>NC_041384.1:526741547-526909292 GCF_002162155.2 Triticum dicoccoides
GGGGGGTGTCAGCCCTCCAACAAGTCATAAGTGATCCAAAACATACTTTAATAGTGAAGGTACACTATCTTTCTTCTGAGAAAATAACCGCCGCATATATCTTGCAGTTCGGGCCTTAGCCCCTCTCAGCTGAGCTCGTCTTCGGGGGATCTTCTTCCAGAGATGATGGAGAGCGAAACGCCTCCCCCGGACTCCTCCGCTCAAGAAGCGGGTGACCCCAAAGTGTCGTCATGGAGGGCCTCTCCGGATATGGTGAGGCCAGAAGATAATCCCATAGACCCCCGAAGTCCCCAGCATCCGGCTCCCGAAGAGAGCAAACAAAAGAGTCCGGCACCGTCTGGTATGTGGTCGGACGTTCTGAGGGAGCTGGTGGGGCGAGCGGCCATCTCAGAAGAACACCATATGCTGATGGGTACGGTGATGGAGAGAATTTCGTCCGCCGAAAGCAGATTACATGAAGCCTTTATAAGTCTACTGACAGGCTTTGAGGTACGTGAGATAATATGTGATAGTACCGCACATGTTAGGTGTGCCTTGTGTAGATAGTAGCCCTGAGACTCTGGTTGTCGTCTAGAACGGCGGCGAATAGAGGATCATAGTCCCAGGCAATAACCAGAGTGCCCTTATGTGCAGGTGGTGGAAGCTTCGGTGGCTGTCCGGACTAGTGAGTTTGCCAAATTAAAACGACAACTGGATGCGGCAGACGCCGACATCGAGCTTGTTAACAAGAGGCTTGACAAGGCACAGGGTAAGTGTTATTATCTGGTGAACGCCACATAGTAAGAGCAGCATGATGCCAGTATCTTTAATATGTTGTGACTGCAGATGGAGCTACCACCGTGCAAACCTTGCGGGCAGAACTTGCCCGAGCCAAGGAACAAGTGAGGATTAGTAATACGGCTACTTTGAAGGCGGCCGAAGAGTTGAAAGCCGAGAAGGCCGCACATTGCGAGAGTCAAGAGAAGATGGCCAAGATGGCCATAGAATAAAAAGACACTGCCGACCGTTGCCGGCTCCTTGAAAAAGAAAACCGAGCGAAGGCAACAGACCTTGAGAAGGCCACAATGGCGGACAAAGACACCTGCTCTGCTATGAGAGCGAAGAAGGAGGAGCTGCGGGAAGCCGGGGATATTGCGGCTAGGAAGCCCTTCATGCTAAGGAGGAAGTTCGGAGATCCACGGTATGCCCCTCTGGATCGGCTGTGGAGTTCAGCAGATGCGTATATGGACTTGGCGGCGAGCGCTGCCGATGCGGCCAAATACTTCCAAGGTCAAATGGATCATGAAGTGGACAAGCTGTTCTGGTCGCAATTCAACGTTCCAGAGCGTTCGCTTCCATTGACTGATCAGCTAGCCGAATGGGCCGAACTAAATAGGTTGTTCGGACTCGCCATGAGGTCTGTCGTGGATTAGCTATGGCCGGAAAAGCCAAAGCCGAACAACTATTTCAGTTTAGTGCAGCGGTTCCTTGGTGCGGTGTCGTGCATTAATGCGATGAAGAGGTCGGCATGCATAGAAGGCTCGCGGATGGCCCTTGCCCGTGTTAAAGCATACTGGGCAGAGATGGACGCTACCACTGTTGCGGCGCAGGGTTTGGCCATAGGCCGAGTGGCTGCCGAGCACTATTTCGAGGAGGTTCTCGAGGGTGCTTGTTTGATAGAGGCCCAGTGCTTGAAGAATATTATGTTTGAGTGATATGTATTCTCATTGTAAACACAATGCTTTTATGAATTTTTATAAGGCTATGTTCATACTTTTGCCTGAAAGTAGTATGATGCCTCCTGTGCGGCCGTTTATGTATACATGTGTATAACCTGAAAGATTGCAGCCGTCGGCTTCAACCCCCACGCATATAATGCGAAGGTGTTCGTGTAAAACGCGTGTTCACACTTAACCCAACGTCTTGGTCCTATTAAGGAGGTGATAGCGTAGCGAATGAGGCAACCGGACTATAATGCTTTAACACTTTCACTTAGCCATAGGAGTTTGACAGTGGGGCTACTAGATAGCCCCTAGTGGCTCCGCACTCTCCCGATCTCGGGGTGCGTACATGCCTGGCCGAAAAACGGCCCTTCGTTAAGGCAGAGGAATTCTAACATTCCGATAAGTCATCGAGTGGTTGACCAGTCTCACGCTATATCATGACAGTCAGTTTTCGGCTTTCTCTACTGAGGTGCTCGTCTGGATGAACCAGGGCACAATCACAGTAGTTCTCCTGGTGCTGCCTTAGCCGATAAAGCGGAACGTAAGGCACCAAAACACAGGAGCCGGGCAAACCCAACATTTGAGCAAAGACAATGATTCGGAGCTGATGCATATAAGGCCAAACTCACGACGCCGAACACTCCCTGAGGTATTCGGTCTTTATGGTATAAACCGGGCCTAAATAGTGCCCTTTGTAAGAAGCCCCTTGTGTCCAGGTACGTGCATTATTATGACGTGGCCACATGCCAAGACGTCAGCATCCTTCCCAATTGTGCTGAGAATTCGGTGGATGTGTATCAACAAGAGACAGTAAAAAAGGTTTACGCAGGGTCTTAATCTAAAAAGAATCCTTGGAACGGGTCCCTGCTGCACGTCTGCGCCTGTGTCTCTGTTGTGCCGTATCCTGGACGGGTGTAGCACGATGGTCATCTATAAAAGAGAGGAATTTAGGTGAAAAAGTTGTCGTGCAGAGAGATAGTTTCTAAAGAAACCATGTATAACTAGAAATGAGTATAAATTGCCACTTGTCTGCGCGTGTTGGGCCCCTTGTATTTGTAATAGGGGTGTGGCCATCAATCCGGTATGAATTACATATAGCAGCGCCGGACTCATCTAACCGCATCCGTGGTCTTGACGACCTATCAAATACTTTAGTTGGCGAGGCCGTTTTTAGTGTGTGGCTACCAAGGCAGTCGCATTCTCTTCGGCGCGCAAGGATCGCTTAATACTTCCATTCACTGTAATGATGCCACGTGGACCGGGCATCTTGAGCGTCAGGGAAGCGTAATGTGGTATTGCATTAAAGCGAGCAAAAGCTTCGCGTCCGAGTAGTGCTTGATAGCCACTTTGGAACGGAGCGATGTGGAAGGTTAAATGTTCGCTATGGAAGTTATCGGGGAAGCCGAATATAACCTTTAGTAGCAGGGAGCCCGTGCAATGAGCCCCTGGGCATGTCGTTACTCCTTTAAAGGTAGTATTGCTATGGCATATTTTCGTTGGGTCTATCCCCATTTCGTGGATTGTATCCTGGTATATCAGGTTGAGACTGCTGCCACCGTCCATCAGGACTCGTGTGAAGTGGTATCCGTCGATTATTGGGTCTAATACCAGGGCAGCCCATCCTGCACACCAGATACTTGCTGAGTAATCACGATGGCCGAAAGTAATCGGTTGAGACGACCAGTGGCAGGACTCCGCGATGATAGGCCCTTGGGCATATTTTTCTGGGAGTGCCGTTTTGTTTCTCCCCTTGATCACGTGTAACACGTTTACTGTTTTGACTTCTGGTGGAAATTTCTTTTGTTCCCCAGTGTCTTGCTTGAGAGGCTCATCCTCGTCTTCGCTTGGTGTATCCTCCCCCTTATATACGGCGTTGAGCTTGCCGGACTGCTTGAAGACCCAACATTCTCTGTGGGTATGATTAGCGGGTTTACCAGGGGTTCTATGGATCTGACATATTTGGTCCAGAATTTTGTTTAGGCTGGACAGTTCGTCTCTGGCGCCTTTAGAGGGCGGCTTTTGCTGACCTGGCCGAGAGCTTTTGAATCTGGCGTTTACTGCCGTGCTCTTCGTGCTGTCTTCTTTATTCCGGTGTTTGTTATTGCTGTTGCATCGTGATTTCCCGTTTCCATCTCTAACTTCATATGTACTGGGGTTGCTGGTGCTGCATCTGGCTAGCCAGCTATCCTCACCCGTGCAAAAGCGGGTCATGAGGCTTGTTAATGCTGCCATTGTTCTCGGCTTTTCTTGGCCGAGGTGTCTGGCAAGCCATTCATCACGGACGCTATGCTTAAAAGCTGCCAAGGCTTCGGTGTCCGGACAGTCGACAATTTGGTTCTTTTTAGTAAGAAACCTGTTCCAAAGCTTTCGGGCTGACTCTCCGGGCTGTTGAGTTATATGACTCAAATCATCCGCGTCCGGAGGTCGGACATAAGTCCCTTGAAAATTTTCCCAAAAGGCGTCTTTGAGCTCTTCCCAACTTCCAATGGAGCTTTCGGGGAGGTGTCGTGGTTCTAAGTCTGACAGTAATGTATGGGGTAGGTATGGAGAGGCAAGATCTTAGCTATGGAGTAGTTGTAAGCACACGAGGTTTACGAGTTCAGGCCCTTCTCGGAGGAAGTAATAGCCTTACGTCTCGGAGCCCGGAGGCGGTCGACTGGATTATGTGTGTATGAATTACAGGGGTGCGAACCCTTTACACTGAGGAGGAGGGTGGCTTATATAGAGTTCACCAGACCCCTCCGGCCCTCAGTTATGCAGTGTTTTAAGTACATTAAGGTCAGGCGTTATTGGTAATGCCCCTAATAAAGTGCTATGATAACCATAAAAGCTACTTAATGACCGACCGTTAGCGTGCGGAGTGATAGGTCTCCTGGCCGTCGAGTGGTTGCTTCTTGGTCGAGTGATTGCTTCTTGGTCGAGTGTCTTCGAGTCTGTCGAGTGGAACACCTCCAAGTCGATTGAAAGGTGATTTCTTCTAGAGATGTCCTTAGGTAGGGCAGTTAGGACAGGTCCATGACCCTACCCTAGGTACATAGCTTCATCATTAGCCCCCGAATGGATCGAGGTTTGAGTGGGGAAGGAGTTGAGAACTTTTCCGACTCATTTTTCATGCCATGAGCATATCTTGTTTCGGATCAATGAACCTGAGTGACGACAGCAACTTCCTTTTCAGTCGTCTTGATCCATTCTTAGTTTTTTGTCGAGTGAGTTTCTTTACTTGAAAAGCTCCGAGTGACGGTGTGGAGGAGATCTTCCGTCTGACAAGTTGTTCTGCTGCCCGCGGATTTCGCGGGATTCGAATTTTGGGAAGCGCGCGGGACGGGGGATGCCGTAGTAATCGGATGGGATAGGGCGGAGCTGCCTCGATCTCCGCGCCACCTTTTCGCCATGTATCACGCGCGCGATTGTTACGAGATTTGACAGGATCGTCCGGGCCTACCAGTCAGCCACTCGAAAGTGACCTCATATAAGGCATCGGACCGGGGTTTCTCGAATATTGCGTTCTCATTTCCTCTTCTCCTCTTCAGGCTTCTTCGTCGCGCTCGCTCTCGCCCCAACGCTGCTGCTCCGTACGTGTCTCGCCGACGATGATGGGGAAGGAGAAGACGACGGCTCTGGAGCGGGCGAAGAAGGCGACGGCAAAGGCGAAGGGGAAGGCGACCAGTCGGGGTGGATCTTCCTCACGAGCCGGCCTGCCGAAATGCTGGATCCAGGGCGACTGGATTCACTCAACAATCCGCCAAGAAGACCTCGACGACCTAGCCGACGGAGGACTGATCCCCCATGGATCGGCGCGGCTTCTGGGGAAGGAATCTGAGCCACAACCTCGGGAGGGTGAGCGCGTTCTCCTTGCCACTCACGTCGACCATGGGTTTTCCTTGCCTCCTCACCCTTTCTTTCGGGGATTTCTAAATTTCTTTGGGGCACAACTCCACCACTTCACTCCCAACGCAGTCGTGTATCTCGCTGCTTTCGTGTCTTTGTGCGAGAATTTCTTGGGTTGTCGGTCTCACTGGGGTCTTTTCAAGCACATTTTCACCTGTCGTTCTCAAACGGTGAAAAAGGCCAATCCGAGTGATGAGAGAACACAAGTGATTCAGATGTGTGGGGGTCTTGGTGTTCAGATGAGAGGGAAAAGTTCCTTTCCGGCCATGATTCTTCCCGACTCGGTCCACGGATGGCAGTCGACCTGGTTTTACTGCAAAGACCAGCCGACGCCAGGGAAGTTGACTGGCCTCCCTCCTTTTACCATGGACCGAGTGAGGAAACCCTCCTCTTTGAAGGTGATCCCGGAGGAGAAGGCGCAAGTTAAGGTGTTGGTCGAACGAGTGGTCCAGTTTATCCGTGACGGGGTCACTGGTATGGATCTCTTGGAGGTTTTCCTTCGGCGGCGCATCCAGCCTCTTCAAGCTCGAGACCATCCGATGTGGATGTATTCGGGTCTTGATGACACCACTCGGATTCACCCAGAGGAGGTCGATGACGACACACTGGAGGGGTGGCTGTCGGGGATCACCGGAAACAAGGACAACCCCAGGGGAGCCAGGAGAGTTCCTCCATTCGACCAGTCCCATGAACCAGAAAAGGTCTGATTTTGAGCTTTTGATTATAATCCGAATTCACCCGCGCAGCTGTCTATACTACGTCGACTGACTTTATTCTTCCTGCTTTCGTTCAGGCCCTTATCGAAATGTACTCAGTGCCCAACGGAGAGCAAGAGCAAGACCCGGAAGGAGAGGCGAGCGCCAGTGATAGTGGCGAATGGCATTCTAACGGAGAAGGGGACGAAGAAAGCCACGACTTAAGTGACGAAGAAGAAGTCAAGTCGCCTCCTCGTAGGGAGAGGCGATCCAAGCTTGACCAAGAACGACCGAGCGCCCGTGAAAAGGCGATTGCTTAGACTGGTTAGTCTTCAAAGCGTCCTCGAACATCTTCACCAACCCAAACTGAAAAAGCGTCAAAGCATCCCAAAGTTGCAGAGCAGAAGCCTCGGAAGGCGTTGCCGAAGATTAAGATTGACATCCCCGTCGCTTCTGCGTGAGTGTCTCCCTTTGTATTTACTCGACGCTCTGTGCTGTTTATTTTTTCTTGATTTAACCAGACGAACTTTGGAACTGGCAGCGCTGCTACTTCCGGGACCTCAGCTTACAGGGATGACGATGAGGTAATGGAGGATGCAGTCATTTCCAATCTGGGTATGATTTCTGTCATTCTGTCTTTATTTGGTCGACTCAACTGCAATGTGTACCATTGGGTGATGTGATTTTGGCGATTGATCTTTGAACAACTCCTTACATTATTGACCTCCCCGATGATGATGATGAAGAGCCTGAGAGGCCTTTGACGAGGAAAAATAAAAAAGCTCCTGCAAGCAGGGTGCCACAATCGACGCTGATGGCGGAACCAGTCGTTCAGGACGCTGGTGATGCCAATCGGGGTTCTGGTACCTTCGCCGTACCATTGTCGAGTGCCTTGCCTTCTTCGTCGACTGCTCAAGCTCCTGCCGACCCACCTTCAGTTTTTGCGATCCATCATGTCCCAGAGGACGACGTGAATGCTGCCAAGGAAGCCATACGCCAGGCGGGCACTATGATGGAGAATATGAAGGCGGTGCGGGACGCCAGTCAGGCCGCCTATGACGCCAGCTCGGCTCTCCAAAGCAATGTTCAGGTTAGTTGGTCACCACTTGTTCTGTTAGGATATACTATCTGAAGACACTCTTTCCAAAAATCTTTGCATCTGTACACCCACTGGGTGCGTCGATTGAATTTTTGGACTAGTGGGGGCATGCTGAGTGCACCCACTGGGTGTAGTCCCCGAGACTACGGTGGACTGCTGGCAGTCGACTGTAGTCTTTGTATTTTGATTCTTTCGCTCGATCTGGTCTGGCCGTGTCGAGTGTAAACTGAACCGGTGGGGGCATGCAAAGTGCACCCACTGGGTGTAGTCCCCGAGACTATGGTGGACTGCGGGCAGTCGACCGTAGTCTTAGTATTTATTGTCTTTGTTGTTTTTCGCTGTAAAATAACTTCCCCTCCCTGATTGTAGAAATCTTGTGATCTTGGAGCTCGCTTTGCTGACTTGGAGAAACAGCAGATCCAACTAAACCTTGACTTGGAATTGTCCAAGACAGAGCTGCAAAAGGCCAAGGACGACGCCAATGGTAAGACGAGCTTGTCGACTGGTTTGTCTTAGGCTTGAGTACCCTTCTGCTCTTTCTGAATCGAGCACCATTTCTTTGCAAAAAAACTGAACGAAGCTCTGGCGAAGAAGGATCAGGATTTGGCTGCTGCTCAAAAGAAAGCTGACGACAGAACCGCTCTGGCTGAACAGAAACTCGCTTCAGTCGGCCCATTGGAAGAAGAGAACGCCAAGATGAAATCTGCCCTGGGCGAAGCCAACAAGGAGGTCACGCGCTTGAAGAAGGACAAGGTCAACCTGAACGAGAAGATGGAAGGCATCACTCGCAGGAGGGACGATCTGGAGAGCTATCTGAGGAGCCTTGCCAAGAAGTTGTTCATCAAGCTTGAAGGTATACATTTTGTTCCGACTGATGTTTTTTTTGTCGACTCAGCATACGGAAATTGACTTATCCTTGGATTGTGAATGTAGAGTTTTGCCAGAACTTCGAGGAGGAGACTGGGCGGATTGAGCCAGGTTTGGACCCCATCAACTCTCTCGTAAAGATGAAACTGCCATGAATCTGCTCCGACTGGAATCCCGCATCGACGGTGTTGTGGACTACTTGGCTCGACTGAAGGTCGCCACGTCATGGATCGACACAGCACTTTGGCCAGGGGCCTCGCTCCAGAATGATCTCGAGTCTCCGATGACTCGACTTAACGAGATCCCTGGTCGAGTGCAGGAGTGGAAGAAATCTTCTGCCCGGTGTGGTGCTGATGTGGCTCTGTCTTTGGTTCGTGTCCACTGCAAGGAGGCGCGAGAAGATAAGCTGGCAGCAATGAAGGTCGCCAACACCCAGAGGCATGACTTCCGATCTTTTATGGAGACTTTTATTGCTGCAACCACTCGGATCGCCGACGGCGTCGACCTGGACGAGTTCGTCGAGCCTGCCAGTCCTCCTCCTGCGGAGTGAACAAACTTTTATGCCCCACCTTAAATTTTCCTCGGAATGCCGAGTGGTTTTTGTAACCGTTAAACTCTTTCGGGCTGAATGCCCAAGCACTTCAATCTGCGGTCTGGAACCTTTAGGATTTATCTGAACTTGGTTTATCATTGAATATCTTCGTGAATTCTCCGTCGAGTGGAACTCGTTCTTCACTCGAGACAACTTTGTATTTGTGGCGCAGCTCCGAAGGAGAAGGTAGCAGTCGACTTGCACCTCGTCGTCCTTGCGGATTGGGGTGTGCTTCGTACTTAGGCGAGTACTGGACTGCAGCTAAGCCTCCGAGTGGGAGGGTCGCTCTCCACTCGGTAGGATTTTTCAAACTTAGGCGAGTACTGGACTGCAGCTAAGCCCCCGAGTGGGAGGGTCGCTCTCCACTCGGTAGGATTTTTCAAACTTAGGCGAGTACTGGACTGCAGCTAAGCCCCCGAGTGGGAGGGTCGCTCTCCACTCGGTAGGATTTTCAAACTTAGGCGAGTACTGGACTGCAGCTAAGCCCCCGAGTGGGAGGGTCGCTCTCCACTCAGTAGGATTTTTCAAACTTAGGCGAGTACTGGACTGCAGCTAAGCCCCCGAGTGGGAGGGTCGCTCACCACTCGGTAGGATTTTTCAAACTTAGGCGAGTACTGGACTGCAGCTAAGCCCTCGAGTGTGAGGCTGGCTCACCACTCGGTAGGATTTTCAAATACTTAGGCGAGTACTGGACTGCAGCTAAGCCTCCGAGTGGGAGGCTGGCTCACCACTCGGTAGGATTTTCAAACACTTAGGCGAAACGGGTTCGCAGCTAAGCCCCCGAGTGGGAGGCTGGCTCACCACTCGGTAGGATTTTCAAACACTTAGGCGAAACGGGTTCGCAGCTAAGCCTCCAAGTGAGAGGCTGGCTCACCACTTGGTAGGAAATTATTTTTACAAACTTAGGCGAAACAGATTCGCAGCTAAGCCACCCACCAGGGGATTTCTCACGCAAACAAAAACAAAAACAATTCACTGGGAAAATTATAATGCTCTTGTCTTTGATAAATAAACCGCAGAAGTTTTTCTTATTACATCTCATCCGAATGAGAATTCAAGTATAAAAGGGGCGGAGCAGCTCCGCATTCCAGGCTCGTGGCTCATCAATCTGGCGATCGACATTATAAAGGTGGTACGCTCCATTGTGGAGGACTCTGGTGACTATGAAGGGACCTTCCCAAGTAGGAGCGAGTTTGTGTGGTTTCTGTTGATCCACTCGGAGGACCAAGTCTACTTCTTGGAAGGCTCGACTCTTCACATTTCTGGCATGGAATCGACGCAAGTCTTGCTGATAGATGGTCGATCGGATCATGGCCATTTCTCTTTCTTCTTCCAGGAGGTCGACTGCGTCCTGCCGGGCTTGTTCTGCTTCATCTTCATAGTAGAGCTCGACTCGGGGTGCGTTGTGAAGCAGGTCACTCGGCAAAACTGCTTGGGCTCCGTAGACCAGAAAGAATGGGGTTCTTCTAGTCGATCGGTTTGGGGTTGTCCTCAATCCCCAAAGGACTGATGGAAGCTCGTCGACCCATGCACCTGCTGCGTGCTTGAGATCGCACATCAGTCGGGGTTTCAGTCCTTTGAGAATTAAGCCGTTTTCTCTTTCCGCTTGTCCATTCGACTGGGGTGAGCGACTGAAGCGTAGTCGACTCGTGTGCCTTGAGAGGCGCAAAAGGCTTTGAATTTGTCAGAATCAAAGTTCGACCCATTGTCAGTGATGATGCTGTGCGGAACTCCATATCTGAATATCAACTCTCTGATGAAACTGATAGCAGTGCAAGCATCAAGATTCTTGATAGGCTTAGCTTCAATCCATTTGGTGAACCTGTCGACTGCTACTAGCACATGAGTGAAGCCGCTCCTGCCCGTTCTCAGTGGTCCAACCATGTCTAGTCCCCAAACAGCAAAGGGCCAGACGAGTGGAATGGTTTTCAGGGCTGACGCGGGTTTGTGCGACATATTGGAGTAAAACTGACATCCTTCACATTTGTCGACTATCTCTTTCACCATTTCATTCGCCCTTGGCTAGTAGAATCCCGCTCGGTATGCTTTAGCCACAATGGTCCGAGAGGACGCATGATGACCACAGGTCCCCGAGTGGATATCGTCAAGGATTATTTGACCTTCTTCTGGTGTTATACACTTCTGACTGACTCCAGTCGCGCTTTCTCTATACAACTGTCCCTTTATGACTGTAAAGGCCTTGGATCGACAGACGATCTGTCGAGCCTCTTCTTCGTCCTCTAGGAGTTCTTTCCTTAGGATGTATGCGATGTACGGTACCGTCTAGTCGGGAGTGATGATCAAAACTTCCATGATCAGGTCGACCACAGTTGGAACTTCAACTTTAATTAGACCCGTGGCACTTTTTGGCTGCGGGGCTTCTTTAGTGAAAGGATCCTCCTGAATTGATGGTGTGTGGATGTGTTCCAAAAACACGTTGCTGGGAATGGCTTCTCTTTTGGAACCTATTTTCGCCAAATCATCAGCTGCTTGATTTTTCAGTCGGGGTATGTGATGAAGTTCTAACCCCTCGAATTTCTTCTCCAGCTTTCTCACTGCATTGCAATAACCAGTCATGGCCGGACTTCTAACGTCCCACTCCTTCATCACTTGATTAACCACCAAATCTGAGTTGCCATAGACCATGAGGCGACAGACGCCGAGTGAAATGGCCATGCGCAACCCATATAAAAGTGCTTCATATTCTGCTTCGTTATTGGAGGAATCAAAGTGGATTTGAAGAACATATCTGAGCTTATCTCCTCGGGGGGAGACCAATACTACCCCAGCACCGGAACCATTTAGCATTTTGGAACCGTCGAAGAACATAGTCCAATGCTCTGAGTGAACCTGAGTCGGCAGTTGTTGTTCAATCCACTCGGCGACGAAATCCGCTAATGCTTGGGACTTGATAGCTTTCTTTGCCTCAAACTTGATATCTAGAGGAAGGAGTTCAATCGCCCATGTTGCCACTCGACCAGTTGCATCTCTGTTGTGCAGGATCTATGACAACGGAGCACCGCTGACGATGTAATGGAATGATCAGAGAAGTAGTGAGCAACCTTCTTTGTGGTCATATAAATCCCATATACAAGCTTCTGATAATGAGGATATCTTTGCTTCGACGGGGTCAAAACTTCAGAAACATAATATACTGGGCGCTGAACTTTGAAGGCTTTTCCTTCTTCTTCCCCCTCGACCGTAAGTACCGTACTGACGAGTTGTCCCATGGTTGCGATGTAAATCAGCAAAGGCTCTTTGTTGATTGGGGCAGCAAGCATTGGCTGGGTGGAGAGCAGAGCTTTGAGCTCTGCAAACGCTGCATCAGCTTCAGGAGTCCACTCGAACTTGTCTGACTTCTTCATCAATCGGTAAAGAGGCAATGCCTTTTCACCGTGACGAGAGATGAATCGACTTAAAGCGGCCAAGCAACCAGTAAGCTTTTGGACGTCGTGCACTCGCACAGAACGTTTCATCCGGAGTATAGTACCGACTTTTTCTGGATTAACGTTGATTCCCTATTCGGAAACGAGAAAACCGAGTAACTTTCCGCCAGGAACTCTGAATGTGCACTTTTATGGATTAAGCTTGATATCATACCTCCTGAGGTTGGCAAAGGTTTCAGCAAGGTCAGTCAGTAGGTCGGAACCCTTCCGTGACTTGACCACAATATCATCCATGTATGCTTCCACATTCCGACTGATTTGAGTGAGCAAACACTTCTGAATCATCCTCATGAATGTGGCTCCGGCATTCTTGAGGCCGAATGGCATGGTAACATAATAGAAGCACCCGAATGGAGTGATGAAAGCTGTTTTGATCTCGTCAGGTCCATACAGACGGATCTGATGGTACCCGGAATAGGCGTCTAAAAAAGACAGTCTCTCACATCCCGCAGTCGAGTCGACTATCTGGTCGATGCGGGGGAGAGGAAAATGATCTTTCGGGCAGGCCCAATTGATATGTTTAAAGTCAATGCACATGCGAAGTGACTTGTCCTTCTTGGGGACCATGACAACGTTGGCGAGCCACTCGGAGTGGTAAATCTCTCGGATGAACTCCGCTGCTAAGAGCCGAGCCACCTCCTCACCAATAGCCTTTCTCTTCTGGACGGCGGACCATCGGAGATGTTCTTTGACAGGTTTCACTTTTGAGTCGATTCGTAGGCAGTGCTCAGCCAGCCCCCTGGGAACATTCGGCATGTCAGAAGGCTTCCATGCAAAGATGTCCCAGTTCTCACAGAGGAACTGGATGAGCGCTTCTTCCTATTTGGAGTCGAGTGTTGTTGAGATATGAGTCGGAGCAGCACTGGGATCGGTCGGGTGAATGTGAACCGGCTTCGTTTCACCAGAGGACTGAAAAGCTGATTCTGTAGCGGGCTTCTTGGCTCGCAACAAATCACTCGGGTCTGCAGTCTTCTGGTACTCCTGCAGCTCCACCACTGCCATCTGAGCATCAGCGATCTTTGAGCCTTTCTGAAAACACTCTTCTGCTTTCTTCTGATTGACCGTAACAGTGATCACACCTTTGGGACCAGGCATCTTCAATTTGAGATACACATAACATGGTCGAGCCATGAAGCGTGCATAAGCTGGCCTGCCCAAAATAGCGTGATAAGCACTCTGGAGATCCACAACTTCGAACGTCAACTTTTCTATGCGGTAATTCTTGGAATCACCGAAAACCACATCAAGAGCAATTTGGCCGAGTGACTCAGCCTTCTTCCCAGGAATGACTCCATGGAAACTCATGTTGCTGGTACTGAGTCTGGACATCGGAATGCCCATCCCTTTCAACGTCTCAACATATAGTATGTTCAAACCACTGCCACCATCCATCAAGACTTTGGTCAGTCGAGTGCCTTCAACAACTGGGTCGACCACCAAATCTTGCCTCCTAGGGGTGGCAATGTGCGTTGGGTGATCGGACTGGTCAAATGTGATGGCAGTCTGAGACCACTTCAGATAACTGGGTGTCGCCGGAGCAAGCATATTCACCTCATGGTTGATAACTTTCAGTCGACTTTTGCTTTCAACATCAGCAAAAATCATCAAGGTGAATTGACCTGGGGGTATCCATCATCGCTGTCTTCCTTGTCCTCAACTTTGTCTGACTCCTTTTCCTTATCTTTGGGCTGTTTGCCCTGGAACTGCTGGATCAAGAGCCGACACTGTCGAGTGGTATGTTTCGGGTAAATGAGCTTACCCTCTTCATCTTTCTTGGTGTGGATGTGACATGGCAAATCCAACACATCATTTCCATCTTGGTGTTTAACTTTCTTGGGGTTCCAAGGCCCTTTGGGTTTCCCCTTAAACTTTCCTTGAGTTACAGCCAAGGCTTCCCCAGGAGCAGCTGGCTCGGCTTTCCGCTTCTGTTTCCGATTGGAATTTCCTCCTCCGGTTTCTTGGACGACCGACTTGTGCTTGCCACTCCGGAGTCGATCCTCATCTTCACCATTAGCATACTTGGTGGCAATCTCCATCATCCGATTCAGAGACATGTCTCCGGTTCGACCGAATTTCAGATTCAGTTCTCTGTACTTGACGCCTTCTTTGAAGGCACAGACTGCTTGGTGATCAGGCACATTCTCTACCGTGTGATGTAACGTGATCCATCTCTGGATGTAATCCCTCAAAGTTTCATTCGGCTCCTGCATGCAAGACCACAGTTCCGTCAGCCCTGCCGGTCGCTTGCATGTTCCTTCAAATGTGGTGACAAACACTTGGGCGAGATCTTCCCAAGTGTAAATGTTGCTGGGTGCTAACTGATTCAGCCACGCTCTGGCCGAGCCCTCCAACATGAGAGGCAGGTGCTTCATGGCCACTTCATCATTGCCACCGCCAATCTGGACAGCCACTCGGTAGTCTTCAAGCCAAGTATCAGGCTTGGACTCACCAGTGAACTTACTGACTCCAGTCGCCAACCTGAAGTTGGGAGGAATCACAGCGGCCCTGATGGCTCTACTAAAGCACTCTGGCCCCGAAACATGTACTCTGCTGCTGGTAGGTGCATCTTTGTCGTGACTTTCTCGGCGAGCTCTGTTCCTGTCGACCAAACCTTGAACGAGAATGGATCTCGCATCAAAGCCTGGTTCCCTGGGGTCGACTGGAATCCTTCGCACAACACTATGAGGGCGCCTGTCATCCTGCTGTCGAGGCACATACGATCCACTCCTCGGGGGAGGGGTAGGCACTCGACGTCGATTGTCACGATCGAATCGGTGATCATACTGCTCACGGTTCCCGTACTGATCACGCCGGTCCCCACGTCCCTCACGCCTCGGGGGCAATCTTGGGCTATGAGCCGACTGGACTGTGTCTGCAGCAATGGATCTGCTATGAATCCTATTCCGCGACTGAGAAACAACGGAATTCTGGTCTCCTGCTGCCCGGAGTAACGCTCTGATCTGCAGCAAGCCTCTGCCAGCCTCTGACTGGGAAGGCTGAATCGACTCTGCTATACGGGCTGCAGCTGCTAAATTCTGAATTGGAGTTTGATATACCTGCGAGGGAGGAAAGAGCTGACGTCGACTGGATTCTGGAACCCGTTGTCGCGCACGCTCGTCGAGCGCTCGCTGGAGGTTCTCC
Source organism: Triticum dicoccoides (assembly GCF_002162155.2). Classification (NCBI taxonomy): domain Eukaryota; kingdom Viridiplantae; phylum Streptophyta; class Magnoliopsida; order Poales; family Poaceae; genus Triticum; species Triticum dicoccoides. The sequence goes on from NC_041384.1 coordinate 526,756,979, forward strand.
AGTCGAGTGCGCTCAGCCAAGTTTGCGAGGCGCGCATCCTCCAAGGCACGAGCCTCGGGGGTTTCTCCAACGATAGGAGTGTGCAGTGCATCCATGTTCCGGCGACGAAGTTCTTCTCTCTGCAGCGACGTGAGAGGCTCGGGGAGATATTCCTCATGGGGATGCGACAGGTCGCCTCCACCTGCGCCTCCGTCAATGCAGGGAAAACCGGGAGGACTGCGTGGTCCATCGACCATCAGAACCTCCGCCGCCGGATCGCTGCTGTCGCACTCGTATGCGGTCTCTGCGGAGCCAGTCGAACAGGCCGTAGAGGGATTCGTCGGGCTCGATCGCCGCGACTTGAGGGGTGGCCGACTGGCGTGCCACCGCGTGTCTCACCCACCGCTGAAGTCTCGACCGACCGGAGCGCTTGCGCCGGCGGGAAACAGGGAGGGAGGACAACACAGGGGCCGACCAATAATGGGTCGACGGTTGCCGCAAGAGGACGCCGCGGACGCACGCACGAAAGTGCGTTGCCCCGCGGACAGGGAGTGCGTCGACGTCGAGCAGAGCCTCCTGAAGCCAAGCGGAGTCGTCGGCGATGAACATGAGCGCGCCGAGACGGATCTCGTGGCCTTCCACCAAAAATCCACCAGAAACCATGATGATTTGGATCAGAAAAGATCGCAACTCCTCCAACAAATCGCTAAGACACCTGCCCCACGGTGGGCGCCAACTGTCGTGGTTCTAAGTCTGACAGTAATGTAGGGGGGTAGGTATGGAGAGGCAAGATCTTAGCTATGGAGTAGTTGTAAGCACACGAGGTTTACGAGTTCAGGCCCTTCTCGGAGGAAGTAATAGCCTTACGCCTCGAAGCCCGGAGGCGGTCGACTGGATTATGTGTGTATGAATTACAGGGGTGCGAACCCTTTACACTGAGGAGGAGGGTGGCTTATATAGAGTTCGCCAGACCCCTCCGGCCCTCAGTTATGCAGGGTTTTAAGTACATTAAGGTCGAGCGTTACTGGTAATGCCCCTAATAAAGTGCTATGATGACCATAAGAGCTACTTAATGACCGACCGTTAGCGTGCGGAGTGATAGGTCTCCTGGCCGTCGAGTGGTTGCTTCTTGGTCGAATGATTGCTTCTTGGTCGAGTGTCTTCGAGTCTGTCGAGTGGAACACCTCCAAGTCGATTGAAAGGTGATTTCTTCTAGAGATGTCCTTGGGTAGGGCAGTTAGGACAGGTCCATGACCCTACCCTAGGTACATAGCTTCATCAGGAGGCTCTTAAGCCAGTGCTTAATGGCGTGGAGATCATCTCTCCGAGCCATGTGGATATGGAGGATATAGTCCTCAATCCAGACCCCAGGGTATGTTGTTCCATCGTATGCCTCTATGTTTACGGGTTTGAATCCTTCTGGAAATTCATGGTCTAGCACCTCATCGGTGAAACATAGGGGGTGTGCGGCACCCCTATATCCGGGTGTACCGTGTTGTTCGGATGTTTGTTGTGTTGCATTGTATGCTGGAGCACGCTTGCGTGGTCCGTAGATGGATCTGGTTTCGCCCTCCTTTTGATGCGAGACCTCGCGTAGACCGCGTATTGGCTTATGTGCGGCGTTGCTTGACGCTTTATGTTGGCCGTGAGTCGTCTATCCGGCCAGATGGCTGTTTTAATTTTTGGTTGTGGGGGGGTCTGAGGCCTCCTCATCGAATTCAGGTAGCAACTTCCACTTTGGGTAGCTCTTGGTGGGGTGATTGCCGCCGTACTTCGCTGCTGTGTTGAGTACTTTACTCCATCTGATTTGGAGTGTGTCCTGCGCAGCCTTGAGCCTTTGCTTCTGCCTTTTCGGACTCCTCGCGGTGGCAACAAGCCTTTGACGGACATTCTGCTGCTCCGGGTGCCTGTCCGACGTTATGTTGTCCGGACTATTATCTTTGATAGAATTGGTTTGTTCGATTTGATTCTCCGTATTTTCGTGGTCCGGCAGTGGTTCACCCTGCTCCAACGCTGGGTCTGTATGATTGTTATTTCTGCCGAGGTGGGATTTGGGGCGGCGCTTCCGCCGCCGCTTTGACTACTTCTCGAGGGAACAAGCCTTCGGTGCGTCCTTCCGTTCCTCGTCGTCGTCTTCTGGTGTGTCCACCATGTATATGTCATATGATGAGGTGGACGTCCAGCACCCTGTGGGCGGTGGTTCCTCTTCGCCTCCCGCATCGTCGTCCATACCGTCGATGTCTTCGGAGTCGAAGTCGAGCATGTCGGTTGAGTCATTGACAGTGGCTATTAAGTGGGTGGTGGGTGGGCATTGAATTTCTTCGTCGTCCGCATCCCAATCCTGTTGGCCATAATCCGGCCAGGGCTCTCCTGTCAAAAAGAGAGACCTTAGTGAATTCAGAATGTCGCCGAAGGGCGAGTGGTGAAAGATATCCGCGGTGGTGAATTCCATGATCGGCGCCCAATCAGATTCGATTGGTAGGGGCGCGGGCGGTTCGGAGTCAGAAAAAGAGTTCGACACCTTGGAGTCACGGGCTGCGCAGAGGATTATGCTGGTGTTCAGCTCGATCGCCGTTGAGACTGCAGCCCCTGAGGCGGTGTCTAATCACCCGTCCTCAATTGGCACAATTGGCTCCGAGCTAAGGGTCGGAGCTGATGCGGGCGCGGCCTCTGGGGTACTATTCGGCGGCAGAGCTAGGTCATACACATAGTGACAGTGCAGCGCGCCCGGCTGTGGCTCAAATCCGTCGAAGATCAAGTCTCCGCGGATGTCGGTCGTGTAGTTCAAACTTCCAAATCTGACCTGACGGCCAGGGGCGTTGCTTTCAATCTACTCCAGATGGCCAAGCGAATTAGCCCGCAGTGCAAAGCCCCCAAATACGAAGATCTGTCCGGGGAGAAAAGTCTCACCCTGGACCGCATCGCTATCGATGATAGTAGGAGCCATCAAGCCTAACGGCGACGACACAGAGGAACTCTCAATGAAATCACCAATGTCGGTGTCAAAACCGGTGGATCTCGGGTAGGGGGTCCCGAACTGTGCGTCTAGGCCGGATGGTAACAGGAGGCAGGGGACACGATGTTTTACCCAGGTTCGGGCCCTCTTGATGGTGGTAAAACCCTACATCCTGCTTGATTAATATTGATGATATGGGTAGTACAAGAGTAGATCTACCACGAGATCAGAGAGGATAAACCCTAGAAGCTAGCCTATGGTATGATTGTATGTTGTGATTGTTGTCCTACGGATTAAAACCCTTCGATTTATATAGACACCGGAGAGGGTTAGGGTTACACAAGGTCGGTTACAAAGGAGGAGATATCCATATCCGTATTGCCTAGCTCGCCTTCCACGCCAAGTAGAGTCCCATCCGGACACGAGACGAAGTCTTCAATCTTGTATCTTCATAGTCTAACAGTCCGGCCAATAGAGATAGTCCGGCTGTCCGGAGACCCCCTAATCCAGGACTCCCTCAGTGGAGGTTGTGTGGAGAAGACAAAAAGGGAGAAAGTCTCACATCGACGTGGCTAATCAATGGGCTATGGAGATGCCCATAATTGATGTCAATGTGAGGAGTAGGGATTGCCATGCAACAGATGCACTAAGATCTATAAGTGTATGAAAGCTCAAACTGAAACTAAGTGGGTGTGCATCCAACTTGCTTGCTCATGAAGACCTCGGGCATTTGAGGAAGCCCATCATCGGAATATACAAGCCAAGTTCTATAATGAAAATTCCCACTAGTACATGAAAGTTATAACTCAAGAGACTCTCTATATGAATAACATGGTGCTACTCTGAAGCACAAGTGTGGTAAAAGGATAGTAACATTGCCCATTCTCTCTTTTTCTCTCAATTTTTTTTGTTTTTTTATTTTGTTTTTTTGTTTTGGTGGGCTTCTTTGGCCTCTTTTTTTGAAGTCCGGAGTCTCATCCCGACTTGTGGGGGAATCATAGTCTCCATCATCCTTTCCTCACTAGGGTAATGCTCTAATAATGATGATCATCACACTTTTATTTACTTACAACTCAATATTACAACTCAATGTCTAGAACAAAGTATGACTCTATATGAATGCCTCTGGCAGTGTACCAGGATGTGCGATGATCTAGAATAGCAAAGATATCAAAAAACAGACAAGCCATGAAAATATCATGCTAGCTATCTTACGATCATGCAAAGCAATATGACAATGAATGCTCAAGTCATGTATATGATGATGATGGAAGTTGCATGGCAATATATCTCGAAATGGCTATGGAAATGCCATAATAGATAGGTATGGTGGATGTTTTGAGGAAGATAAAAGGAGGATTATGTGTGATAGAGCGTATCGTATCATGGGGTTTGGATGCACCGGCGAAGTTTGCACCAACTCTCGAGGTGAGAAAGGGCAATGCACGGTACCGAAGAGGCTAGCAATGATGGAAGGGTGAGAGTGCGTATAATCCATGGACTCAACATTAGTCATAAAGAAATCACATACTTATTGCAAAAATCTATTAGTCATCGAAAAAAGTACTATGCGCATGCTCCTAGGGGGATAGATTGGTAGGAAAAGACCATCGCTCGTCCCCGACCACTACTCATAAGGAAGACAATCAATAAATAAATCATGCTACGACTTCATCACATAACGGTTCACCATACGTGCATGCTACGGGAATCACAAACTTCAACACAAGTATTTCTACAATCCACAACTACCCACTAGCATGAATCTGATATCACCATCTTTATATCGCAAAACTATTGCAAGGAATCAAACATATCATATTCAGCGATCTACAAGTTTTATGTAGGATTTTATGACTAACCATGTGAATGACCAATTCCTGTCATCTCTCTAAATAGATATAAGTGAAGCAAGAGAGTTTATTTATTTCTACAAAAGATATTCCCACGCTCTAACAAATATAAGTGAAGCAAAAGAGCATTCTACAAATGGCGGTTTTCTATGTGAAGAGAAACAGGCAATCCAAACTTCAAATGATATAAGTGAAGCACATGAAGCATTCTATAAAGTCATACTCAAAAGATATAAGTGAAGTGCAAAGAGCATTCTATAAATAAACCATGGACTATCTCATACCAGCATGGTGCATAAAAGAAAATTGAAAACTAAATACAAAAGATGCTCCAAGATTCGCACATATCGCATGAACGAAACGAATCCGAAAACATACCGATACTTGTTGAAGAAAGATGGGATGCCTTCCGGGGCATCCCCAAGCTTAGACGCTTGAGTATCCTTGAATATTTACTTGGGGTGCCTTGGGCATCCCCAAGATTGAGCTCTTGTCTCTCCTCCTTTTCCTCACATCGAGACATCCTCGATCTTCGAACACTTCATCCACACAACACTCAACAGAAAGCTCGGTAATATCCGTTAGTATAATAAAGCAAATCACTACTCTAAGTACTGTTGCAAACCAATTCTTTTTTTTTGCATTTTAGATACTGTAACATACTTTTCCATGGCTTAATCCACTGATAGAAATTGATAGTTTCATCAAAACAAGCAAACTATGCATCAAAAACAGAATCTGTCTTAAATAGGACAATCTTAGTAATCTGAATATTCACCATATCTATGGAACTCCCCAAATTCTGCCAAAATTATGAAAAATAGAAAAATTGTATAGAAAGACATTGCAAAAAGTTTCAGAACTGTTTGACGTTCCAGTAAAAAATGTAAAATCGCGCACTACAGACAAAGTTTCTGTCCTGCACCGCACAAACCAACAAGCAATGTAAACATCCTAAAGGCAAATCTTGGCACATTATTTTTATTTTTAAACTTTATAAAATCACATAACAGAAATAAATGACTCTCTAAAACTTCCGTGTTGTCTCCCTGGCAGTGCTTTCTTTAAAGCCATCAAGCTAGACATATAGTGCTCAAGTAATGGATCCACCCGGATCCCAAGGTATATCAAAGCCAATTTTAATTAACAATGATTTATGATTTAGTAGTGAACACAAAGTAACATATATCATGTAATGACGAAGTCTAACTCTCTTCCTATGCATCGACATGTCATAAAAGAACAATTCATGCACACATAGTAAAGGCCAATGCATAGTATAAACAGTTTCTTGCAATTTTATCATATTGGAAACATGGAGAGGCGGAGATGTAGTTCCTCTATCATAATAATTGCAAGTAGGAGCAGCAAGCACATGCATATTATATCTATCAAAATCATCATGTGCAACGGTAAAAGGCAACCCGTCAATATAATCCTTAATAAGTGCAAACTTCTCCGATATAGTGTAGTCGGGAGAATTCAAAACGATAATAGGACTATCATGCGTGGGTGCAATAGCAACAATTTCATGTTTAACATAAGGAACTATAGCAAGTTCATCTCCATAAGCATAATTCATATTGGCATCTTGGCCACAAGCATAGCAAGCATCATCAAAAAGGGATATTTCAAAAGAATCAACGGGATCATAACAATCATCATAGAATTCATCCTTTGGTAAGCATGAAGGGAAATTAAACAATGTATGAGTTGAAGAGTTACTCTCATTAGAAGGTGGGAGCGGGTGATCAATCCGCTCTTCCTCCTTTTGTTCTTCGCTCTCCTCCTCATCTTTTTCATCCAATGAGCTCACAATCTCATTAATTTCTTCTTCCATAGACTCCTGCAAAATATTAGTCTCTTCTTGGACAGCGGAGGAGTCCTCAATATATGGTTTAATATAAGGATTAGAATCATAATTATCATAGCAATATTTAAATATGGCCAATTTTTCAGATTTGTAGAGAGTAGTATCACTCTTTTCAATAAAAGAAACAATTTTACAAGTACCACTAAAAGCAACAAATTCTTCAATTTTTTGAACATCATAGTAATTATAAACACCCTTCGTATACGAAGATATGATTCCATTATCAGTAAACCCACATTGGTAAAGAAGGTGTTTCTTAGGGTCTTTAGAACAACAAGTACAATCATATATTTCACATAAATTCCAAGTATAGCACTGCAAACGATGAATTTGATCCAGTAAAAGTTTCCCTTTCTGAGATAAGCGGTGTCACACATAACAAGCATGCTCATCTAAAGATTTGCCCTCAACTAAGCTAGTTGGGGTTTCAGCATGAGCATATAGGGATCGAAGATGATACAAGTAAAAAGCTTCAGGAGTGTGATAGATTTTGAGTGGTTCTTCAACAATTGGTGTAGTAGGTACAACTAATTTTTTTTGGTATTTTGCGTTTCCTATCCATAACTAAAGATAGAAAACAAGAGCACAAAATAAAAACTACTTAGTGATAAAGCAAACAAGCACACACGAGAATATTCACCCACGCTATAACTCCCCGGCAACGGCGCCAGAAAAAGGTCTTGATAACCCACAAGTATAGGGGATCAATTGTAGCCTCTTTCGATAAGTAAGAGTGTCGAACCCAATGAGGAGCTAAAGGTAGAACAAATATTCCCTCAAGTTCTATCGACCACAGATACAACTCTATGCACGCTTAACGTTCGCTTTACCTAGAACAAGTATGAAACTAGAAGTACTTTGTAGGGTTTGTTGGATAGGTTTGCAAGATAATAAAGAGCGCGTAAATAAAAAGTAGGGGCTATTTAGATGAAGACACAACTAAGTTAGTTTTAGTAGAGAGCTTGTTGTCACACAAGAAAGTTATTTGTCCCTAGGCAATCGATAACTAGGCCCGTAATCATTATTGCAATTTTATTTGAGGGAGAGGGATAAGCTAACATATTTTCTCTTCTTGGATCATATGCACTTGTGATTGGAACTGTAGCAAGCATCCGCAACTACTAAAGATCATTAAGGTAAAACCCAACCATAGCATTATAAGGCAGCAAGTCCTCTTTACTCCCATACACAAACAACCTACTTACTCGGGTCCGAGCTTTTGTCACTCACGCCACCCACCATAAGCAAATCATGAACATATTGCAAACCCTAGAGCGGGGATCTGATGACCCACAAGTGTAGGGGATCTATTGTAGCTTTTTGATAAGTAAGAGTGTCGAACCCAACGAGGAGCAGAAGGAAATGATAAGCCGTTTTCAGTAAGGTATTCTCTGCAAGCACTGAAATTATCGGTAACAGATAGTTTTGTGATAAGGTAATTTGTAACGAGTAGCAAGTAATAGAAGTAAATAAATTGCAGCAAGATGGCCCAATCATTTTTGTAGAAAAGGACAAGCCTGGACAAACTCTTATATGAAGGAAAGCGCTCCCAAGGACACATGGGAATTACCGTCAAGTTAGTTTTCATCACGATCATATGATACACGTTTGGTACTTTGTTGATTTGATATGCAGGTGGACCGGTGCTTGGGTACTGTCCTTACTTGGACAAGCATCCCACTTATGATTAACGTTTATTGCAAGCATCCGCAACTACAACAGAAGTATTAAGGTAAACCTAACTATAGCATGAAACATATGGATCCAAATCAGCCCCTTATGAAGCAACGCATAAACTAGGGTTTAAGCTTCTGTCACTCTAGCAACCCATCATCTACTTATTACTTCTCAATGCCTCCCTCTAGGCCCAAACAATGGTGAAGTGTCATGTAGTCAACGTTCACATGACACCATTAGAGGGATGACAACATACATCTCATCAAAATATCGAACGAATGCCAAATTCACATGACTACTTATAGCAATACTTCTCCCATGTCCTCAGGAACAAACGTAACTACTCACAAAGCATATTCATGTTCATAATCAGAGGGGTATTAATATGCATAATGGATCTGAACATATGATCTTCCACCAAGTAAACCAACTAGCATCAACTACAAGGAGTAATCAACACTATTAGCAACCCACAGGTACCAATCTGAGGTTTGGATACAAAGATTGGATACAAGAGATGAACTAGGGTTTGAGATGAGATGGTGCTGGTGAAGATGTTGATGGAGATTGACCCCCTCCCGATGAGAGGATCGATGGTGATGATTTCCCCCTCCCGGAGGGAAGTTTCCCCAACAGAACAGCTCCGCCGGAGCCCTAGATTGGTTCCGCCAAGGTTCCGCCTCGTGGCGGCGGAGTTTCATCCCGAAAGCTTGCTTATGATTTTTCCTCGGACGAAAGACCTCATATAGCCAAAGATGGGCATCGGAGGGCCACCAGGGGGCCCACGAGGTAGGGGGCGCGCCCAGGGGGTAGGGCGCGCCCCCACCCTCGTGGCTGGTGGGTGGACCCCTATGGTACTTCTTGCGCCCAATATTTTTTATATATTCTAAGAAGTGCTCCCGTGGAGTTTCAGGACTTTTGGAGATGTGCAGAATAGGTCTCTAATATTTGCTCCTTTCCAGCCCAGAATTCCAGCTGCCGGCATTCCCCCTCTTCATGTAAACCTTGTAAAATAAGAGAGAATAGGCATAAGTATTGTGATATAATGTGTGATAACATCCCATAATGCAATAAATATTGATATAAAAGCATGATGCAAAATGGACGTATCAACTCCCCCAAGCTTAGACCTCGCTTGTCCTCAAGCGAAGGCCGAAATCGAAAAATATGTCCACATGTTTAGAGATAGAGGTGTCGATAAAAAATAAAATATGGACATGAGGGCATCATGAACATTCTTGCGCGACACGGAGAGCACCATAGGACAGCACCAATAATAAAACATGCAACTCAAACCAGTCACGATCATCAATTAACCCATAGGACAAAACAGATCTACTCAAACATCATAGGATAGACATACATCATTGGGAAATAATATATAGCATTGAGCACCATGTTTAAGTAGAGATTATAGCGGGTAAAAGAGGGGTTACACCGCTTCATAGAGGGGGGAAGAGTTGGTGATGATGGCGGTGAAGTTGTTGGTGTAGATCGTTGTCGCGATGATGGCCCCGACGGCGTTCCGGCGCCACCGGGAGAGAGGGGGAGAGAGCCCCCCTCTTCTTCTTCTTCCTTGACCTTCTCCCTAGATGGGAGAAGGGTTTCCCATCTGGGCCTTGGTCTACATGGCATGGGAGTGGCGAGAGCCCCTCCGAGATTGGATCTGTCTCTCTGTCTCTCTTTGTTTCTGCGTTCCCAGATCTGGCCTTTCACCGTTTCTTATATTCCCGGAGATCCGTAACTCCGATTGGATTGAAATTTGAACACGATTTTATCCGAATATTGGCTTTCTTGCGGTGAAAGAAGGGAAACAACCGCCTTACGAGGTGTCCACGAGGGTCAGGAGTGCACCTGCCCCCTAGGGCGCGCCCCCTGCCTCGTGGGCCCCTCGAGCATTGTCTTGCGTTGATTTCACTTCCCAAAATTCACATATATTCCAAAAAAAAACTCCGTCAGTTTTTATCCCGTTTGGACTCTGTTTGATATGGATTTTGTACGAAACAAAAAACATGCAACAAACAGGAACTGGCACTAGGCACTGGATCAATATGTTAGTCTCAAAAATAGTATAAAAATTTGCCAAAAGTATATGAAAGTTGTATAATATTGGCATGGAACAATAAAAAATTATAGATACGACGGAGACGTATCACCCCCCTCTAGACATACTTTCGATCCTACAAGTGGTATCAGAGCTTTGGTCTCAATTTGCCTTGATTTCCATAGCTTTTGGTGATTATAGCCTTGGTTTCACAACCTAGGAGAGTATGGCGTCTAGCGAGGGAAATTACCACCGTAGAGGTCCTTACTTTGATGGTACAATTTTTGCTAGTTGGAAGCATAAGATGAAAATGCATATTCTTGGACATAACCCCGCCGTTTGGGCTATTGTGTGTATTGGCTTGCAAGGTGAATTCTTTGATGGGAGAGAACCGAACCGTGAAGCTAGCACAAAAGAGTTGAAGATGCTGCAATACAATGCTCAAGCTTGTGATATTCTCTTCAACGGATTGTGCCCCGAAGAATTCAACAAAATCAGCCGTCTTGAGAAGGCAAAGAAAATTTGGGATACTTTGATTGATATGCACGAAGGTACCGACTCCGTCAAGGAATCCAAATTAGATGTGCTTCAAAGTCAACTTGACAAGTTCAAAATGAAGGATGGTGAAGGTGTCGCTGAAATGTACTCTAGGCTTGCTCTCATCACAAATGAGATTGCTGGCTTAGGAAGTGAAGATATGACTGAAGATTCATCAACAAGAAGATCCTAAGAGCCTTGGATGGAAAATATGATACCGTGTGCACATTGATCCAAATGATGCCCAATTACAAAGATCTCAAGCCAACGGAAGTCATTGGAAGAATTGTTGCTCATGAGATGTCACTCAAGGATAAGGAAGAGCTTCACAACAAGTCAAGTGGTGCTTACAAATCCTCATGTGATGCTCTCACATCATCAAGTGAGAAACAAGCCTTCAATGAAGAATTGAGCCTAATGGTGAAGAATTTCAACAAGTTCTACAGAAGTAGAAGCAAGGAAAGAAGTTCCAAGTCAAGGTCCTACAATGACTAAAGGTCTTCAAGTCGTGAACGTAATTACTACGATTGTGGAAGACCCAGACACTACTCCATTGAGTGTACGTCTCCCTACAAAAGAAGAGAAGATTCTCCCAAAAAAAGAAGTAGAAGAGAAGAATCACCACCAAGAGAGAGAAGGAGTAGAGATGACCGTTATGAATGAAGAACATCACGGAGAAGCAAGGATTTGGAAAGGAAGGACAAATCATCAAGGATCTACACAAAACGAAGACATCAAGCTCATGTTGGTGAATGGGTATCCGGCTCTGACTCTGACAACCACCCCAAGAGAAGTTATCACTCCGACTCCGAATATACTCAAGATGAAGGTGTTGCCGGTCTAGCACTTGTGTCAACCAACTCCTACGACATATTTGAGTCACCAAATGAAGGAATTGGAATATGCTTCATGGCTAAAGGCCCAAAGGTATCACACCCCGAGTATGTTGATTCCAATAGTGATAATGATGATTTACTTGTTGACAATTCTAGTGATGAAAACTATGATGAACTTGCTATTAATCAGGATAATCAAGATAAAACGAATGACGATGATAAGAAGGAGATTGAGAGTCTAACTAAAGAACTAAACACTCTTAAGTTAGCTCATGAAACTACCTTGGAAAATCATCAAGAGCTTTTAAAGACTCATGAGAAGTTACGCTTCGAAAAGCTCAACCTTGAGCAAGAGCATGGGTTCTTAAAAGTGATCAATGATGATCTTCGCAAGAAAAGTTTTTCTTACATTGCCAAGCATTTACTCTTGTCTACTTACATGCCACAAGTTAAATCCAACAACAAGAGTAAGAAAGATTCTTCTTCTAGTAGTAACAATAATCATGCCAAAACCAATGATGTTGCTTCTAGTAGTTCTCTTGATTCCACTAATGATTCTCTTAGCCAAGTTACACTTGAGGAAGAAAATAGCTTATTGAAGGGAATTATAGAGAAAGGTGTTTACAAGAGCCTTGCCGGAAGTAAGCAATTTGAGGAAATTGTACGCAAGCAAGGAAGACACCGGAAGAATCAAGGTGTCGGTTTTGAACAAAAGTTCAATGCCAATGGAGTTGAGTGGGAAGAAGACCAATACCCCAAGATGAAGTTTGTTCCTCAACAAGAGAAGTATGATCCTACTTCTTTCCAAGGAACACAAGCTCAAGAGGAGATTGATGCATTTGAGGAAGCTCCCAAAGCCTTGTTCAAGTGGGTTCCCAAGACTACATCAAGTTCTACTTCATCAAGTATGACTACAACTCCAAGGATTCCCATCAAGATGGTGTGGATCCTGAAGAAAAAGAACTAGAGAATTCTTGAGGGTGACTCCGCCAACATACTTCACTCATATCATTTTGGCAAGGACAAGTGCAAACAACTTCCATATCTTGCACTAGTTCAAGGAGTCACAAACCCTCTTGTTGGTAAGACAAGGGACAAGGTAACCTAATGCTTTCATGGACATCATCCTATGTGAACATCACTCTATGTCTATGGATATCCTTGTTTGTTCCTTGTGGGACTAACCCGTGTAGGTATTGAAAGTGCAACTCACTCCAATGGATTGCTCCAAATGATCTACATCAACATTGAGCATCTACATCCTCAACACCTACATGAAGTCATCATCGACAAAACCCAAGGTTAGTTCATACCTCTTATGGGGGGATATCACACCTAGGGGGAGCTTTACTCTAATCAAATGAGCTAAAGCAACTCTAATGGTGTGAACACAACAATGCTTTATGTAAAAGTGGCAACCCCACTTATGCTTAAACGATGAGTATGACCTACGATCAAATGTTCTCATTTGACTCCTCAGTCAATATACTCATATATAGATGACCTAGTCATCGCCAATTGCTTGATAGATGCTAGAGTGTTTGTGCATGCTTTGCCACATATTTCATTTTCTATTTTATTGTGTGAGCATGTTGGTTGCACATTTTACTCATTCGAGGACATCCACTTGTTGTTTTGATTGTTTGGCATTTTTTCTCTTTTGCCAAGTGGATGAACAAGAATGCCTAAGAACCTTCTCTAGCTATCTATGATCTTCTCGTCTCAAACTCTATTCATGCTACATCACAAAGTTTGATCAAGTCAGATTCGAACCACTCTGTGTGAGGAGCACTCGGAGTCCCCGATTCGTCATAGACTTAAACTTCCAAAACCTCTTTGTGCATAACGGTATGACCGAGTCATCCACTTCGGTCACACCGAGTTCACCAAGTTGATCTAGGTTTTCCATCTTGGTGCAACCGATTTGAAATTTTCGGTCACACAGAGTTGCAATAACCGCTCGCAATTCTGCATCTCGGTGCCACCGAGTTGTTCCACTCGGTCACACCGACAGGGTCGGGATATATATATACACACACACACACCGATGGGTTGAATTTTGGAAATTTCTCCAAAACTCTTCACCCCGCGCGTGTCCTTCTCTGCCTCATTGGGTCTCCGGATCATCTCCTTGCTGCCAGCGACCTCCCGCCGCTGGTCCCCGTCGTCGTCAACGGAATTCTGCTCCCCCATTGTCACCGTAGCGAACTCCCGCCAAGCTAGGGTACGAGTTCGACTCTTTGTGCTATTTCCCAACTCTGATTCATAGCACATTACTTTGCCATGATCTTTACCATGTATGCAAACAATCTGTCTAGAAGAAAACATCCTTAGATTAGAATTGATTTGAAAATTTAGGGTTAGGTCTCCGCCGGACTCATCTCGGACCGACCGAATTGTAGAAATCGGTCTCACCGATTTGGCTTAGGCCATAGCACATGCATTTTCGGTCTGCCGAAAATTGCAAATCGGTGTGATCGAGTTCGATTCTCTATGAAACCCTAGTAGTCTCGGTGCCACCGAACTGTGACCCGGTATGACCGAGTTCACTAGTTTCGGTTCCAAAAGCTGCTTCGGTATCACCGATTTTATCAAATCGGTAGCTCCGAAATGCTTTTTGTGGAGAACTAAAACTAAGTTTTTAAGTCATCTATTTTGCAAAAACTCTGTACATTGTGATGCTCATCCACTCTACCTCATCTACATCTATTCACAGGGTCTGCTGTCAGTAAGTTTGCAAAGATGTCTGACCAGAGTGACAGTCAGAACAGGTCTGAGGAACATGTGCAGCTGAGTGAGGGTTCAGATCCCTCAAGAACTTCTGATGATGGCAGCAGGAGCACTCCAAGTAACTTGCCAAAGGCAGCCACCAGAACAAGGAAGAAGAGAACCTCATATTCAGAGGATGAGGACTATGTGGCTACTGAGGAGGAAGTAAGCTCCAAGAAGAAGGTGCTGAAAAAGGAGTATGGCACAGCTGCTACAGTTAAGCCAGGGATGAATAAGAAGGCTCCAGCAAGAAGGATTCCTATGTCAAAGGCCAGAGCCTCTACTCAAGAGACAATGGAGTTCACTCTTGAACCCAAAGAGGCTGGAGAAGGAAAGAAGAGAAAGGAGAGGGTCAAGAAGACCACTGCCACAGTTCTAGGGAGATCATCCATGTTAAAGGATCCCGCGGAAGAAGAGGAAGAGGAAGAGAATGCTCCAGCACTCAAAGCTTAGAAGCTTATGGGAGATGCGATTAAGTCAGGGGCTGCAACATCAAAGCCCAAAGTTGCTCCCAAAGCTCAGGCTCAGAAGCCCACTAAGCCCAAGAGGAATGATACATCTCCATCGTATCTACTTTTCCAAACACTTTTGCCCTTGTTTTGGACTCTAACTTGCGTGATTTGAATGGAACTAACCCGGACTGACGCTATTTTCAGCAGAATTGCCATGGTGTTATTTATGTGCAGAAACAAAAGTTCTCGGAATGACCTGAAACTTCACGGAGATTATTTTTGGAAATAATAAAAAATACTGGCAAAAGATCAAGACCAGGGGGCCCACACCCTAGCCACGAGGGTGGGGGCGTGCCTGCCCCCTGGGCACGCCCCCTACCTCGTGGGCCCCCTGGAGCTCCTCCGACCTCAACTCCAACTCTATATATTCGTGTTCGGAGAGAAAAAAATCAGAAAGAAAGATTCACCGTGTTTTACGATACGGAGCCGCCGCCAAGCCCTAAACTCTCTCGGGAGGGCTGATCTGGAGTCTGTTCGGGGCTCCGGAGAGGGGAATCCATCGCCATCGTCATCATCAACCATCCTCAATCGCCAATTTCATGATGCCCACCGCCGTGCCTGAGTAATTCCATTGTAGGCTTGTTGGATGGTGATGGGTTGGATGAGATTTATCATGTAATCGAGTTAGTTTTGTTAGGGTTTGGTCCCTAGTATCCACTATGTTATGAGATTGATGTTGCTATGACTTTGCTATGCTTAATGCTTGTCACTAGGGCCCGAGTGCCATGATTTCAGATCTGAACCTATTATGTTTTCATGAATATATTTGAGTTCTTGATCCTATCTTGCAAGTCTATAGTCACCTACTATGTGTTACGATCCGGCAACGCTGAAGTGACAATAATTGGGACCACTTCCGGTGATGACCGTAGTTTGAGGAGTTCATGTATTCACTATGTGTTAATGCTTTGGTCCGGTACTCTATTAAAAGGAGGCCTTAATATCCCTTAATTTCCGCTAGGACCCCGCTGCCGCGGGAGGGTAGGACAAAATATCTCATGCAAGTTCTTTTCCATAAGCACGTATGACTATATTCGGAATACATGCCTACATTACATTGATGAATTGGAGCTAGTTCTGTGTCACCCTAGGTTATGACTGTTACATGATGAACCGCATCTGGCATAATTCTCTATCACCGATCCATTGCCTACGAGCTTTCCATATATTGTTCTTCGCTTAATTACTTTTCTGTTGCTATTGTTATCATCACTACAAAATACCAAAAACATTACTTTTGCTACCGTTACTTTTGCTATTGTTACCACTACTATCATATTACTTTGCTACTAAACACTTTGCTGCAGATATTAAGTTTCCAGGTGTGGTTGAATTAACAACTCAGCTGCTAATACTTGAGAATATTCTTTGGCTCCCCTTGTGTCGAATCAATAAATTTGGGTTGAATACTCTACCCTCGAAAACTGTTGCGACCCCCTATACTTGTGGTTTATCAAGACTATTTTCTGGCGCCGTTGCTGGGGAGCATAGCTCTATTTTTTGAGTCACTTGGGATTTATATCTGCTTATCATTATGAAGAACTTGAGAGATCCAAAAACCAAGATTTATCCCTCAACTACGAGGGGAGGTAAGGAACTGCCATCTAGCTCTACACTTGATTCACCCTCTATTTTGAGTAAGCTTGCAACACCTAAACCTGCTTCTGCTATTGATTCTGATATTTCGCATATTATTGATGATGCCACTTCTTCTATGCATGATACTTATGGTGAAACTACTTCTATGCTTGATACAACTGTGCCACTTGGTGAATTTCTTGATGAACAACTTGCTAGGGCTAGAGAGAATGAAATTATTGAAACTGGTAATACTGATGAAAGTGATTATGAAGGCTCTCCTAATAAATATGAATTACCTATTGTGCCTGAGGGCTATGTCATGTATGAAGAAACTAAAAGAGACTTTCTTGCTTGCAATGAGAAGTGATCTTAAGAAATTATTAGCTAAGCTTAAACAAAAAACTCTGAATGCTAGAATGAAATATGATCCTGCTTATGCTACTTCACCTATCTTTGTTACTGATAAGGATTATGAATTCTCTATTGATCCTGGTATAATTACTTTGGTTGAATCTGATCCTTTTTATGGCTATGAATCTGAAACTGTTGTGGCACATCTTACTAAATTAAATGATATAGCTACCTTGTTCACTAATGATGAGAGAACTTGCTACTTTTATATCCTTAAAATATTCCTATTCTCATTAAAGGGTGATGCTAAGATATGGTTTAATTCTCTTGATCCTGGTTGTGTGCGTAGTCCCCAGGATATGATTTATTACTTCTCTGCTAAATATTTCCCTGCTCATAAGAAACAAGCTGCCTTAAGGGAGATATATAATTTTGTGCAAATTGAAGAAGAGAGTCTCCCACAAGCTTGGGGGAGGCTTCTCCAATTACTTAATGCTTTGCCTGATCACCCTCTTAAGAAAAAATGAAACACTTGATATCTTTTATAATGGACTAACCAATGCTTCCAGAGATTACCTGGATAGTTGTGTTGGTTCTGTTTTCAGGGAAAGAACACCGGATGAAGCTGAAATTCTATTGAATAATATGTTGACAAATGAAAATAATTGGACACTTCCTGAGCCAACTCCTGAGCCTATTCCTAAACCAACTCCGAAGAAAAGGGGTGTTCTATTTCTCAGTCCTGAAGATATGCAAGAGGCAAAGAAATCCATGAAAGAAAGGGGTATTAAAGCTGAAGATGTTAAGAATTTACCTCCTATTGAAGAAATACATGGTCTTAATTTACCGCCTGTTGAAGAATATATGGTTTTAATCCATCACCTATTGAAGAAACACATGGTCTTGATAACCCGACACAGGTAGTAAAGGTAAATTCTCTCTATAGATATGATAAAGCTAAAATCCCATTTATAAAGAAATAAGAACCTCGCAACCAACGCGATAAAGGGGTTGTCAATTCCTTCACGGTCACTTACGAGAGTGAGATCTGGTAGAGATAATAATGATAAGATAAATATGTTTGGTATTTTTATGATATAGATTGAAAGTAAAGATTGCAAAATAAACGGTACTAGAAATAACATGTTGACGGGAGATTAATATAATGGAGAATAGACCCGGGGGCCATAGGTTTCACTAGTGGCTTCTCTCAAGATAGCATAAGTATTACGGTGGGTGAACAAATTACTGTTGAGCAATTGATAGAAAAGCGAATAATTATGAGAATATCTAGGCATGATCATGTATATAGGCATCACGTCCATGACAAGTAGACCGATGATGCGTCCATTTTCCATCATGCTTTTATATCGATATTTATTGCATTATGGGCTGTTATTACACACTATGTCACAATACTTATGCCTATTCTCTCTTATTTTACAAGGTTTACATAAAGAGGGAGAATGCCGGCAGTTGGGATTCTAGGCTGGGAAAAGAGCAAATATTAGAGACCTATTCTGCACAGCTCCAAAAGTCCTGAAACTTCAAGGAAGTTATTTTCAGAATATATAGAAAATATTGAGCGCAAGAAGTACCAGAGGGGGGCCACTCACCATCCACGAGGGTGGGGGCGCGCCCTACCCCCTGGGCGCGCCCCCTGCCTCGTGGGCCCCCTGGTGGCCCTCCGATGCCCATCTTCCGCTATATGGAGTCTTTCGTGGAGAAAAAAAATCATAAGCAAGCTTTTGGGACGAGACTCCGCCGCCACAAGGCGGAACCTTGGCGGAACCAATCTATGGTTCCGGCGGAGCTGTTCTGCCGGGGACACTTCCCTCCGGGAGGGGGAAATCATCGCCATCGTCATCACCAACGATCCTCTCATCGGGAGGGGGTCAATCTCCATCAACATCTTCACCAACACCATCTCCTCTCAAACCCTAGTTCATCTCTTGTATCCAATTCTTGTCTCTAAGTCTGGGATTGGTACCTATGGGTTGCTAGTAGTGTTGATTACTCATTGTAGTTGATGCTAGTTGGTTTACTTGGTGGAAGATCATATGTTCAGATCCTATATGCACATTAATACCCCTTTGATTATGAACATGAATATGCTTTGTGAGTAGTTACGTTTGTTCCTAAGGACATGGGAGAAGTCTTGCTATTAGTAGTCATGTGAATTTGGTATTCGTTCGATATTTTGATGAGATGTATGTTGTCTCTCCTCTAGTGGTGTTATGTGAACGTCGACTACATGACACTTCACCATTATTTGGGCCTAGAGGAGGCATTGGGAAGTAATAAGTAGATGATGGGTTGCTAGAGTGACAGAAGTTTAAACCCTAGTTTATGCGTTGCTTCGTAAGGGGCTGATTTGGATCCATATGTTTCATGCTATGGTTAGGTTTACCTTAATACTTTTGTTGTAGTTGCGGATGCCTGCAATAGAGGTTAATCATAATTGGGATGTTTTTCCAAGTAAGGGCAACACCCAAGCACCGGTCCACCCGCATATCAAATTATCAAAGTACCGAACGCGAATCATATGAACGTGATGAAAACTAGCTCGACGATAATTCCCATGTGTCCTCGGGAGCGCTTTCTTCTATATAAGAGTTTGTCCAGGCTTGTCCTTTGCTACAAAAAGGATTGGGCCACCTTGATGCACTTTATTTACTTTTGTTACTTGTTGCTCGTTACAAATTATCTTATCACAAAATTATCTATTACCTATAATTTCAGTGCTTGCAGAGAATACCTTGCTGAAAACCGCTTATCATTTCCTTCTGCTCCTCGTTGGGTACGACACTCTTACTTATCAAAAGGACTACGATAGACCCCCTATACTTGTGGGTCATCAAGACTCTTTTCTAGCGCCGTTGCCGGGGAGTGAAGCGCCTTTGGTAGGTGGAATTTGGTAAGGAAACATTTATATAGTGTGCTGAAATTTACTGTCACTTGTTACTATGGAAATTAATCCTCTGAGGGGCTTGTTCGGGGTATCTTCACCCCGACCAGTCGAGCAAAGAGTTGCTCCTCAACCTACTCAACCTACTGAAAATGAAAATGTCTACTTTGAAATTCCTTCGGGTATGATAGGAAAACTGCTAGCTATTCCTTTTGCAGGAGATGGAACATTACATCCTGATGAGCACCTAATATATGTGGATGAAGTTTGTGGATTATTTAAGCTTGCAGGTATGCCCGATGATGTTATCAAGAAGAAGGTCTTCCCTTTATCTTTGGAGGGATATGCATTGACATGGTATAGGCTATGTGATGATATGGGATCATGGAACTACAAATGATTGAAATTGGAATTTCATCAGAAGTTTTATCCTATGCATCTTGTTCATCGTGATCGTAATTATATATATAATTTTTGGCCTCGCAAAGGATAAAGCATTGCTCAAGCTTGGGGGAGGCTTAAATCAATGTTATATTCATGCCCCAATCATGAGCTCTCAAGATAAATGATTATCCAAAAATTTTATGCTCGGCTTTCTGATAACAATCACACCATGCTCGATACTTCTTGTGCTGGCTCTTTTATGATGAAGACTATTGAATTCAAATGAGATTTATTGGAAAGAATTAAACGCAACTCTGAAGGTTGGGATCTCGACGAAGGTAAGGAGTCAGGTATGACACCTAAGTTTGATTGTGTTAAATCTTTTATGGATACCGATATTTTCCGTAAATTTAGCACTAAATATGGACTTGACACTGAGATAGTAGCTTGTTTCTGTGAATCTTTTTCTACTCATGTTGATCTCCCTAAGGAGAAGTGGTTTAAATATCATCCTCCATAGAAGTAAAAGTAGCTGCACCTATTAAAGTTGAAGAAAAGACTATCACTTATAATGATCCTATTGTTCGTACTGCTTATGTTGAGAAACCACCTTTTCCTGTTAGGATAAAAGATCATGCTAAAGCTTCAACTGTGGTTCGTAAAAGCAATATTAGAACCTATACACCTCCTGAGCAAGTTAAAGTTGAACCTAATATTGCTATTGTTAAGGATCTCTTGGTTGATAATATTGATGGGCATGTTATTTACTTCTGCGATGAAACTACTAGAATTGCTAAACCTTGTGCTAAAGATAAACATAGACCTGTGGTAGGTATGCCTGTTATTTCTGTTAAAATAGGAGATCATTGTTATCATGGCTTGTGTGATATGGGTGCTAGTGCCAGTGCAATACCTATTGACTTATACAAAGAAATTATGCATGATATTGCACCTTCTAAGTTAGAAGATATTGATGTCACAATTAAACTTGCCAATAGGGATACTATTTCACCAATTGCAATTGTTAGGGATGTTTAAGTCTTGTGTGGGAAAACTAAATATCCTGCTGATTTTCTTGTTCTTGGTTCCCCACAAGATAGCTTTTGTCCCATTATATTTGGTAGACCCTTCTTAAACACTGTTAATGCTAGGATAGACTGCAAAAAGGATGTCGTTACTATTGGTTTAGGTGATATGTCTCATGAGTTCAACTTTTCTAAATTTCATAGACAACACCGTGAAGAGGAATTGCCTAGTAAAGATGAAATTATTGGCCTTGCTTCTGTTGCCATACCTCCTAGTGATCCTTTAGAACAATATTTGCTAGACCATAAAAATGATATGTTTATGAATGAAAGAAGGGAAATAGATGAAGTGTTCTTTAAACAGGGACCTATTCTGAAACACAACTTGCCTGTTGAAATCTTAGGGGATCCTCCTCCACCCAAGGGTGATCCCGTGTCTGAGCTTAAACCATTGCCTGATACTCTTAAATATGCTTATCTTGATGAAAAGAAGATATATGCTGTTATGATTAGTGCTAACCTTTCAGAGAAGGAGGAATAAAAATTATTGAAAACTCTGAAGAAGCACCGTGCTGCTATTGGATATACTCTTTATGATCTTAAGGGCATTAGTCCCACTCTATGTCAACACAAAATAAATTTGGAGAAAGATGCCAAACCAGTTATTGATCACCAACGACGGCTAGATCCAAAGATGAAAGAAGTGGTAAGAAAAGAAATACTTAAGTTCCTTGAGGCAGGTATAATTTATCCCGTTGCTGATAGTCAGTGGGTAAGTCATGTCCATTGTGTTCCTAAGAAGGGAGGTATTACTGTCGTTCCTAATGATAAAGATGAATTGATTCCGCAAAGAATTATTACAGGTTATAGGATGGTAATTGATTTCCGCAAATTAAATAAGGCTACTAAAAAGATCATTACCCCTTACCTTTCATTGATCAAATGCTAGAAAGATTATCCAAACATACACATTTTTGCTTTCTAGATGGTTACTTTGGTTTCTCTCAAATACCTGTGTCAGCTGATGATCAATCAAAGACCACTTTTACTTGCCCATTCGGTGCTTTTGCTTATAAACGTATGCCTTTTGGTTTATGTAATGCACCTACTACGTTTCAAAGATGCATGATGGCTATATTCTCTGACTTTTGTGAAAAGATTTGTGAGGTTTTCATGGATGATTTCTCCGTTTATGGATCCTCTTTTGATGATTGCTTAAGCAACCTTGATCGAGTTTTCTAGAGATGTGAAGAAACTAACCTTGTCTTGAATTGGGAGAAGTGCCACTTTATGGTTAATGAAGGTATTGTTTTGGGGCACAAAATTTCTGAAAGGGGCATTGAAGTTGATAAAGCTAAAGTTGATGCTATTTAAAAGATGCAGTGTCCCAATGACATATAAGAAGTTTCCTTGGTCATGCCAGCTTTTATAGGAGGTTCATTAAGGACTTCTCAAAAATTTCTCGGCCTCTGACTAATTTATTACAAAAAGATATACCATTCGTCTTTGATGATAATTGTGTAGAAGCATTTGAAATACTTGAGAAAGCATTAATCTCTGCACCTATCATTCAGCCACCTGATTGGAATTTACCTTTTGAAATTATGTGTGATGCTAGTGATTATGCTGTGGGTGCTGTTCTAGGGCAAAGAGTTGATAAGAAATTAAATGTTATTCAATATGCTAGTAAAACTCTAGACAATGCCCAGAGAAATTATGCTACTACTGAAAAGAATTCTTAGCAGTTGTATTTGCTTGTGATAAGTTCAGACCTTATATTGTTGATTCTAAAGTAACTATTCACACGGATCATGCTGCTATTAAATATCTTATGGAAAATAAAGATGCTAAACCTAGAATTATTAGATGTGTTCTCTTGCTACAAGAATTTGATTTGCATATTATTGATAGAAAGGGAGCTGAGAACCCCGTTGCAGATAACTTGTCTAGGTTAGAAAATGTTCTTGGTGACCCACTACCTATTGATGATAGCTTTCCCGATGAACAACTAAATGTCATAAATGCTTCTCATACTGCTCCATGGTATGCTGATTATGCTAATTACATTGTTGCTAAATTTATACAACCTAGTTTCACATACCAGCAAAAGAAAAAGGTTTTCTATGATTTAATACATTACTTTTGGGATGACCCACATCTCTATAAAGAAGGAGTAGATGGTGTTATTAGGCGTTGTGTACCTGAGCATGAGCAGGAACAGATCCTACGCAAGTGTCACTCCGAAGCTTATGGAGGACACCACGCTGGAGATAGAACTGCACATAAGGTATTGCAATCCGGTTTTTATTGGCCTACTCTCTTCGAGGATGCCCGTAAGTTTGTCTTATCTTGTGATGAATGTCAAAGAATTGGTAATATTAGTAGACGTCAAGAAATGCCTATGAATTATTCACTTGTTATTGAACCATTTGATGTTTGGGGCTTTGATTATATGTGACCTTTTCCTGCCTCTAATGGATGTACACATATTTTAGCTGCTGTTGATTACATTACTAAGTGGGTAGACGCTATTCCAACTAGTAGTGCTGATCATAACATCTCTATTAAGATGCTTAAAGAAGTTATTTTCTGAGGTTTGGAGTCCCTAGATATTTAATGACTGATGGTAGTTCACATTTTATTCATGGTGCCTTCCGTAAAATGCTTGCTAAGTATGATGTTAATCATAGAATTGCATCTCCTTATCACCCACAGTCTAGTGGTCAAGTAGAATTGAGTAATAGAAAACTCAAATTAATTTTGCAGAAGACTGTTAATAGATCTAGAAATAATTGGTCCAAGAAACTTGATGATGCATTATGGGCCTATAGAACTGCATATAAAAATCCTATGGGTATGTCTCCGTATAAAATGGTTTATGGAAAAGCATGTCACTTACCTCTCGAACTAGAACATATGGCTTATTGGGCTATTAAAGAGCTCAATTATGATTTCAAACTTGCCAGTGAGAAGAGGTTATTTGACATTAGCTCACTTGATGAATGGAGAACCCAAGCCTATGAGAATGCCAAATTGTTTAAAGAAAAAGTTAAAAGATGGCATGACAAAAGAATACAAAAGCACGAGTTTAATGTAGGTGATTATGTATTGCTATACAACTCTCGTTTAAGATTTTTTGCAGGAAAGCTTCTCTCTAAATGGGAAGGTCCTTACGTTATCGAGGAGGTCTATCGTTCCGGTGCCATAAAAATCAACAACTTCGAAGGCACAAATCCGAAGGTGGTGAACGGTCAAAGAATCAAACATTATATCTCAGGTAATCCTATAAATGTTGAAACCAATGTTATTGAAACCGTAACCTCAGAGGAATACATAAGGGACACTTTTCGGAACGTTTCAGACTCCGAAAAGGAATAGGTATGTGGTACGGTAAGTAAACCGACTCCAAAATAGTTCTAATGGCAAATTTTCACCGTTTTGGAATATTTAGAAAAATAGAAAAATAAGGAGCAGTCCGGGAAGGACACAAGGACTCCACGAGGGTGGAGGGCGCGCCCCCTGCCTCGTGGGCACCTTGTGTGCTCTCTGGACTTTGTTTTCTTGCACGTTACGTATTTTGGTCGGTAAAAATTCATTATATAATCTCCCGAAGGTTTTGACCATCGTATCACGCAAAAATCTCCTGTTCTTGTTTCGAGCTGTTTTCTGCCAGGTTGTCAAAGCCAAGCATCATGTCGTCTCCCTCCTCCTCCAACAATGAGGGCAATGATGCTTGGCTAATGAAGATAGAGCTAAAGAGAGAAGAACCCATGGAGATCAACAAGGATGAAGGGATCAAGAAGGCCACGGAGGACCAAGTTCCGGCAACAGAAGACATCATTGAACTTGATAATAATCTTCTTACCCCAACTGAGATCAAAGCTTTCAAGATGATTGAGTTAGCTCATATACAAAACAAGTATCTCACACGTGAAAATATTTTGCTGAAGGAACATATCATCGCACTCAAGGGCATTATCCGCAAGTTAGAAGACCTCCTACGCTCGATGTGCGACTATCCATCATCACCACCATCTTCTTCACCAACAAAGGAGGCATAATCATAAGGGTATGGGCACTCCCCTTGGTAACTGCCAAGCTTGGGGGAGGTGCCCCGGTATCGTATCACCATCACCTTCATCTTTACCATTTTTCTTAGTTCGATCCTTTTGATAATATTTTGATCTAGTAGAATAAAAGTTTTTAGTATGATCTACTTTTGAGTTTTGCTTTATGATCCCTCTATGTAATCGAGTCCGTGAGCTATATAATAAAGATTAGTGTTGAGTCAAGGGCTTGATTATTTTGCCATGATCTTGAGTCAATAAAAGAAAAGAGAAAATAATAAAAAGAAATAAAACAGATCATAAGGATCTTATGGAGAGTAATGAGCTCACATATAAAGAGTATTATGAATAAAAATTGTTGAGAGTTGACAAACATAGTTTTGGTCATCGTTGCAATTAATAGGAAGTAATAAAGAAAGAGAGGTCTTCACATATAAATATACTATCTTGGACATCTTTTATGATTGTGAGCACTCATTAAAATATTATATGCTAAAGAGTTGACGTTGGACAAGGAAGACAATGTAATGGGTTATGTTTTCTTACATCTAAGATAAATTATATTGCCACAGATCATCCAACATGGTTGAGCTTGCCTTTCCCCCTCATGCTAGCTAAACTCTTTGCACCAAGTAGAGATACTACTTGTGCTTCCAAATACCCTTAAACCCAGTTTTTCCATGAGAGTCCACCATATCTACCTATGGATTGAGTAAGATCCTTCAAGTAAGTTGTTGTCGATGCAAGCAATAAAAATTGCTCTCTAAATATGTATGACTTATTAGTGTGGGAGAAAATAAGCTTTATACGATCTTGTGATGTGGAAGAAATAAAAGCGACGGACTGCATAATAAAGGTCCATATCACAAGTGGCAATATAAAGTGACGTTCTTTCGCATTAAGATTTTGTGCATCCAACCATAAAAGCGCATGACAACCTCTGCTTCCCTCTGCGAAGGGCCTATCTTTTACTTTTATCTCCTACCTTACATAAGAGTCATGGTGATCCTCACCTTTCCTTTTTACATTTTATCTTTTGGCAAGCACAATATGTTGGAAAGATCCTGGTATATATGGCTAATTGGATGTGAGTTTTCATGAACTATTATTGTTGACATTACCCTTGAGGTAAAACATTGGGAGGCAAAACTATAAGCCCCTATCTTTCTCTGTGTCTGATTAAAACTCCATACCCATAAGTATTGCGTGAGTGTTAGCAAGTGTGAAGGACTATATGATAGTTGAGTATGTGGACTTGTTGAAAAGCTCTTATATTGACTCTTTCCTATGTTATGATAAATTGCAATTGCTCCAATGACTGAGATTATAGTTTGTTAATTTTCAATGAAGTTTATGATTCATACTTGAAATTGTGATTGAATTGTTACTTTAGCATAAGAGATCATATGACAATATATATATGTTGTTGTTCTAAGAATGATCATGATGCCCTCATGTCTGTATTTTATTTTTATTGACACCTCTATCTCTAAACATGTGGACATATTTTTCGATTTCGGCTTTCGCTTGAGGACAAGCGAGGTCTAAGCTTGGGGGAGTTGATGCGTCCATTTTGCATCATGCTTTTATATCGATATTTATTGCATTATGGGTTGTTATTATACATTATGTCACAATACTTATGCCTATTCTCTCTTATTTTACAAGGTTTACATAAAGAGGGAGAATGCCGGCAGCTGGGATTCTAGGCTGGAAAAGGAGCAAATATTAGAGACCTATTCTGCACAGCTCCAAAAGTCCTGAAACTTCACGGAAGTTATTTTCAGAATATATAAAAAAATACTGAGCGCAAGAAGTACCAAAGGGGGGCCACTCACCAGCCACGAGGGTGGGGGTGCGCCCTACCCCCCCGGGCGCGCCCCCTGCCTCGTGGGCCCCCTGGTGGCCCTCCGATGCCCATGTTCTGCTATATGGAGTCTTTCGTGGAGAAAAAATCATAAGCAAGCTTTTGGGAAGAGACTCCGCCGCCACGAGGCGGAACCAATCTAGGGCTCCGGCGGAGCTGTTCTGCCGGGGACACTTCCCTTCGGGAGGGGGAAATCATCGCCATCGTCATCACCAACGATCCTCTCATAGGGAGGGGGTCAATTTCAATCAACATCGTCACCAGCACCATCTCCTCTGAAACCCTAGTTCATCTCTTGTATCCAATTCTCGTCTCTAAGTCTGGGATTGGTACCTGTGGGTTGCTAGTAGTGTTGATTACTCCTTGTAGTTGATGCTAGTTGGTTTAATTGGTGGAAGATCATATGTTCAGATCCTATATGAACATTAATACCCCTCTGATTATGAACACGAATATGCTTTCTGAGTAGTTATGTTTGTTCCTGAGGACATGAGAGAAGTCTTGCTATTAGTAGTCATGCGAATTTGGTATTCGTTTGATATTTTGATGAGATGTATGTTGTCTAGCCTCTAGTGGTGTTATGTGAACGTCGACTACATAACACTTCACCATTATTTGGGCCTAGAGGAAGGCATTGGGAAGTAATAAGTAGATGATGGGTTGCTAGAGTGACAAAAGCTTAAACCCTAGTTTATGCGTTGCTTCGTAAGGGGCTGATTTGGATCCATATGTTTCATGCTATGGTTAGGTTTACCTTAATAATTTTGTTGTAGTTGCGGATGCTTGCAATAGAGGTTAATCATAAGTGGGATGTTTGTCCAAGTAAGGGCAGCACCCAAGGACCGGTCCACCCACATATCAAATAATCAAAGTACCGAACACGAATCATATGAACGTGATGAAAACTAGCTTGACGATAATTCCCATGTGTCCTCGGGAGCGCTTTCTTCTATATAAGAGTTTGTCCAGGCTTGTCCTTTGCTACAAAAAGTATTGGGATACCTTTCTGCACTTTATTTACTTTTGTTACTAGTTGCTCGTTACAAATTATCTTATCACAAAACTATCTATTACCTATAATTTCAGTGCTTGCAGAGAATACCTTGCTGAAAACCGCTTATCATTTCCTACTGCTCCTCGTTGGGTTCGACACTCTTACTTATCGAGAGGACTATGATAGATCCCCTATACTTGTGGGTCATCAACCGACTCCTGCCTGCATCTACTACTATTACTCCACACATCGACCGCTATCTAGCATGCATCTAGAGTATTAAGTTCATAAGAACAGAGTAACGCATTAGGTAAGATGACATAATGTAGAGGGGTAAACTCAAGCAATATGATATAAACCCCATATTTTTATCCTCGATGGCAACAATACAATACGTGTCGGTTCCCTTTCTGTCACTGGGATCGAGCACCGCAAGATTGAACCCAAAGCTAAGCACTTCTCCCATTGCAAGAAAGATCAATCTAGTAGGCCAAACAAAATTGATAATTTGAAGAGACTTGCAAACATAACGAATCATACATAAAATATTTCAGATAAGAATCAAATATTGTTCATAGATAGACTTGATCATAAACCCACAATTCATCGGATCTCGACAAACACGCCGCAAAAAGAGTTACACTGAATAGATCTCCAAGAAGATCGAGGAGAACTTTGTATTGAGATTCAAAGAGAGAGAAGAAGCCATCTAGTTAATAGCTATGGACCCGAAGGTCTAAAGTGAACTACTCACACATCATCGGAGGGGCCACGGAGTTGATGTAGAGGCCCTCCATGATCGATGCCCCTTCGGCGGAGCTCCGGAAAAGGCCCCAAGAAGGGATCTCTTGGGTACAGAAGGTTGCGGCAGTGGAAATAGGGTTTCATGGTGCTCCTGGATGTTTTCAGGGTATATGAATATATATATAGGAGGAAGAAGTAGGTCGGTGGAGCCACGAGGGGCCCACGAGGGGGAGGGCGCGCCCAGGGGGGTAGGCGCCCCCTACCTTGTGGCCTCCTCGTTGGTTGCTTGACGTCCACTCCAAGTCTCCTGGATCACGTTTGTTCCAAAAATAACTCTCCCGAAGGTTTTATTCCATTTGGATTCTGTTTGATATTCCTTTTTTGCGAAACACTGAAATAGGCAAAAAAACAACAATTTGCACTGGGCCTTGGGTTAGTAGGTTAGTCCCAAAAATTAATATAAAAGTGTAAAATAAAGCCCATTAACATCCAAAACAGATAATATAATAGCATGGAACAATAAAAAATTATAGATACGTTGGAGACGTATCAAACTACTTTTCAATAAAGGAGCAGGTACAATTACCTCATCAAGTTCTACTTTCCTCCCACTCACTTCTTTCGAGAGAAACTCCTTCTCTAGAAAGGATCCATTCTTAGCAATGAATACCTTGCCTTCGGATCTGTGATAGAAGGTGTACCCAACAGTCTCCTTTGGGTATCCTATGAAGACACATTTCTCCGATTTGGGTTCGAGCTTATCAGGCTGAAGCTTTTTCATATAAGCATCGCAGCCCCAAACTTTAAGAAACGACAACTTTGGTTTCTTGCCAAACCACAGTTCATAAGGCGTCGTCTCAACGGATTTCGATGGTGCCCTATTTAACGTGAATGTAGCCGTCTCTAAAGCATAACCCCAAAATGATAGCAGTAAATCAGTAAGAGACATCATAGATCGCACCATATCTAGTAAAGTACGATTACGACATTCAGACACACCATTACGTTGTGGTGTTCCGGGTGGCGTGAGTTGTGAAACTTTTCCGCATTATTTCAAGTGAAGACCAAACTCGTAACTCAAATATCCTCCTCCACGATCAGATCGTAGAAACTTTATTTTCTTGTTACGATGATTTTCAACTTCACTCTGTAATTCTTTGAACTTTTCAAATGTTGCAGACTTATGTTTCATTAAGTAGATATACCCATATCTGCTCAAATCATCTATGAAGGTGAGAAAATAACGATATCCGCCGCGAGCCTCAGTGTCCATTGGACCACATACATCAGTATGTATGATTTCCAATAACTCTCTTGCTCGCTCCATTGTTCCGGAGAACGGAGCTTTAGTCATCTTGCCCATGAGGCATGGTTCGCAAGTACCAAGTGATTCATAATCAAGTGATTCCAGAAGTCCATCAGAATGGAGTTTCTTCATGCGCTTTACACCAGTATGACCTAAACAGCATTGCCAGAAATAAGTTGCACTATCATTATCAACTCTGCATCTTTTGGCTTCAATACTATGAACATGTGTATCACTACTATCAAGATTTAGTAAAAATAGACCACTCATCAAGGGTGCATGACCATAAAATATATTACTCATATAAATAGAACAACCATTATTCTCTGATTTAAATGAATAAATGTCTTGCATCAAACAAGATCTAGATATAATGTTCATGCTCAACGTTGGCGCCAAATAACAGTTATTTAGGTCTAAAACTAATCCCCTAGGTAGATGTAGAGGTAGCGTGCCGACGGCGATCACATCGACTTTGGAACCATTTCCCACGCGCATCGTCACCTCGTCCTTAGCCAATCTTCGCTTAATCCGTAGCCCCTGTTTCGAGTTGCAAATATTAGCAACAGAACCAGTAACAAATACATGGGCGCTACTGCGAGCATTAGTAAGGTACACATCAATAACATGTATATCAAATATACCTTTCACTTTGCCATCCTTCTTCTCTGCCAAATACTTGGGGCAGTTTCCCTTCCAATGACCAGTTCCTTTGCAGTAGAAGCACTCAGTTTTAGGCTTAGGTCCAGACTTGGGTTTCTTCACTTGAGCAACAACTGGCTTGATGTTCTTCTTGAAGTTCCCCTTCTTCCCTTTACCCTTTTTCTTGAAACTAGTGGTCTTGTTGACCATCAACACTTGATGCTCCTTCTTGATTTCTATCTCCGCAGCCTTTAGCATTGCGAAGAGCTCAGGAATCGTTTTATCTATCCGTTGCATATTATAGTTCATCATGAAGCTCTTGTAGCTTGGTGGCAGTGATTGAAGAACTCTGTCAATGACACTATCATCAGGAAGATTAACTCCCAGCTCGGTCAAGTGGTTGTGGTACCCAGACATTCTGAGTATATGTTCACTGACAAAACTATTCTCCTCCATTTTGTAGCTGTAGAACTTATTGGAGATTTCATATCTCTCAATCTGGGCATTTGCTTGAAATATTAACTTCAACTCCTAGAACATCTCATATGCTCCATGACGTTCAAAACGTCGTTGAAGTCCCGGTTCTAAGCCATAAAGCATGGCACACCGAACTATCGAGTAGTCATCAGCTTTGCTCTGCCAGGTGTTCACAACATCTAGTGTTGCTCCTGCAGCGGGTTTGTCACCTAGCGGTGCTTCCAGGACGTAATTCTTCTATGCAACAATGAGGATAATCCTCAAGTTACGGACCCAGTCTGTATAGTTGCTTGATGTCTACTACACAACCTTCTTCTTGTAGACATTGTTGGGCCTCCAAGTGCAGAGGTTTGTAGGATAGTAGAAAATTTCGCTAAAGTGGATGACCTAAGGTTTATCAATCCGTGGGAGGCGTAGGATGAAGATGTTCTCTCTCAAACAACCATGCAACCAAATAGCAAAGAGTCTCTTGTGTCCCCAACACAGCCAATACAATGGTAAATTGTATAGGTGCACTAGTTCGGCGAAGAGACGGTGATACAAGTGCAATATGGATGGTAGATAAATGTTTTTGTAATCTGAAAATATAAAAAAACAAGGTAACTAATGATCAAAGTGAGCATAAACGGTATTGCAATGCGTTGAAGCAAGGCCTAGGGTTCATACTTTCACTAGTGCGAGTTCTCTCAACAATAATAACATAATCAGATCATATAACTATCCCTCAACATGCAACAAAGAGTCACTCCAAAGTCACTAATTGCGGAGGACAAATGAAGAGATTATTGTAGGGTACGAAACCACCTCAAAGTTATCCTTTCTGATCGATCTATTCAAGAGTCCATAGTAAAATAACACAAAGCTATTCTTTCTGTTTAATCTATCCTAGAGTTCGTACTAGAATAACACCTTAAGACACAAATCAACCAAAACCCTAATGTCACCTAGATACTCCAATGTCACCTCAAGTATCCATGGGTATGATTATACGATATGCATCACACAATCTCAGATTCATCTATTCAACCAACACTAAGAACTTCAAAGATTGCCCCAAAGTTT
Organism: Triticum dicoccoides; assembly: GCF_002162155.2. Lineage (NCBI taxonomy): Eukaryota > Viridiplantae > Streptophyta > Magnoliopsida > Poales > Poaceae > Triticum > Triticum dicoccoides. The sequence continues at coordinate 526,789,423 of NC_041384.1, forward strand.
CTATCGGAGAGTCAAGATGAAAACGTGTGCCAACCCCTATGCATAAGTTCATGAGGTCACGAAACTCGCAAGTTGATCACCAAAACATACGTCAAGTGGGTCACGTGAATATCCCATTGTCACCACAGATAAGCACATGCAATACATACATCAGGTGTTCTCAAATCCTTAAAGACTCAATCCGATAAGAAATCTTCAAAGGGAAAACTCAATCAATCACAAGAGAGTAGTGGGGGAGAAACATCATAAGATCCAACTACAATAGAGAAGCACGCGATACATCAAGATCGTGGCGAATCAAGAATATGAGAGAGAGAGAGAGAGAGACCAAACACATAGCTACTGGTACATACCCTCAGCCCCGAGGGTGAACTACTCCCTCCTCATCATGGAGAGTGCCGGGATGATGAAGATGGCCACCGGAGAGGGATTCCCCCCTCCGGCAGGGTGCCAGAACGGGTCTAGATTGGTTTTCGGTGGCTATAGAGGCTTGCGGCGGCGGAACTCCCGATCTAGGTTATGTTCTGGAAGTTTGGGTATATATAAGAGGTGTTGGCGTCGGGGACAAGTCAGGGGGGTCTCCGAGGCGGCCACGAGGTAGGGGGCGCGCCCAGGAGGGTAGGGCGCGCCCCCACCTCGTGGGTGCCTCGGGACTCTTCTGGCCCATCTCCGATACTCCGTGGGTCTTCTGGTCCAAAAATAATATCCGGAAATTTCAGGTCAATTGGACTCCGTTTGGTTTTCCTTTTCTGCGATACTCAAAAACAAGGAAAAAAACAGAAACTAGCACTGGCCTCTAGGTTAATAGGTTAGTCCCAAAAGTCATATAAAATAGCATATAAAACATCCAAGGTTGATAATATAATAGCATGGAACAATCAAAAATTATAGATACGTTGGAGACGTATCAAACATCCCCAAGCTTAATTTCTGCTCGTCCTCGAGTAGGTAAATGATAAAAACATAATTTTTGATGTGGAATGCTACCTAACATATTTATCCATTGAATTCTCTTTATTGTGGCAAGAATATTCAAATCCTAAAGACAAAAGTTTAATATTGACATAAAAATAATAATACTTCAAGCATACAAACAAAGTAATCATGTCTTCTCAAAATAACATGGCCAAAGAAAGCTATCCCTACAAAATCATATAGTCTGGCTATGCTCTATCTTCATCACACAAAATATTTAAATCATGCACAACCCCGATAACAAGCCAAGCAATTGTTTCATACTTTTGATGTTCTCAAACTTTTTCAATCTTCACGCAATACATGAGTGTGAGCCATGGACATAGAATTATAGGTGGAATAGAATGGTGGTTGTGGAGAAGACAAAAAGGAGAAGATAGTCTCACATCAACTAGGCGTATCAACGGGCTATGGAGATGCCCATCAATAGATATCAATGTGAGTGAGTAGGGATTGCCATGCAACGGATGCACTAGAGCTATAAGTGTATGAAAGCTCAAAAAGAAACTAAGTGGGTGTGCATCCAACTCGCTTGCTCATGAAGACCTAGGGCATTTTTTTTGATAGAAAGACTGTAAGGGAACCCCCTACAGCATAATTGGTGCAACAAACCCAAATTGCAAGTACCAAGCCTTGAACCTGGGTGGGTGGGAAGGCATCAGCCCCTTCCCACCACTAGGGCATTTTGAGGAAGCCCATCATTGGAATATACAAGCCAAGTTCTACAATGAAAGATTCCCACTAGTATATGAAAGTGACAACATAGGAGACTCTCTATCATGAAGATCATGGTGCTACTTTGAAGCACAAGTGTGGTAAAAGGATAGTAGCATTGCCCCTTCTCTCTTTTTCTCTCATTTTTTAGCCTTCTCTCTTTTTGGCCTTTCTATTTTTTTCCTCACATGGGGCAATGCTCTAATAATGAAGATCATCACACTTTTATTTACTTACAACTTAAGAATTACAACTCAATACTTAGAACAAAATATGACTCTATATGAATGCCTCCGGCGGTGTACCGGGATGTGCAGTGAATCAAGAGTGACATGTTACGACTCTATATGAATGCCTCTGGCGGTGTACCGGGATGTGCAGTGAATCAAGAGTGACATGTATGAAAAAATTATGAATGGTGGCTTTGCTACAAATACAATGTCAACTACAGGATCATGCAAAGCAATATGACAATGATGGAGTGTGTCATAATAAATGGAACGGTGGAAAGTTGCATGGCAATATACGTCGGAATGGCTATGGAAATGCCATAATAGGTAGGTATGACTGTTTTGAGGAAGGTAATGGTGGGTGTATGATACCGGCGAAAGGTGCGCGGTATTAGAGAGGCTAGCACTGGTGGAAGGGTGAGAGTGCGTACAATCCATGGACTCAACATTAGTCATAAAGAACTCACATACTTATTGCAAAAATCTATTAATTATCGAAACAAAGTACTACGCACATGCTCCTAGGGGGATAGATTGGTAGGAAAAGACCATCGCTCGTCCCCGACCGCCACTCATAAGGAAGACAATCAAAAAATAAATCATGCTCCGACTTCATCACATAACGGTTCACCATACGTGCATGCTACGGGAATCACAAACTTTAACACAAGTATCTCTAAAATTAACAACTACTCTACTAGCATGACTCTAATATCACCATCTTCATATCTCAAAACAATCATCAAGTATCGAACTTCTCATAGTATTCAATGCACTTTATATGAAAGTTTTTATTATACCCATTTTGGATGCCTATCATATTAGGACTAGTTTCATAGCCAAAGCAAATTACCATGCTGTTCTACAAGACTCTAAAAATAATATAAGTGAAGCATGAGAGTTCATCTATTTCTTCAAAATAAAACCACCGCCGTGCTCTAAAAGGATATAAGTGAAGCACTAGAGCAAATGACAAACTACTCCGAAATATATAAGAGAAGATCAATGAGTAGTCGAATAATTATGCAACTATGTGAAGACTCTCTAACATTTAAGAATTCCAGATCTTGGTATATTATTGAAACAGCAAGCAAAACAAAATAAAATAAAATGACGCTCCAAGCAAAACACATATCATGTGGTGAATAAAAATATAGCTCCAAGTAAAGTTACCGACGAATGAAGACGAAAGAGGGGATGCCTTCCGGGGCATCCCCAAGCTTAGGCTCTTTCCGCTCCTTATTCCATAGTCCATCGAATCTTTACCCAAAACTTGAAAACTTCACAACACAAAACTTAACAGAAAACTCGTAAGCTCCGTTAGTATAAGAAAATAAATCACCACTTTTGGTACTGTTGTGAACTCATTCTAAATTCATATTGGTGTAATATCTACTGTATTCCAAATTCTCTATGGTTCATACCCTCCGATACTACTCATAGATTCATCAAAATAAGCAAACAACACGTAGAAAACAGAATCTATCAAAAACAGAACAGTCTGTAGTAATATGGAAATTTCGAATACTTATATCACTCCAAAAATTCTGAAATAAATTGGTGGACCTGAGGAATTTGTCTATTAATCATCTACAAAAAGAATCAACCTAAACGCAATCTTCAGTAAAAAAATGGCAGCTAATCTCATGAGCGCAAAAATTTCTGTTTTTTACAGCAAGATCGCAAAGACTTCACCCATGTCTTCCCAAAGGTTCTACTTGGGACAAACACTAATTAAAAGATAAAACCACATCTAAACAGAGGCTAGATGAATTATTTATTACTAAACAGGAGCAAAAAGCAAAGAACAAAAATAAAATTGGGTTGCCTCCCAACAAGCGCTATCGTTTAACGCCCCTAGCTAGGCATGATGATTTCAATGATGCTCACATAAAAGATAAGAATTGAAACATAAAGAGAGCATCATGAAGAATATGACTAACACATTTAAGTATAACCCAATTCCTATGCATAGGGATTTTGTGAGCAAACAACTTATGGGAACAATAATCAACTAGCCTAGGAAGGCAAAACAAGCATAGCTTCAAGATTTTCAACACATAGAGAGGAAACTTGATATTATTGCAACTCCTACAAACATATATTCCTCCCTCATAATAATTTTCATGATCTACAAGTATATAAATTTTATTACTCTCCACATAAGCGAATTTCTTCTCATGAATAATAGTGGGAGCAAACTCAACAAAATAATTACCATGTGAGGCATAATCCAGTTGAAAACTAAAATCATGATGACAAGTTTCCAGGTTATCATTATTCTTAATAGCATACAAGTCATCACAATAATCATCATAGATAGCAACTTTGTTCTCATAATCAATTGGAACCTCTTCCAAAATAGTGGAATCATTACTAAATAAAGCCATGACCTCTCCAAATCCACTTTTATAATTATCACAATAAGATTCAACATCCTCCAAAATAGTGGGATCATCACTTCCTAAAGTTGACACTCTTCCAAACCCACTTTCATCAATATAATCATCATAAATAGGAGGCATGCTATCATCATAATAAATTTGCTCATCAAAACTTGGGAGACAAAAAATATCATCTTCATCAAACATAGCTTCCCCAAGCTTGTGGATTTGCATATCATTGGCATCATGTATATTCAAAGGATTCATACTAACAACATTGCAATCATTCTCATCATTCAAAGATTTAGTGCCAAACATTTTAGTGCATTCTTCTTCTAGCATTTTGGCACAATTACCGGAATCCCTATTTTCATGAAAGATATTAAAAAGATGAAGCATATGAGGTACCCTCAATTCCATTTTTTGTAATTTTCTTTTATAGACTAAACTAGTGATAAAACAAGAAACAAAAAGATTCGATTGCAAGATCTAAAGATATACCTTCAAGCGCTAACCTCCCCGGCAACGGCGCCAGAAAAGAGCTTGATGTCTACTACACAACCTTCTTCTTGTAGACGTTGTTGGGCCTCCAAGTGCAGAGGTTTGTAGGACAGTAGCAAATTTCCCTCAAGTGGATGACCTAAGGTTTATCAATCCGTGGGAGGCGTAGGATGAAGATGGTCTCTCTCAAACAACCCTGCAACCAAATAGCAAAGAGTCTCTTATGTCCCCACCACACCCAATACAATGGTAAATTGTATAGGTGCACTAGTTCGGCGAAGAGATGGTGATACAAGTGCAATATGGATGGTAGATAAAGGTTTTTGTAATCTGAAAATATAAAAACAGCAAGGTAACTAATGATAAAAGTGAGCATAAATGGTATTGCAATGCGTTCAAACAAGGCCTAGGGTTCATACTTTCACTAGTGCAAGTTCTCTCAACAATAATAACATAACTGGATCATATAACTATCCCTCAACATGCAACAAAGAGTCACTCCAAAGTCACTAATAGCGGAGAACAAACGAAGAGATTATTGTAGGGTACGAAACCACCTCAAAGTTATCCTTTCTGATCGATCTATTCAAGATTCCGTAGTAAAATAACATGAAGCTATTCTTTCCGTTCAATCTGTCCTAGAGTTCGTACTAGAATAACACCTTAGGACACAAATCAACCAAAACCCTAATGTCACCTACATACTCCAATGTCACCTCAAGTATCCGTGGGTATGATTATACGATATGCATCACACAATCTCAAATTCATCTATTCAACCAACACTAAGAACTTCAAAGAGTGCCCAAAAGTTTCTACCGGAGAGTCAAGACAAAAACGTGTGCCAAACCCTATGCATAAGTTCACGAGGTCACGGAACTCGCAAGTTGATCACCAAAACATATATCAAGTGGGTCACATGAATATCCCATTGTCACCACAGATAAGCACATGCAATACATACATCAAGTGTTCTCAAATCCTTAAAGACTCAATATGATAAGATAACTTCAAAGGGAAAACTCAATCCATCACAAGAGAGTGGAGGGGGAGAAACATCATAAGATCCAACTATAATGGCAAAGCTCACGATACATCAAGATCGTGCCGAATCAAGAACACGAGAGAGATAGATCAAACACATAGCTACTGGCACATACCCTCAGCCCCGTGGGTGAACTACTCCATCCTCGTCATGGAGGGCGCCAGGATGATGAAGATGGCCACCGGAGAAGGATTCCCCCCTCCGGCAGGGTGCCGGAACGGGTCTAGATTGGTTTTCGGTGGCTATAGAGGCTTGCGGCGGTGGAACTCTCGATCTAGGTTATGTTCTGGAAGTTTGGGTATATATAAGAGGTGTTGGCGTCTGGGACAAGTCAGGGGGGTCTCCGAGGTAGCCACGAGGTAGGGGGCGCGCCCAGGGGGTAGGGCACGCCCCAACCCTCGTGGGTGCCTCGGGACTCTTCTGGCCCATCTCCGATACTCAGTGGGCTTCTTCTGGTCCAGAAATAATCTTCGGTGAAATTTCAGGTCAATTGGACTCTGTTTGGTTTTCCTTTTCTGCGATACTCAAAAACAAGGAAAAAACAGAAACTGGCATTGGGCTCTAGGTTAATAGGTTAGTCCCAAAAATCATATAAAATAGCATATAAATGCATATAAAACATCCAAGGTTGATAATATAATAGCATGGAACAATCAAAAATTATAGATACGTTGGAGACGTATCATTGCTACCATCATCTTTCAACTTAGATTTCTCTAGGAACGCATTAAAATTCAACGGAACAACAACACGGGCCGTCTATCTACAACAACATAGAAATGCAAAATACTATCAGGTACTAAGTTCATGATAAATTAAAGTTCAATTAATAAAATTACTTTAACTCCCACTTAGATAGACATCTCTCTAATCATCTAAGTGATCACGTGATCCATATTAACTAAACCATGTCCGATCATCACGTGAGATGGAGTAGTTTTCAATGGTGAACATCACTATGTTGATCATATCTACTATATGATTCATGCTCGACCTTTCGGTCTGAGTGTTTCGAGGCCATATCTGCATATGCTAGGCTCGTCAAGTTTAACATGAGTATTCTGCGTGTGCAAAACTGGCTTGCACCCGTTGTATGTGAACGTAGAGCTTATCACACTTGATCATCACATGGTGTCTCGGCACGACGAACTATAGCAACGGTGCGGAGAACACTTATACCTTGAAATTTAGTGAGAGATCATCTTATAATGCTACCGCCGAACTAAGGAAAATAAGATGCATAAAGGATAAACATCACATGCAATCAATAGAAGTGATATGATATGGCCATCATCATCTTGTGCCTTTTGATCTCCATCTCCAAAGCACCATCATGATCACCATCGTCACCGGCTTGACACCTTGATCTCCATCGAAGCATCGTTGTCATCTCACCAACTATTGCTTCTACGACTATCGCTACCGCTTAGTGATAAAGTAAAGCAATTACATGGCGATTGCATTTCATACAATAAAGCGACAACCATATGGCTCCTGCCAGTTGCCGATAACTGTGTTACAAAACATGATCATCTCATACAATAAAATTTAGCATCATGTCTTGACCATATCACATCACAACATGCCCTACAAAAACAAGTTAGACATCATCTACTTTGTTGTTGTAAGTTTTATGTGGCTGCTACGAGCTGAGCAAGAACCGTTCTTACCTACGCATCAAAAAACCACAACGCGGTATAGTGATTTCTTTTGATCTTCAGAAAGAACCCTGTTCATTGAATCCGGTTCAACTAAAGTTGGAGAAACTGACACCCACCAGCCACCTGTGTGCGAAGCACGTCAGTAGAACCAGTCTCGCTTAAGCGTACGCGTAATGTCGGTCTGGGCCGCTTCATCCAACAACACCGCCAAATCAAGAAACAACTAGTGACGACAAGCAATCTGTATATACCCACGCCCACAACTCCTTTGTGTTTTACTCATGCATATAACATCTACGCATAAACCTGGCTCTGATATCACTGTTAGGGAACATAGTAATTTTAAAAAAAAATCTACGCACACACAAGATCATGGTGATGCATAGCAACGAGACGGGAGAGTGTTGTCTACGTACCCTCATAGACAGTAAGCAGAAGCGTTATGACAACGCGATTGATATAGTCGTATGTCTTCACGATCGACCGATCCTAGTGCCGAAAGTACGACACCTCCGCGATCTGCACACGTTCGGCTCGGTGACGTCCCACAAACTCTCGATCCAGCTGAGTGTCGAGGGAGAGCTTCGTCAGCACGACGGCGTGATGACGGTGATGATGATGCTACCATCGCAAGGCTTCGCCTAAGCACTACGATGATATGACCGAGGTGGATTATGGTGGAGGCGGGCACCACACACGGCTAAGGGATCAATGATCAACTTGTGTGTCTATGGGGTGCCCCCTCCCCCGTATATAAAGGAGTGGGGGAGGGGGAGAGGGCCGGCCTCCTAGGCGCGCCAAAGGGGGGAGTCTACTCCCGGTGGGAGTAGGATTCCCCCTTCCCTAGTTGGAGTAGGAAAGGAAAGGAAGGGTGCGAAGGAGAGAAGGAAAGGGGGGCCGCCCCCCCTCCCAATTTGGATTGGGCTTGGGCGGGGCATGCCTCCACCTTGGCTGCCTCCTCCTCCTTTCCACTATGGTCCATTAAGGCCCATTGACTCCCCGGTGGGTTCCGGTAACCCCCGATACTCCGGTATATGCCCGAACTCTCTCGAAACCTTCCCGATGTCCAAACATAGTCATCCAATATATCGATCTTTATGTCTCGACCATTTTGAGACTCCTCCTCATGTCCATGATCACATATGGGACTCCGAACTACCTTCGATACATCAAAAACACATAAACGCATAATACCGATCGTCACCGAACGTTAAGCGTGCGGACCCTACGGGTTCGAGAACTTTGTAGACAAGACCGAGACACGTCTCCGGTCAATAACCAATAGCGGAACCTGGATGTTCATATTGGCTCCCACATATTCTATGAAGATCTTTATCGGTCAAACCGCATGACGATATACGTTGTTCCCTTTGTCATCGGTATGTTACTTGCCCGAGATTCGATCGTCAGTATCTCAATACCAAGTTCAATCTCGTTACCAGCAAGTCTCTTTACTCGCTCCGTAATGCATTATCCCGCAACTAACTCATTAGTCACATTGCTTGCAAGGCTTATATTGATGTGCATTACCGAGAGGGCCCAAAGATACCTCTCCGACAATCGGAGTGACAAATCCTAATCTCGATCCATGCCAACTCAACAAACACCATCGGATACACCTATAGAGCACCTTTATAATCACCCAGTTACGTTGTGACATTTGGTAGCACACAAAGTGTTCCTCCGGTATTCGGGAGTTGCATGATCTCATAATCATAGGAACATGTATAAGTTATAGAGAAAGCAATAACAACAAACTAAACGATCATCATGCTAAGCTAACGGATGAGTGTAGTCAATCACATCATTCTCTAATGATGTGATCCCGTTAATCAAATGACAACTCATGTCTATGGTTAGGAAACATAACCATTATTGATTCAACGAGCTAGTCAAGTAGAGGCAAACTAGTGACACTCTGTTTGTCCATGTATTCACATGTACTAAGTTTCCGGTTAATACAATTCTAGCATGAATAATAAACATTTATCATGATATAAGGAAATATAAATGACAACTTTATTATTGCCTCTAGGGCATATTTCCTTCACTAGTTGCATGTAAATGGCTCGATGATCAATAACAGTGTAGATGTTCGGCTTTTTTGTTGGGGGTGCCCACCGCGCTTGTACTTGCTATCAATCCTCGACGGGGTCCACCAAATGCCATAAGGAAGTGTCCATGTCAACAATGTAGAATTTCTCAATGACCGTGTTCCAAAGCCTAAGAGCATCTCTAGTCGATCCCCTAAATCCGGTTATAGGAGTAAAATTTCCAGTTACTCCTCAAACCGACACCTAGCCAAAGTCGTGAACCGAATAGTGAAGTAAAAAAATTACTCCTCAGCCCCGTAGGCGCCTAAAAAACACTCGACCTCGAGGCAGCCAAGTAAACTTTGTGCCGAATTTTCCAACCCCAAGCCCCACTACATCGGCGCTAGCAAGTACCCACCTTTACCTCATTGCCTCCCTTGGCCCTCACTGCTTTTCTGCCAGAGTCCGAGCTATTCGCCGACCGTCGTAGTCGCCTGAGATGAGATGAAATGTCATCGCGTCAACCCTTTCATCAAAAATCGCCTCGGATCTTCTTCCTCGTTGTCTACTCGGCATCTCACTGTGTTGCGCACCTTTGTCGGTCATCCCCACGCCTTACCGCTCGCTAGTTTGGGCTCAACACTGGCCGGCCCGTAGAGCACCACCGCCTTGCAAGTGTTCGACGTTTTGCCTAGGTGAGTATTTTTTGTCTCATTTTGTTTTGTCCAATTGAATTGCACCGCATTGTTTCAATTGAAGATGAAGAAGATGAGAGAGATTATCTTCGAGGACTCATCGTCATCCCGTGAAGGAAGAAGATGATAATGACTTCCAAATTGTCGTTGGCATGATTTTCAACGATGATATTTGGCGCCTGAGGAGATGTTCGCAATTTTGCCACATATAACTCAATCGTGAATAGCCGAGGGTCAGGCCAAGATTATGAGAGATTATTTTGACCCTAATCTAACCTATTCAAAGAAGTATTTTCGCCACCTCTTTCGGATGCACACAAGTCTCTTTCTCACCATTCCAAAAGCCATGGAGAAGTATGATGATCGGTTCAAGCTTAGAAGGAATGCATGCGAGAGATAAGTGTGAGCCCTTTGATGAAGTGTATTGCGGCTGTTCCAGTTCTAGCATATGGGCACAAAAGAAGTGCTTGATGTCTTTGGGCTGGAGTACTTGAGGGCACCCAGCGAGGAAGACACCGAGAGGATCAGTTGACTGCATGCTCTGGACATGGAAGAATTGTCCAACATGATGGAAAGGTCAGTACAAAGGCCACTTCAATGATCCAACGATCATTCTTGAGGACGTTGCATCAGAGGATCTATGTATCTGGCATTCATTCTTTGGATTTCCTGGCTCTCACAATGACCTGAATGTGCTATTGAGATCACCATTGTTTGCTAGGCTTGTTGTCGGAGATGCTCCTCCTTGCAACAATACAACCAATGGTCATGAGTACATGATGGTTTACTACCTTGCAGGTGACATCTATCCTCCATGATTCACATTTGTCAAAACATTTCCGCGTTTAAAAGGTAGCAAAAGTTATCACCTTGCAACACGTCAAGAGTCAACTAGAAAGGACGTGGAGAGAGCTTTTGGTGTGCTTTAGGAGTGCTTTGCAATCGCTGGTGGCCCTGCTGAGTATTGGAACTCCAAAGTTCTATGGCAAATCATGACTAGTTGCATCATCTTGCATAACATGATCATTGAATATGAGAGACACATGTTTGGGAACATTCGGTACATCACCAATGGAAATCCTTGTTGAGCGAGAGCATGGTCCTAATAGGATCTAGGCATTCCTCGAAGTGCGTCGTAGGATCGAGAACCAAGAAGTTTATACCTAGCTCCAACATGATCTTGTTGAGCATCACTAACATCTCCATAACACTCTGTAGTCTTGCTTTTATCATGTTATTTTCTTCATTTGAACCATGCGGTGTGTTTGAATTTGAATAACAACCAAGTCTTGACATGACAGGGGCGAGAATGGTGTCTTGGTGGGCACACAGTTCCAAGGGTTTTGTAGAAATCTTTCTCGGACGCCTGCTTGAGAGAGGGTCCTTGTGTGACATCCATGCGACACTTCGTTCGGTTTTAGGATAGCGACCTCTTCTTTTTGTTCTGCCTATTTTTCTGCTCGCATGAGTTAACGATTTGAGAGGAACCTGCAAGGTATAGAGGTGTCGCATTCTTGACATATCTTGGCTAGCACAATAAGAGCATCTCCAGCCGTTGGCCCCCACAGGAGGCATAAAAATCGTCACCTAGGGGCGAGCCGACGGTACAATCGGCGCTGGGGGCGGTTGGGCGTCCAGCCGTCGCCCCCAGGCGCCGATATTGGCCCAGTTTTCGGCCCACTTTCGGCGAATAAAGGCCTCATATGGGCAAGAATCAACTCATATTCGGCGTGGTTCGTCGTGGTTCGGCATTGAATTCTTAACATAAATATTTTTATCACATAGTTCATCACAGAAAATCAAATAGTTCAACAAAATAGTGCAAGAACAAATAGTTCAATATAAATTATATAGTTCAACAAAAAAACTCATATTTCATCATACGTCACGCCAGGCGTCGCCCTTGAGCCTCCATAGGTGCTCCACTAGATCCTGCTGCAATTGATGATGCACCTGTGGGTCTCGGATCTCCTGACGCATACTGAGGTAGGCAGTCCAGGTTACCGGTAGCTGGTGATCAACTTCGGTTAGAGGACCCTGCCTGTAGTATGGTTCAGTGTCAAACACTGGCTCTTCCTGCTCGCTCTCGTTGATCATGTTGTGCAAGATGACACATCAAGTCATGATCTCCCACATTTGATCTTTCGACCATGTCTGAGCAGGGTACCGGACAACGGCAAATCGAGATTGGAGCACACCAAATGCTCGCTCGACATCCTTCCGGCAAGCCTCCTGCACCTTGGCAAAGTGGGACTTCTTGCCTTATGGCACAATGTTTGAGATAGTCTTCACAAATGTAGACCATCTCGGATAGATGCCATCAGCTATGTAGTACCCCTTGTTGTAGTGCCGTCCATTGACCTCGAAGTTCAGCGGAGGAGAATGACCTTCAACAAGCTTGGCAAAGACAGGGGAGCACTGCAACACGTTGATGTCATTGTGAGTTCTTGGCATACCAAAGAAGGAGTGCCAAATCCAGAGGTCCTGTGTGGCCACCGCCTCAAGTACTACACTGCAACTGCCTTTGGCGCCCTTGTACATCCCCTGCCAAGCAAATGAACAGTTCTTCCATTTCCAATGCATGTAGTCGATGCTTCCAAGCATCCCATGAAATCCTCTTGCTGCATTCTGTGCTAGGGTTCGAGCAGTGTCTTCCGCATTGGGTGTACGCAAGTATTGCGGTCCAAACACTGCCACCACTGCCCGACAGAACTTGTAGAAACACTTAATGGTGGTGGACTCGGCCATGCGCCCATAGTCGTCGAGTGAATCACCGGGAGCTCCGTATGCAAGCATCCTCATCGATGTCGTGCACTTCTAGATCGAGGTGAATCCAAGTTTGCCGGTGCAATCCTTCTTGCACTTGAAGTACATGTCGAACTCCCGGATGGAATTCACAATCCTGAGGAAGAGCTTTTGGCTCATCCGATAACAGCGCCGAAATGTTCTGTCGGTGAAGTAGTCGGAGTAGAGCATGCAGTAGCCTTCGAGACGGTGCTGGTTCTTTGCTTTCATCCGCCCCGGCGCCGAGCCACCTCGCCGCGGCTTTTCATTGCTCGCTAGCAGGGCGGCGAGCACCATGAGGTGTTCCTCTTCCTGGACGTCGGCCTCGGCTTCCTTCTCTAGCAGCGCGGCGAGCGCTTCCTCGTCCTCCGAGTCCATTGCCTAGGCAGGCAAATCACCGAACACCTTACGGGCGCGGTGGGCGCGTACCAGAAACGGCGGAAAAAACGCCCAGCTGCTGGCGGAGGGGTTGCCGCGGCGAAACCTCTGTTCTTTTTTCGGCGGAAATGGGCTATCTGGCGGTGGCGGGCGGTGGGCGGCGCCGGGATACAGCTGTTGGCGGCCGAGCGCGCACGCGCGCGCGCGGGGGAGGGGTGGGGGTGGAAGGCGAGTCGGGAAGAAATACTTGACTTTTCGCCTGACGGTGTGGGCCAGCCGTGCTTTTCCCTTGTGCCGGAGCCCCCGAGCGCCCTCCAGTGCGCCGGGTTCGGCCTGCGGTCGCCGGACCCAAAAACGGGCTGAACCGGTGAATTTCGGTGTTCTGCGGACGCGACTGAGACGTTTATTCGGCGCCGGCGCCGAAAAAGTCGTCTGAGAGGGCATGTTGAAGGCGCGGCTGGAGATGCTCTAGGAGTGTGACAGTCTCAGTAAAATCAAATCAAATAAAAACCAAAACATGCGTGTTGGTAACAAACCTCTACCCCCTGTCGCTACGGTAATGCCTTCTATTGGTCCAACTTTATTTTCCAAAGTACTGTACTTAGATTTGATTTCAAAACGTGTACACATGAAGTGGATGGCTAACCACTACAATAATGCCATATACTGGTCAGACATCGGACTCCAAGCATATTTGACCATTGATCACTTGATTTTGCTATTTCTATTATGCACACATGTGAAGCAACTATTTCTAAGTCGACACACGAGCCATTTTGTTTTTTTGAAATAGCACACACACACGCGAGCCATTTGACTTACACATTAGTACTAAGATGTTTTGTGAAATGAAATATTCATCCACGAAATGCGTGTTCGCAATGGGGCGGAGTCAGAGCTTGCCGGCTGGCGAGGTCCATCTGTCAAGCATGTCAAGGCACTCCTTGGGGCGGTACTCCGGCGCGGTGTGCCCGGCGCCCTTGACGGTGGCGTAGGTGAGGTTGTGGGCGTACTCCGTCGTGAACCCCGCGACCTGCTGCTTGGAGTACCACGGCCTCCAGGGCGCCACCACGGGGTAGCCCATCGTCCTGATCCATGCCTGCGTGCCCACGAAGGTGAAGTCCAGGTCGTGGTCACCGTTGTACACCAGCGCTCGGTAGCCCCGGCGCGTCAAGTTGACGTGGTACGGTACTGTGCTTCGCACGTCGTGCCGGAAATGCGACAGCGTGGTGCACCGGCTCCACGCGCCGATGGAGCCGTCGCGGATGCCCAGCGTCTCCCTCACCTCCGCGTCGTCCGACCAGATGTACGACAGCCGGTACCCGTTGTCCCGGCACTCCACGGGGAGGGCCAGCCTGTGCTGCAGGTTGTCCTGGAGCAGCAGCCTTGCCGTCTTCGTGAAGACGGTGGCGCCGCCGGGGTCTCGCAGCGCGAGGCCGCAAAAGGGCTCCAGGATGTGCACGGGGTTGATGTCGGTGGTGACCAGGTTGATGGCGTCGAGAGCGTTGGCGCACCGCGCGTTGCTCGGCGTGACGAAGTCGTCCCGGCTGCAGCTGACCTGCGCCGCCTCGTAGAGCTCGTCGGAGATGAGCCCCATGCCGTGCATGAAAGGCACCTTGCCCGGGGTGTCGTACCTGTCGTCCGTGCCAGGGTTGCCCACCAGGTAGCCCTGCAGGTTCAGCTTGGGTCCTCCGCTTGCGTCGCCGGCATCATTATGGTTGGCGATCTCGAGCGCGGTGACCGGCACGAGGTAGCCGGAGTAGGAGTCGCCGCCGATGTAGAGCGGGTTGGAGGCGAACTCGGGGTGGTCGGCGATCCACTTCTCGAGGAATACCCAGAGCTGCGCGCCGGTGCCGGTGAGGCTGACGTTGAGGCCCTGCTCCTCCCGCGCGTAGGAGAAGCCCGTGCCGACGGGCGCGTCGAGGAAAATGACGTTGCTCACCTTGGTCCACGAGTCCTCGAAGTAGACGAGGGTTGGGAACCCTTCGGTGTAGCCGGCCACGTCGAATTTGAGAGGGCCGATCTCGAAGAAGAGGCCGGAGAGCGCGGAGCAGCCGGGGCCGCCGGTGATCCACAGGATGAGGGGGTCCTCCCTCGGGCTGCGCTCCGACTGGATGAAGTAGTAAAAGAGCTCCGTGCCGTGCGTGTCGTCCACCTCCACGTACCCCGTCTCCAGGTAGAAAGGCAGAGGGCCATCGAACCCTTTGACGTGCGTGATGGCGTTCCGCCGCCGCTCGTACGCTGCCGCCGGCGAGCCGAAGGCCAGGTCGACGACCACGAGGAGGAGGAGGAGGAGGAGCAGCCTGGCCATGTGGACTAGCTTGCTCTGCTGGAGCGCTTGCAGGTGTGGCATTCCAACAGGAGGACGAGTTTCTCGCAGCACCACTGAACCGGGAACCGCTCCGTGGTGTTTTATCCTCCAGCCAAATCGCCCCAGGACGCGCTCCCGCGGCGAAGCGTGTGGCACGAGGAGCACAATAAAATGGAATCAGCGTGACTCCTCGGAAACAAAAAAAAATCACGTTTTCTCTTTTTTTTTGGTAAGAGTTACGGTTTTGTTTCCGCAACAGGCACGGTTATAATTTCGTGAGAGACACGGCGTGCCTCTTACAGAAAAGGGAAAAAACCCATGCTCCCGGTTCGGTTTTTTCGTCCGGTTTCTTGGCCGGCTTTTTTCGTGAAAAAAACACGTCAAAACCTATCAACATGGGATCTAGGTTTTGAAGATCTCGATGTGAGAAATCCAACGGTGGAAGCGATTTGAGATTTGGACAAACGGTTTGAGAGATAAAACGTTTTAAATAAACGAGGTAATATCACTAGCAGTCACAAAACTTGCGTCGGATGTGCATTTTAATGCTAGAACTTGCAAAATACATTGTTGTGGTCGCATAACTTGCGTTTACGTGCACATACGGTCACAAATCCCGTCTGCCTTCATACGACGTGCTGGCATGGCATACCTGGCCCGCTGGCAGCCTCTGATTCCGTCCGGCGCGGCGCGCGCGCGTCTTCTTTGCAGAAAACCCCTTAGCCTGTTCAGTCAATTGATTATTTTGATCAAATTTCTGCTGTTTTATAAATCATTTTTGACAAAAATCTCAGCAACTATTTTGACCAAATTGGACAGGATATCTGCTGTTTTATAAATCCATTTTGGCAAAAAGTCGCAGCAACTCTTTTGACCAAGTTGGACAACATTTCTGCTGTTTTATTAAGCTTTTGGCCAAGATTTGTAATATAGCAGACTTGCAACAAGGATCTAGCACGGACAAATTGACCTTAAGTGAACAGAAACAGACCATAATTGAAATGACATATTTGGCACTAACATAAGTAGTTTCTTAGTCGTATGAACCAAACCAAAAGTGACATAACTGTTATCACATCGTCTTCTAAATAAGTACTGAACTAGAGACCACAAGTTCATTCATGAACTCCATCACCAAACCAACAAGTTCATTCATGAACTCCATCAGACTTTCACCTAAAGATGCATGTAATGTAAACTACAAAGACAAAAAGTCATGCAGATCATCAGGCCAACCTTCATCATAGAGATAAGGATCCTGGCTAGCTCCTGGTGCATTTTGGCTAAAAATGACCTCCTCCTCACCCTGCATGACAAGTGGCGGTTCATGTATTGTGGATCCATCGGGTCCAAATAGCAAGTTGAAGAAACCTGAAGCAGCAGCTCTTGCTCCTCTTGGATTGCCACCTCCTCTTGCATTGGCCCCTCCTCTTGCATTGCCACCTCCTCTTGCATTGCCACCTCCTCTTGCATTGGCCCCACTTGTTGGAGCATTGCTTCCAGTTGTTGCAACATTGCTTCCCATTGCAATATTGCCTTCCCTTGCCTGCTTTTTTCTTGGCCTTGCAACTTTCTCATTAGCAGTCTTTCTCACCCTGCCTCTTGACATGGCTGTTGTAACTCTAACCATAGGAATTGAGTTCTGGCATTGGCAATGAAGCTAGACTCAGGTAGGGGGGCAAATTCCCTAGGTGCCGGATATGTAAACTTCTCCTGCTCACACAAGTACAATATAAAAAGGTGGGTATGTAAGCACTTAAATGGTAATTACATCTGCATAATTTTGTCACTGAATATATTACCATTTCTTGCATCTTGTAAACCATTGAGTCAGGGGTTTGTGTTGGATCGAGCTGAGGGTAGACTCTGTGTGGCATGATGTTCTGCAACAGGTGAAGCCAATGTATCAATGTTTAAGTATAGTTTGAAGATTAGAGGGGAAAATATATAAGCAAAGGATGGTACAACAATTATGCTTGGGTCGTCATATTCTTCTTCAATTGTTGTTTCCTCAGTTGTTGTTTGATTAACATGATTGTGGTGGCCCTTCTTGTTATGGTCAGCAGCTCCACAAACAGAACAATGCATGGTCACACCATGTTTGCTCAATTTTTTCACCCCAGTCTTGTCTTTCTTCTCTTCTGGATCTTTTTTCCTGTTCTTCTTAGGCCTGCCCATTACTTTTGTGTACAGGGGTGGGTGAAGAGCAATGCCATGCATTTTTCCCCATTGCTGTGGGTCCCTCATTGGCATCATATTAAATCCATAACACTTCTTATATTCCTCAACAGTGTAGCATGAATGGACCATGCTCTCTGGCTCAATTCTCTCATGCCTAAAACATGCAATTGCATGATGGCAAGGTATGCCAGATAGTACCCACCTTTTGCATTCACAAGAAAGCATGTTCAGGTCAACAATGTATGTGTTGTTCAAAGAGAAAACCTTGAAAACACCTTGCCCATACTCTTGCACCCTGCAGTTCTTTGCCCACTCCACATACTTGTCCAATTTCTTCTGTATCTTGGGACATAATCTGCCTGTCCATTTCTCTGCCTTTCTCTGCTTACCAACAATCCTGTTTGTTAGCTTCCACATTATCTGGTCCAACATTGACTTAATTGGCATTTCCCTCGCATCCAAAATGTAACTGCAAAATAGTACCAAATATGTAAGCACACAGTTGGCATTTGATTTTTTGTTGACAAGAAAATAACAAGAGAGGAAAAAGTAACAAGAGAGTAACCTATTGAACACTTCTGACATATTGTTTAGTAATATGTCACACTTGCAAAACGGGTCAAAGAATGCTTTGATCCATGTTCTTGGCTCCAATTTCTCAACGCAGGTGTAGGCACCCAAGCTGTGTTCTTTCATTAGATCCACGTTCCTGGTGTATGCAGCTTCATTAGTGGACCTTGCTATAGACCATAGATCATTCTTGAGCTGCTCTCCCTTGTGTACTTTATGGAAATTTTGATAAATGTGCCTAACACAGTTTCTATGTTCTGAATGAGGGAAAACCTTTTTCACTGCATTTATTAATCCCTATAAAACAGAACACATTAATCTCTGCAAAACAGCACACACTTATGTTGTTGCATTGAAGAAATTGAATGATATAGTACTAACCTTCTGCTTGTCACTCATAATGGTGTATGGTGAGGTGTTCATTATGTTCAGGTCATCCTTTAAGGATGCTAAGAACCACTCCCAGCTATGGGTTGACTCCACTTCACATAACCCAAATGCTACTGGAAAGATACAATCATTGGGATCGATTCCAACGGCTGTTAGTAATGTTCCCTTGTATCTCGTTTTAATGTGACAACCATCCAGGAAAATGATTGGTCTACATCCCTTAAGGAATCCCCTCTTGCATGCATCATATGACCAGTACAATGTGGAAAAGTGGTCTTGTACCTTCTTTGTCTTCTCATCAAATACTTCCTTAGTGCACAAGAAGAACTGGCTTCCTGGATTGCTCCTTCTAAGCTCCTGACCATAGTCCCACAAAGTATTATATTGGTCATCATCTACTCCCCTTATTTGATTCACTGCTGCTCTCCTAGCTCTTCCCAACTTACTCCTGTGTGGAACCAAATTATATTCTGTCTCCACCTTATCTGAAAATTTCTTCAGAGGCATTTTTTCATTGTCTCTGAATTCTTCTCTGAACTTGTTAGTAAGAAAAGGAGCAGTCAGAACTCTCAGGTCCCATGCTTTTGTGCAAGTGTGATTGTCAACATACTTCTTGATCTGTATGCTACTTGACCTGTTATCTTTACCTGCCTTCAAGTACCAAGTGCAACCAGGCTTGCATACAACCTCTAGTGATACTGAAGTATTTCGGAGCTTGTTCACTTTCACCCTATTCCTTACACTATATGCAGTGAGAGCATGCCTCAATTCCTTCATATCTGCAAACACCAATCCAATCTTAAACACAGGTGCATTCAGATCAGTTGTTGGGTTGAAAGTACTGAATTTGTGCTTCAGCTTCTCTTTCTCTTCTTTCGACATATTTAAGTGGCTGTCCTCCAAAGCATCTTCTGGAAGTTCTTCTTCAAAGTCTGGCAATATGTTCTTCTCTCTGTGATCATCAACATCTTTGTCTACATTTGCGTCAAACAAATCATCATCACCTTCTGCAACTTCATAGTCACTCTCATAGAACTCCTCATCTGTTTCTGACCCTGCATCCTCATCATTTCCCTCTTCTTCACTATTGTTAACATCCTCAATATTCTCCTCCTCCATAGCATTCCTTGAGCTACATCCTTCTCCAAATGACATAGATCTCCTTGTTGTCCTTGACATTTTCTCTCCAGGACTCTGCTCTTTCTCTGGATAACTGACATTTTCTTTTCCATGCCTCTTTGGAGTAATAACCTTAGGTGGATCCTTCACTCCATTTGTCAGAACATCATCTTTGTTTAATGACTGCAGGGTATCACCATGGTCTACTATCAGCAGCAGGTTCTTGTGCTCTAATGTTGCACAAATCATAAGAACAATGTCGGCATCACAGGTCAAGAGCTTCAGGCCATCACTAACTGTCTTTCTTGGTTCACACCAGTAAACATCAATCTTTGAAGCTTGTCTATCATAGCCCAGCTGCAGAAGGAAGTCATCAATCCAGAGTAAGGACCAAGTGTCAGTCTGACAATTGTCAAACCAATCAACCTCATAGTCCATGTATGTTCTGTTTATGTCACTGCCACAAAAGAAACCACAATTGTCAAACCAATCAACCTCATAGTCCATGTATGTTCTGTTTATGTCACTGCCACAAAAGAAACCACTATGGTGGATCTCAACACTGAACAGACCATCAAAATCTCCTGCAATGTAAAAGAGTTCATAACAAATCAGTACATCATGTTAAAATGTCAGATTCAGTTAACAAGTACATCAGTCCTCCCAACAAGTTTAGAGAAAAAATTCAGTTAACAAGTACATCAATCCTCCCAACAAGTTCAGAGAAATTTTTTAGCAAATGCCAACTTCAGTTAACTGCAGCAATGTCAAACAGCGGCAGCAAGTTCGTTTCTCGGTCAGTGCACAAATAATGTTGGCTTTTGGCTTTTGATCGCTAGACCAAAACTCCCAGGAACTAATACACGTATGATGTGCAAAGCTAGCTAGGAGGCAAGCAGCTTAATTGATTCCTGTACGTAGAGCTGGCGAGCTTGCAACTAGCGAAGCTAGCGATCGGCTGTCTCGGCGAAACCTCTCGGCAGAACAAAACTGATCGATGGATTGATAGCCAAAGGCTCTTGACGTGCCTTGCTCTTTTATTGCTTTTCTTCTGATCAGTACAAGTTACAGGGATTATACGTGCGTATATATATAGCAGCTTGGACTAGCACTCAAACCTACTCGGTTTGGACTTCTAATCCTACAACTACTACAAGTGCCCATCTGTGTCCGACTAGGACTCTAACACCACACGTCGTGGTTACTCCTACAAATAAGCTCATGCACTAGCCATTTTATTCCTAACTGAATTTAACTGACGACTAAACTAGGCGCAGGATTACACATTGTCAGACTTCAGATAACACTGCACACATTCAGACTTTTGAAAGATTCAACTAGCAGCAGTACACATTGTCAAATATCTAATAAATAATTTCCCCCAATTAAACACTAGAACAATTTACATGGAGGCCTCTCGTTCCTCTGATCATCAATTTCTATGGATAAAGCGACCTCCTCAATAACCCCTAATTAAACCCTAGCACGATTCCGCAAGCAGGGCCCCAACAACCATCCGTACGTAATGCCTAAGTCCAGAACGGGCTACGCATGGCGACAAGTGGCGCGTTGCATGGGCGCCACTTGTCGCAACCTGGGGAGTTGGAGTGATCTTTGCATCGAGTACTCTCAACTAGTGATTTCGAGGTTCTGATCGGGACCATGCCCTGCTACTCTCTTGCGATTTGCAGAGCACATTAGCGGTAATTTTGGAGCGATAATCCTACACCTACGTAGTACCTACGAAGGCCTACGTAATTTTTCATACAACTAAACTTATCGGCCCCCTATTCTAACGGGGGTGGGGTCGTGCCCTCCTATAGACCCAATAATCTCTTTCCATGTCACTGTTTACGTAAAACACGTAACAGACCGTAGGTAGGTCTAGCATTGTCCATTTTGGAGGGAGAAAGCGTGAGGAGAGTAGCGATGCTACATCTAAGAAGAGGTTGTCAGGTAACCCACATATGGAATGATTTGACAGGCTTTAATTTGGTGTTAGAGAGGGCTGGAGCCCACCTGAAAATTAGGGGGGAAATGTTTAGTTGGAGGGAAAGGAAGTTCACGTAGGTTATGTAACAACTGTAGGTAAGAGCATCTCCAGCCGCGGCCCCAACAGGCCATCCTCAGGCGTTTTGGCCGCGCTGGCATTCAAAATTCGACCCAGTCGTGCCCCCAGTAGCCCGTTTTTCGCCGGTTCGGGCCGAAACTGGTGCCGGTGGACCCAGGCCGAACCCGGCGCGCTGGGGCGCGCCTGGGGGCGCCGGCACAAATGAAAAGGAGCGTGGGGCCGCTCTATCGGCGAGACGAGAGCCTCTTCCCGCCGTTTCTTCCCGCCCTCGCCCCCAATTTCCCTCTCATTCTCTCCTTTCCTCCCGCTCGCCTCCCAGCCGCCGCCATGTTGCCGAAGAAGTACGTGATCCCCCGCGTTGCGACCACCGTGACCGTCTCCGTCGCCCAGCTGAAGCAGAGGAAGCCGAGGGTGCCGCCGTCCAAGCCACCGGGCATGACAAACGCCAAGTGGAGGGTAGAAGTTCAGCGACGGGAGGCCGTCACCGCCGACAGGCGGAACAGGGCGATCACCAAGAAATCCCGTGACAACGCGGCGCGTGGCGCTGCGGCTGCGGCGGACCAAGCCGAGGCCGAGGCGACTCGCTTGGGGATGATGAATCCACCAGGCGGCCACGCCCAGTACGTACCCTGGAGCCAGCAAAGCGTCGGCTCTCTGTCCGGCTTCTTGTCGTCGCCGCAACCATGGGGATGCACGCCGTCGCCGGGCTACGTCGACGGGGACGTGCACAGTGGGTTCAACCCCAACGTCACCTTCCCCCATGGACACCCAACCGAGCGCACGTCCTCGCCCGCCTTCCCCGGCGTGCAGTACCCTTCATACAACTACTCGCCGCCGGCTTAAGCATGCTACCTGACGCCCCCTCTCCGCCGTGGTGTGCTGCCCTTCTCACAAGCTTCCACGTCGCACATCGGCGACACCGACGAGACCGACGCCGACATGGACGACATCATTGCGGCAGGATCGGCCGCGGTCGCCGCGTCCCCCGGGTTCTCTACCCAGGACGACACGGTGTACCTCAGCGGCGGCATGGACGGCGAGCTCGAGTACGTCAAGGAGGAGGAGGAGGAGGAGGAGGAGTCTGTCGGATTTCGGGTTCCGGCAGACCCTTAAGGTTCGAACTTTGGGGTGCGCACGGAGATCTTTCCCCTACCGACTCACGCTTCTATGGCTCGCAAGAAATCTAGGCTAGAAAGAAGAACACACAAGGGACACAAGGTTTATACTGGTTCGGGTCACCGATGTGGTGTAATACCCTACTCCAGTGTGTGGTGTAGTGGATTGCCTCATGGGCTGATGATGAACAATACAGGGGAAGAACGGCCTCATGAGAGGTGTTCTTGAGCTGGTGCAGTGTGTTCTACTTGGTCCGGACCTTTCTCTCTTTCTTTCTCTTCTCTCTTTCTTTCTCTCTGGACCTCTCTCTTCTCCTTTCTCCTCCTTGGACCTCTCCCTTCTTTTTGGGGGCTAGTCCTATTTATAGAGGCCCTGGTCCTCTTCCCAAAAAATGAGCGAGAAGGGCGCCAACAATTGGCCATTTTGAAGGAGAACATCCAGTACAAGTTATCCTGACCAAAGGTGGTCTTCGGCTGCCAAAAGCACTGGTGACGACGCCGTCTTGGGCTCCACGGTGACCTCCGTCCTGCCGCTCTGCTGGTCTTGGTCTCGTTGCACCGGAATGGTAACCTTTGCCCGATGCCTTGGCCTATGCTTGCTCCCTTTGCACCGAAGGGGAAACAAGGACACTACGCAGGCCGGCGCCCGCCTAATCTCGATCGTCATGGCTTGCGTCATGGGCTCCTCGCGAGGCACCCCTGCCTTGATCTCTCTGCCTCCTCGCGAGCCTGCCTGATTAGGCTGCTCCTGAGGAAGCCTCCTGTCATCCGCCTCGCAAGGCTTGGCCCCTTGCGAGGGTCTTGAGCTTGAGCTGATGAGGCTGGGCCGCACTGGGCCCCCACTCGAGCCACGCCGCAGGCCACAGGTAGGCAAGTCTAGGGACCCCCGTTCCCAGAATGCCGACAGTAGCCCCCGGGCCCAAGGCGCGCCCGGGCTTGGCTTAGCAGAGAAGCTAAGGGGCAAGCGCGAAGCGCCGCGGGCCCCAATAGCCTGCGGCCTTGGGCGCCGTGTGGCGATTGATTGGACGTGGGCGTCTGCGCTTCCCCACGACGCCTCGGCAACTGCACGACTTGTCAAGTCCCTGGATGCAGAGAAATGGGTCATGATTAGCTGTGATCGTGGTGGCCGGCGGTTGGCCTTCTCCGGCTATAAGTACGGAGCCGTGTGAGCCTCGTTAGTTTATCCCTTCTTGCTACTCCTTTCCTTCTCCTTCCTTGTCCTTGCTTCTACTTACGCCAATGGCACCAATTCGCCGGTTTTCTGCAGAAGAGAAAGGAAAGGCCCCCCGAGAAGGTCCTGACCCTCTTCCGCCAAAGAAACGGCCAGTCCCCTACCACCGAGATGAGGGTGCTTGGCAGGGGGCGCCGAGGCCTGGTACGAGCGGCCGCCACCTGGGTTTCCATTGCCCTTGTACGCCCGAATCGAGGGCCCTGGGGAAGAGGGCGTCGAGCGACACCGACGGTGCCGCCGTCGACACCGGCGAGTCACACCGGTGCGCGTAGTTCCTCCTGGAGTCCACGCCGAGGGCTCCTCCTGTGAGCTCGTGCTTCATGCCGCCATGCCCCCAAGCTCTTGGATCCGCCTTCCTCCCTCCTTCGCCTTCGAGATGCCGCCGAGCGGGTCTCTGGATCTCTGGCTGCAGCACGCCGGCTGCAACACCCTCGCGACCGGAGCGAAGGTCGCGGTCGTCGCTCCGGGCAAGGTCTATATGACCCGGGGCTGGGGTGAGATCGCCCGGGTCTGCCGCACGGAGGGTGCCCTCGTAATTCATCTTGAATATGATGGCGCCTCCCTGATGTTCTTCAAGGTCTTCGATGCTGAAGGACGCCGGTTGGAGTGCTGCCCCAAGGAAAGCGGCAGGGGCATCGGACTGGCGAGGACCTGGCCTGCCCATCGGCCCTCCAGGAGCTCTTCAAGCGGCAGCGGAGGAGCTGGGGAATCCAGTGTTGGGGAACGTAGTAATTTCAAAAAAATTCCTACGCACATGCAAGATCATGGTGATGCATAGCAACGAGAGGGGAGAGTGTTGTCCACGTACCCTCGTAGACCGAAAGCGGAAGCGTTAACACAACGCAGTTGATGTAGTCGTACGTCTTCACGATCCGACCGATCAAGTACCGAACGCACGGCACCTCCGAGTTCTGCACACGTTCAACTCAATGACGTCCCTCGAACTTCGATCCAACCGAGTGTTGAGGGAGAGTTTCGTCAGCACGACGGCATGGTGACGATGATGATGTTCTACCGATGCAGGGCTTCGCCTAAGCACCGCTACGATATGATCGAGGTGGATTATGGTGGAGGGGGGCACCGCACACGGCTAAGAGATCAAGAGATCAATTGTTGTCTCTTTGGGGTGCCCCCTGCCCCCGTATATAAAGGAGTGGAGGAGGGGGAGGGCCGACCCTCTCTATGGCACACCCTAGGGGAGTCCTACTCCCACCGGGAGTAGGATTCCCCCTTTCCTAGTAGAACTAGGAGCCCTTCCAAGTAGTAGGAGTAGGAGGGAAGGAAAGGGAAGGGAAAAGGAGAAGGAAGGAAGGGGGCGCTCCCTCCCTAGTCCAATTCGGACCAGCCCATGGGGAGGGGTGCGACCACCATTTGAGGCCTTTCTCTCCTTTCCCGTATGGCCCATTGAGGCCCAATACGAATTCCCGTAACTCCCCGGTACTCCCAAAAATACCCGAATCACTCAAAACCTTTCCGATGTCCGAATATAGTCGTCCAATATATCGATCCTTACGTCTCAACCATTTCGAGACTCCTCATCATGTCCCCGATCTCATCCGGGACTCCGAACTCCTTCGGTACATCAAAACACATAAACTCATAATATAACCGTCATCGAACTTTAAGCGTGCGGACCCTACGGGTTCGAGAACTATGTAGACATGACCGAGACACGTCTCCAGTCAATAACCAATAGCGGAACCTGGATGCTCATATTGGCTCATACATATTCTACGAAGATCTTTATCGGTCAAACCACATAACAACATACATTGTTCCCTTTGTCATCGGTATGTTACTTGCCCAAGATTCGATCATCGGTATCTCAATACCTAGTTCAATCTCGTTACCGGCAAGTCTCTTTACTCGTTCCATAATACATCATCCCGCAACTAACTCATCAGTTGCAATGCTTGCAAGGCTTATAGTGATGTGCATTACCGAGTGGGCCCAGAGATACCTCTCCGACAATCGGAGTGACAAATCCTAATCTCGAAATACGCCAACCCAACAAGTACCTTCGGAGACACCTGCAGAGCACCTTTATAATCACCCAGTTACGTTGTGACGTTTGGTAGCACACAAAGTGTTCCTCCGGTAAACGGGAGTTGCATAATCTCATAGTCATAGAAACATGTATAAGTCATGAAGAAAGCAATAGCAATAAACTAAACGATCAAGTGCTATGCTAACGGAATGGGTCAAGTCAATCACATCATTCTCCTAATGATGCGATCCCGTTAATCAAATGACAACTCTTTGTCTATGGCTAGGAAACATAACCATCTTTGATCAACGAGCTAGTCAAGTAGAGGCATACTAGTGACACTTTGTTTGTCTATGTATTCACACATGTATCATGTTTCCGGTTAATACAATTCTAGCATGAATAATAAACATTTATCATGATATAAGGAAATAAATAATAACTTTATTATTGCCTCTAGGGCATATTTCCTTCAGTCTCCCACTTGCACTAGAGTCAATAATCTAGTTCACATCGCCATGTGATTTAACATCAATAGTTCACATCACCATGTGATTAACACCCATAGTTCACATCATCATATGACCAACACCCAAAGGGTTTACTAGAGTCAATAATCTAGTTCACATCGCTATGTGATTAATACCCAAAGAGTACTAATGTGTGATCATGTTTTGCTTGTGAGGGAAGTTTAGTCAACAGGTCTTCTACATTCAGATCCGTATGTATTTTGCAAATTTCTATGTCAACAATGCTCTGCACGGAGCTACTCTAGCTAATTGCTCCCACTTTCAATATGTATCCAGATTGAGACTTTGAGTCATCTGGATCAGTGTCAAAACTTGCATCGACGTAACCCTTTACGACGAACCTTTTGTCACCTCCATAATCGAGAAACATATCCTTATTCCACTAAGGATAATTTTGACTAATGTCGAGTGATCTACTCCTAGATCACTATTGTACTCCCTTGCCAAACTCAGGGCAGGGTATACAATAGGTCTGGTACACAGCATGGCATACTTTATAGAACCTATGGCTGAGGCATAGGGAATGACTTTCATTCTCTCTCTATCTTCTGCCGTGGTCGGGTTTTTGAGTCTTACTCAACTTCACACCTTGTAACACAGGCAAGAACTCCTTCTTTGACTGTTCCATTTTGAACTACTTCAAAATCTTGTCAAGGTATGTACTCATTGAAAAAACTTATCAAGCATCTTGATCTATCTCTATAGATCTTGATGCTCAATATGTAAGCAGCTTCACCGAGGTCTTTCTTTGAAAAACTCCTTTCAAACATTCCTTTATGCTCTGCAGAATAATTCTACATTATCTCCGATAAACAATATGTCATTCACATATACTTATCAGAAATGTTGTAGTGCTCCCACTCACTTTCTTGTAAATACAGGCTTCACCGCAAGTCTGTGTAAAACTATATGCTTTGATCAACTTATCAAAGCGTATATTCCAACTCCGAGATGCTTGCACCAGTCCATAGATGGATCGCTGGAGCTTGCATATTTTGTTAGTACTTTTAGGTTGACAAAACCTTCTGGTTACATCATATACAACTCTTCTTTAATAAATCCATTAAGGAATGCAGTTTTGTTTATCCATTTGCCAGATTTCATAAAGCAATTGCTAACATGATTCGGACAGACTTAAGCATAGATACGAGTGAGAAACTCTCATCGTAGTCAACACCTTGAACTTGTCGAAAACCTTTTTGTGACAATTCTAGCTTTGTAGATAGTAACACTACTATCAGTGTCCGTCTTCCTCTTGAAGATCCATTTAATCTCAATGGCTTGCCGATCAATGGGCAAGTCAATCAAAGTCCATACTTTGTTCTCATACATGGATCTCATCTCAGATTTCATGGCCTCAAGCCATTTCGCGGAATCTGGGCTCATCATCGCTTCCTCATAGTTCGTAGGCTCGTCATGGTCAAGTAACATGACCTCCAGAACAGGATTACCGTACCACTCTGGTGCGAATCTCGCTCTGGTTTACCTACGAGGGTCGGTAGTAACTTGATCTGAAGTTACATGATCATCATCATTAGCTTCCTCACTAATTGGTGTAGTAGTCACAGGAACATATTTATGTGATGAACTACTTTCCAATAAGGGAGGAGGTACATTTACCTTTTCAAGTTCTACTTTCCTCCCACTCACTTCTTTCTAGAGAAACTCCTTCTCTAGAAAGGATCCATTCTCAGCAACGAATATCTTGCCTTCGGATCTGTGATAGAAGGTGTACCCAACATTTTCTTTTGGGTATCCTATGAAGACGCACTTCTCCGATTTGGGTTTGAGCTTATCAGGTTGAAACTTTTTCACATAAGCATTGCAACCTCAAACTTCAAGAAACGACAGCTTAGGTTTCTTGCCAAACCATAGTTCATACGGTGTCGTCTCAATGGATTTAGATGGTGCCCTATTTAACGTGAATGCAGCGGTCTCTAATGCATAACCCCAAAACGATAGTGGTAGATCGGTAAGAGACATCATAGATCGCACCATATCTAATAAAGTACGGTTATGACGTTCGGACACACCATTACACTGTGGTGTTCTAGGTGGCGTGAGTAGTGAAACTATTTCACATTGTTTTAACTGAAGGCCAAACTTTTAACTCAAATATTTTACCTCTGCGATCATATCGTAGAAACTTTTATTCTCTTGTTACGATGATTCTCCACTTCACTGAAATTCTCAGACTTGTGTTTCATTAAGTAGATATACTCATATCTTCTCAAATCATCTGTGAAGATCAGAAAATAATGATACCTGCCGCGAGCTTGAATATTCATCGGACCACATACATCAGTATGCATGATTTCCAACAAATCTGTTGCTTGCTGCATTGTTCCGGAGAACGGAGTCTTAGTCATCTTGCCCATGAGTCATGGTTCGCAAGCATCAACTGATTCATAATCAAGTGATTCCAAAAGTCCATCAGCATGGAGTTTCTTCATGCGCTTTACACCAATATGACCTAAACGGCAGTGCCACAAATAAGTTGCACTATCATTATTAACTTTGCATCTTTTGGTTCCAATATTATGAATATGTGTATCACTACGATCGAGATCCAACGAACCATTTTCATTGGGTGTGTAACCATATAAGGTTTTATTCATGTAAACAGAACAACAATTTATTCTCTTACTTAAATGAATAACCGTATTGCAATAAACATGATCAAATCATATTCATGCTCAATGCAAACACCAAATAACACTTATTTAGGTTCAACACTAATCCCGAAAGTATAGGGAGTGTGTGATGATGATCATATCAATCTTGGAACCACTTCCAACACACATCGTCACTTCACCCTTAACTAGTCTCTGTTCATTCCGCAACTCCTGTTTCGAGTTACTACTCTTAGCAACTGAAGTAGTATCAAATACTAAGGGGTTGCTATAAACACTAGTAAAGTACACATCAATAACATGTATATCAAATATACCTATGTTCACTTTGCCATCCTTCTTATCCGCCAATTACTTGGGGTAGTTCTGCTTCCAGTGACCAGTCCCTTTGCAGTAGAAGCACACAGTTTCAGGCTTAGGTCCAGACTTGGGTTTTTTCACTTGAGCAGCAACTTGCTTGCCGTTCTTCTTGAAGTTCCCCTTTCTTTTTGTCCCTTTACTTGAAACTAGTGGTTTTGTTTACCATCAATACCTGATGCTTTTCTTGATTTCTACCTTCGTCGATTTCAGCATCACGAAGAGCTTGGGAATCATTTCTGTTATCCCTTGCATATTATAGTTCATCACAAAGTTCTACTAACTTGGTGATGGTGACTAGAGAATTCTGTCAATCACTATTTTATCTGGAAGATTAACTCCCACTTGATTCAAGCGATTGTAGTACCCAGACAATCTGAGCACATGCTCACCGCTTGAGCTATTCTCCTCCATCTTTTAGCTATATAACTTGTTGGAGACTTCATATCTCTCAACTCAGGTATTTGCTTGAAATATTAACTTCAACTCCTGGAACATCTCATATGGTCCATGACGTTCAAAACGTCTTTGAAGTCCCTATTCTAAGCCGTTTAAGCATGGTGCACTAAACTATCAAGTAGTCATCATATTGAGCTAGCCAAACGTTCATAACTTCTGCATCTGCTCCTGCAATAGGTCTGTCACCTAGCGGTGCATTAGGGACATAATTCCTCTATGCAGCAATGAGGATAATCCTCAGATCACGGATCCAATCCGCATCATTGCTACTAACATTTTTCAACATAATTTTTCTCTAGGAACACAATAAACTGGGAGCAACATCGCGAGCTATTGATCTACAACATAGATATGCTAATACTACCAGGACTAAGTTCATGATAAATTAAAGTTCAATTAATCATATTACTTAAGAACTCTCACTTAGACAGACATCCCTCTAATCTTCTAAGTGATCACGTGATCCATATCAACTAAACCATGTCCGATCATCACGTGAGATGGAGTAGTTTCAATGGTGAACATCACTATGTTGATCGTATCTACTATATGATTCACGCTCGACCTTTCGGTCTTCGTGTTGAGGCCATATCTGTTATTTGCTAGGCTCGTCAAGTTTAACCTGAGTATTCCGCGTGTGCAATTGTTTTGCACCCGTTGTATTTGAACGTAGAGCCTATCACACCCGATCATCACGTGGTGTCTCAGCACGAAGAACTTTCGCAACGGTGCATACTCAGGGAGAACACTTGTACCTTGATAATTAGTGAGAGATCATCTTATAAAGCTACCGTCGAACTAAGCAAAATAAGATGCATAAAAGATAAACATCACATGCAATCAAAATATGTGACATGATATGGCCATCATCGTCTTGTGCCTTTGATCTCCATCTCCAAAGCATCGTCATGATTTCTGTCGTCACCGGCATGACACCATGATCTCCATCATCTTGATCTATATCAATGTGTCGTCACATGGTTGTCTCGCCAACAATTGCTCTTGCAACTATTGCTATCGCATAGCGATAAAGTAAAGCAATTATTTGGCACTTGCATCTTATGCAATAAAGAGACAACCATAAGGCTTCTGCCAGTTGCCGTTAACTTCAACAAAACATGATCATCTTATACAATAACTTATATCTCATCACATCTTGACCATATCACATCACAACATGCCCTGCAAAAACAAGTTAGACGTCCTCTACTTTGTTGTTGCAAGTTTTACGTGGCTGCTACGGGCTGAACAAGAACCGTTCTTACATACGCATCAAAACCACAACGATAATTTGTCAAGTTGGTGCTATTTTAACCTTCGCAAGGATCAGGCGTAGCCACACTCGGTTCAACTAAAGTTGGAGAAACTGACACCCACCAGCCACCTGTGTGCAAAGCACGTCGGTACAACCAGTCTCGCTTAAGCGCACGCGTAATGTCGGTCCGGGCCGCTTCATCCAACAATACCGCCGAACCAAAGTGTGACATGCTGGTAAGCAGTATGACTTATATCACCCACAACTCACTTGTGTTCTACTCGTGCATATGACATCTACGCATAAAACCTGGCTCTGATGCCACTGTTGGGGAACGTAGTAATTTCAAAAAATTTCCTACGCACATGCAAGATCATGGTGATGCATAACAACGAAAGGGGAGAGTGTTGTCCACGTACCCTCGTAGACCGAAAGCGGAAGTGTTAACACAACGCGGTTGATGTAGTCGTATGTCTTCACGATCCGACCGATCAAGTACCGAACGCACGACACCTCCGAGTTCTGCACACGTTCAACTCGATGACGTCCCTCGAACTCCGATCCAGCCGAGTGTTGAGGGAGAGTTTCCTTAGCACGACGGCATGGTGACAATGATGATGTTCTACCGATGCAGGGCTTCGCCTAAGCACCGCTACGATATGATCGAGGTGGATTATGGTGGAGGGGGGCACCGCACACGGCTAAGAGATCAAGAGATCAATTGTTGTCTCTTTGGGGTGCCCCCTGCCCCCGTATATAAAGGAGTGGAGGAGGGGGAAGGCCGGCCCTCTCTATGGTGCACCCTAGGGGAGTCCTACTCCCACCGGGAGTAGGATTCCCCCTTTCTTAGTAGAACTAGGAGCCCTTCCAAGTAGTAGGAGTAGGAGGGAAGGAAAGGGAAGGGAAAAGGAGAAGAAAGGAAGGGGGGCGCCCCCCTCCCTAGTCCAGTTCATACCAGCCCATGTGGAGGGGTGCGACCACCATTTGAGGCCTTTCTCTCCTTTTCCGTATGGCCCATTAAGGCTCAATACAAATTCCCGTAACTCCCCGGTACTCCTGAAAATATCCGAATCACTCGGAACCTTTCCGATGTCCGAATATAGTCGTCTAATATATCGATCTTTACGTATCAACCATTTCGAGACTCCTCGTCATGTCCCCGATCTCATCCGGGAGTCCGAACTCCTTTGGTACATCAAAACACATAAACTCATAATATAACCGTCATCAAACTTTAAGCGTGCGGATCCTACGGGTTCGAGAACTATGTAGACATGACCGAGACACGTCTCCGGTCAATAATCAATAGCGGAACCTAGATGCTCATATTGGCTCCTACATATTCTACGAAGATCTTTATCGGTCAAACCGCATAACAACATACGTTGTTCCCTTTGTCATTGGTATGTTACTTGCCCAAGATTCGATCGTCGGTATCTCAATACCTAGTTCAATCTCGTTACCGGCAAGTCTCTTTACTCGTTCCGTAATACATCATCCCGCAACTAACTCATTAGTTGCAATGCTTGCAAGGCTTATAGTGATGTGCATTACCGAGTGGGCCCAGAGATACCTCTCCGATAATCGGAGTGACAAATCCTAATCTTGAAATACGCCAATCCAACAAGTACCTTCGGAGACACCTGCAGAGCACCTTTATAATCACCCAGTTACGTTGTGACGTTTGGTAGCACACAAAGTGTTCCTCCGGTAAATGGGAGTTGCATAATCTCATAGTCATAGAAACATATCACTAGTGCAGAACCGGGCAATAGCACCGGTTCGTAAGGCCCTTTAGTGCCGGTTTGGTAACCGGCGCTAAAATGTAGGCACTAAAGGCCCCCCCCCTTTAGTACCGGTTCAGCATGAACCGGTGCTAAAGGGCAACCACGTGGCACGAGCCAGCTTCGGGGGCAGGGAGCCCTTTAGTACCGGTTGGTGTCACCAACCGGTATTAAAATGTTGGGGGGGGGGGTTTGGGTTTATGATTTCTTTTTCATTTAATTTTGTGTTTTCCATTTAATTCTTTTTCGTTTGCTGGTATTTTATGATACTACATATTGTACACGTTATGCATATATATAAATAGAATTTCTAGTAGAACCGATCATAATATATATATATCATCGAATGTCTCACAACCACCATTAATTAATTCACACATATATACACACATGTATATATATATATATATATACAATTTCTCCTAATTTGTACCTTCGGAGCCAGTGTCATTAGCCTAGCTAGTTGGTGCCTTCGGAGCACGATAACAATTGGAAGTGGTTCATGGGGGCGGTAGCGGGTAATAGTATTCTCCTTTGGGATCTATGACCTGGTCGAGCAAAAATCCCGCTATTTCCTCTTGAATTGCTTCTATGCGGTCATGTGCTAGGAGCTTCTACCGCACCTCTTTGAACTGTTAAGAAGGAGATCAATATGCATGTGTATTAGTTGTGTGACTAGATATCGATAATGGTGTAAAAATTGTGAATAGTGTTCTGACAATCGATATCGTACCCACTCCTGTCTTTGAGATTTGCTCCTTTCGGACGCCATCATGCGAATGTTCTCGCAAACATAGTATGCACATAGATCATTCCCCGGCGCCGGCTTCAGGGCCTTTACGAGAATGGAATTTTGATCAGATAATAATTAATCAAGCATGATAATTAAAGAGATGGCAGCTACCTAGTACTACTGTAACACCCCGGATGTAACTTTTCCTATTTGTACTCCAACTCTTGCCGTTTCCGGCGTTAAGTTATATTTATTTCCTCGGGTTCGGGTCTTTGTATCCATGTGTTGTTGTCTTTGTCATGCATCTCATATCATGTCATCATGTGCATTGCATTTGCATACGTGTTTGTCTCATGCATTCGAGCATTTTTCCCGTTGTCCGTTTTGCATTCCGGCGCTTCGTTCTCCTCCGGTGGTCATTTCTAGCTTTCTTTCGTGTGTGAGGACTAAACATTTCCGGATTGGACCGAGACTTGCCAAGCGGCCTTGGTTTACTACCGGTAGACCGCCTGTCAAGTTTCGTACCATTTGGACATCGTTTGATACTCCAATGGTTAACCGAGGGACCGAAAAGGCCTCGTGTGTGTTGCAGCCCAACACCCCTCCAATTTGTCCCAAAACCCACCAAACTCTACTCCATGTCCTAGAGCGTTCGATCATGATCGCGTGGCCGAAAACCGCACCTCATTTGGACTCTCCTAGCTCCCTCTATGCCTATATATACACCCCCCTCCGAAATTCACGGGTCTCCCCTCCCCCCTAAACCCTAGATCCATCCGCCGCCGCCGCCGGACGTGTCCGGACGGGGCCGGACAGCGTCCGCCCGCCGCCTCCAGCCTCCCGCGTGTCGACACATGGCGGCCGCCACCTCCCACCGCCGCCGGCCCGCCCGGCCCAGGCGAGGCCCCCGCGAGCCCGCGAGCCGGCCGCCCCGCGCCGCCTCCTCCTCGGCCCGGCCGCCGCCTCCGCCGCCGCCGCCGCCCCGCCCGGCCGTCACCGCCCAGCCGTCCGCCGCTGCCGTCCCGGTCCCCCGCCGCCTCGTCGTTGGGGTCGCCGCCCCGAGCCGCCGCAGGAGCTCGCCGACGTCGCCCCAGCTCCGGCCGCCGCCGCCGCCGCCTTGGCCACCGGCGACCGCGCCCTCGCCGGCCGCCTCCTGCCTCCTCCACGCCGGCTTCGGCGAACTCGGGTCCGGCCAGCTACAGTGCCGCGAGATCCGATCTGGATCGGGGTTGCTACAGTAAACCCTAGGGGTAGTTTTTTTCACCAAGTCCCGGATATTTTTAGTTCATATGCCCCTGTTCGCGGCCCCGTAACTTTGCATCCGTAGCTCCGATTGGGCATATATAATATCAAAATGTTCACCTCAGAGAGTACATCATTTCATTCCATTGCATCATTTTCATTTGAGCTCATCTTGATGCCCGAAATGCTGTTAGAAGAGGGCTACATGAGTTAATTGTCAGATCTGTTACTCCGTTTAGCACTTTTGTCATTTTTGCCATGATTATTGTGTGCATGCTATGCCCGTGAGTTCTACATGTGTTTTGTTAAGGGTTTTGTCATCTTTCCAGAGGTGCAACCCATATATTTTTAGGATGTGTGTGGTGACTTGTGCAAGCTTGCAAAGTGGTGCACTTGCTAATTCTGTTTTCAGGGACTTAGTAATTTCACTAAGTCCTGGGATTGTTTAGTTCATGATGCCATATGTTCATGTTGTTTCCTAGCGAAACGTGCCTCTTTTGAGGATGATCAGTAAGGGAGTTTTGTTAATATTGTAGTGCTCTATCCATCCATGTCTTTGTTTGCAATTATGGATCATGCTAGCTTGAGTCAATCGAGCTCTAATTTTGCTTCGTTGCGAATCTGGGCAGATCGTCAACTTGTTTGCGATTTTGCCGATGTTATTGTAGTTGATCAGTGTATGCTATGCCATTGTTCTTGCCATGTATAGCTTGAATTTTGTGCCTTCTTAAGGGATGTATGCTTGTCTTGCCATGACTTGCACCGTAGTGAGTGCATCGAGCTCGTAAACATGCCTTCGTGAGTTATGTTTCAGCATGTCTCAGTTTTCACTAAGTCTGAAAACTGATTATGTTTTTGCTATGTTTGTGTGCTTGTTAGTATATTTTGTGATCCCTTTTGGCTCAAGGTCACTAAGGGACTTTTATTAAGCTTGTTGAGTAGCTCCATGCCATGTCTTTCTTTGTCATGTTCAGGTCCTGTAGCATGTTGTTTTGTTGCTCCGAATAGGGCTATATGATCTGAAATTCCAGACAAGTGTTAATTTCACTAAGTCTGAGATCTGTTTGTTATTTGCATTTTCGCCATGCTTGTTTGAACCTATTAATGGATGATTTGGCCGTACCTCAGTGCTAGACTTTTGTTAAGCATCTTGAATTCTTCCCTGCCATGTATTTTGTTGCCATGTTTGGGTGCTGTAGCATGTTCATTTCGTTGCTTTTAGATGCCTACTTGCTGTAAATCGCAGACCGGTGTCATAATTGAATCGCACGCCATTTCCAAACCGTAACTCCGATTCCGGCGTTCTTTATATCGTTTTCAAGTGATTTCATCTCATCTTTCCAGTGGCACACTTGGTTTTCCAAGTTGAGGCCAGGTTCATGCATTTCCTGTCATATCTTGCATTTTGCATCCCGCATCGCATCCCGCATAGCATATCATCTTTGCATCGTGTTGTTTGAGTTTGCACGTGGTTGATTGTATCCTTGTTGCTTGTTTTTCTTGTTTGGGTAGAGCCGGGAGACGAGTTCGCTAACGAGGAGCCCGTTGAGTTTGCTTTTGAGGATCCAGTCAACTCTGACAACTGTGCAGGCAAGATGATCATACCCTCGAAATCACTACTATCTTTGCTATGCTAGTTTGCTCGCTCTTTTGCTATGCCATTGCTACGATGCCTACCACTTGCTTGCATGCCTCCCAAATTGCCATGTCAAACCTCTAACCCACCATTGTCCTAGCAAACCATTGATTGGCTATGTTACCGCTTTGCTCAGCCCCTCTTATAGCGTTGCTAGTCGCAGGTGAAGATTGGAGGCCGTTCCTTGTTGGAACATCTTTTATTTACTTGTTGGGATATCATTATATTGCCTTGTTATCTTAATGCATCTATATACTTGGTAAAGGGTGGAAGGCTCGGCCTCTCGCCTAGTGTTTTGTTCCACTCTTGCCGCCCTAGTTTTCCGTCATATCGGTGTTATGTTCCCGGTTTTTG
The DNA here is from genome assembly GCF_002162155.2 of Triticum dicoccoides. Classification (NCBI taxonomy): domain Eukaryota; kingdom Viridiplantae; phylum Streptophyta; class Magnoliopsida; order Poales; family Poaceae; genus Triticum; species Triticum dicoccoides. Next base: position 526,826,781 of record NC_041384.1, read on the forward strand.
CGTTCCTTACGCGGTTGGGTTATAATGGGAACCCCTTGATAGTTCGCCTTGATTAAAGCTTTTCCAGCAATGCCCAACCTTGGTTTTACCATTCGCCACCTAGCCTCTTTTTCCCTTGGGTTACCGGAGCCCGAGGGTCATCTTATTTTAAACCCCCCAGGCCAGTGCTCCTCTGAGTGTTGGTCCAAATAGAGCCACTTGCAGCGCCACCTCGGGGCAACTTGAGGGTTGGTTTTAGTTGTACATAGTGTTCATCTGAGTGTGCCCTGAGAAAGAGATATGTGCAGCTCCTATCGGGATTTGTCGGCACATTCGGGCGGTGTTGCTGGATTTGTTTTAACCCGTCGAAGTGTCTTGAATTACCGAGATACCGAGTCTGATCGGGACATCTTGGGAGGAGGTCTATTCCTTCGTTGACCGTGAGAGCTTGTCATGGGCTAAGTTGGGACTCCCCTGCAGGGATTGATCTTTCGAAAGCCGTGCCCGCGGTTATGGGCAGATGGGAATTTGTTAATGTCCGGTTGTAGATAACTTGAACCTTAATTAAATTAAAATGAATCAACTGAGTGTGTTACCGTGATGGCCTCTTCTCGGTGGAGTCCGGGAAGTGGACACGGTGTTGGAGTAATGTTTGCGCAGGTTGTTCTCTAGCTTCTCGCTCGTGCTTTGCCTCCTCTTCTCGCTCTCTTTTGCGAATAAGTTAGCCACCATACTTGCTAGTCGCTTGCTGCAGCTCCACTCATATTTTACCTTGCCTTACCTATAAGCTCAAATAGTCTTGATTGCGAGGGTGCGAGATTGCTGAGTCCCTGTGGCTCACAGATTACTATTACACCAGATGCAGGGCCTGATGATTCCGCTCCAGGAGACGCGTATGAGCTCAAGTGGGAGTTCGACGAAGACTCTCAATGTTACTATGTTTCCTTTCCCGATGATCAGTAGTGGTGCCCAGTTGGGGGTGATTGGGACCGTGTCGCAGGTTGGGTTCTCTTTTATTTTGGCGCCGTAGTCGGCCATGAGTGTTTGCATGATGTAATGATATTTATGTACTTGATTGACGTGGCGAGTGTAAGCTAACTATGTTATCTCCCCTTTTATTATTATATTACATGGGATGTTTGTGAAGATTGCTTAACTTGCGACATATGCCTTCAATGCGATTATATCTCTAAGTCATGCCTCTACACGTGGGAGCTATAGTCGCATCGAGGGTGTTATAAGTTGGTAATCAGAGCCTTCCCCGACCTTAGGAGCCCCATTGCTTGATCGTTTTTAGCGGCCGAGTTGTGTCTAGAAAAATGTTTTGAGTCTTTTAGGAATTATATATCGGAGAGATTATGAATTCTTTTTACTTCCCAGTCTCCTCATCGCTCTGGTAAGGCTTCCTGACGTAGAGTTTTGACTCTTCTCTTCTCAAATTTCACTAAAAATTTTTTTAGGATCACGCGGGTATCTTGGAATCGTTCCGATGGTTTTATGATGAGAACATTGTCTTGGTGCCTCCTGTCAGGGGTTTAGTGGAAGTGTCCCGGGGAGTTGAGCTCTGAGGTGTTGTCATCATAATTTTATCGTTACAGTTCTGGAATACCTGAGTCTAGTACGCCGACATCGAAAATCTCTTTTATGCAGTTCGTTGGTGAGATAACCTCGACGCCACCCAGTACTGGGGCGGGAGTTCGGGAGTATAGCCATAACTTGTATAACGGATGCTTTTCGAAGGTTGAGGTAGATGGTTTCCGAAGGTTTCTTGATTATGTGTTGAAGGATGGATACAGCTGGATGTAGGATTTGCTAGTTTCGGTGAGATATTATGCTTCCCCTGTATCCCCAACACCTGATTGCATAACCGAAAAGGTTCGGAAGTTTCATAGGTGGGAATTCTAGTAGCTCTAGTTCTTCTTCCACGGATATTGGTTTGAGATTGGGATTTCTTACCGATTATTCGTTCTTGATCCGTACCTTGTTGATTTATTTCTCTACCTTATTTCTACGTGGCTTCTCAATTTATGGGTATGTGACCACTTCAAGAGGAATGCATTCGTTCATTTTGTTCGGATGTGAAGACTATATGTTGCAATTTTCATTCCGTTCGATTCAGCTTCAATATTTATCTGTCAATGTGCTAATGGTGGTCAACCTCTTGAGGATGGCTCCTCCAACGCGCATGACTCTGAATCCTGATCCGCCACCACCTCCACCTCCTCCAGAGGCATGGCAAGCTGTGATGGCTGCAACCAATGCAAATACACAGTTGATCATGCAAATTCTTCAAGAGCGCAATCAAGGCAGTCAAGGGAATCAAGGCAGCAATCAGAGTAACTTTGCTACACTCAACCAGTTTCTTGCTAATGGGCCAAAGACTTTCAACAATTGTGTTGAGGCAACCGATGCTGACGATTGGCTTGTGGATCTGCGCAAGCATTTCGAGTGCAGTAACGTCAGGCCTAAGGACTTTGGTAAGTTCGCTTCCTTCCAACTCAAAGATCAAGCTGCAGAATGGTTCCAGCAGTACAAGGATTCCAGAGGTGGACGTGTTATCACTTGGGATGATTTCCGTCGAGATTTCCGAGCTCATCATATTCCGCAGAGCGTGGTTGAAAGCAAGCGTGAGGAATTCCGCAATCTGAAGCAAGGCTCTTTGTCTGTCTATGACTACAACAAGTTGTTCCATAAGCTCGCCCGCTTTGCTAAGCAGGACGTCCCTGATGAGAAGAGCATGATATATCAGTTCAGGGGTGGTCTCAGAGAAGAAATTCAGCTCGCTCTTGTCCTCTTTGAGCCCTTGAGATACGATGAGTTCTACAACATGGCACTGAAGCAAGAGGCTGCTCAGTTGAGGTGTGATGCTTCCAAGAAGCGAGTCAGAGATGTTACTCCTTCTTCCTCTACTCAAGTGGCCAAGCAGCAGAAGTTCTGGCTTCCTCCTCCTCCGTTCCATCAGCCATATCAGCAGAAGAGCAAAGGTGCCAGTGGTTCTTCCCACCCACCCAACCATGGCTTTCAGAACAAGACTTCGTCTCAAGCTCCAAGATCGAGTGCTCCGTATCACCGTCCGCTTTCAGAGGTCACGTGCAACAAGTGCCAACAGAAGGGTCACTATGCCAACAAGTGTTTCAACCAGAGGCGTCTTCCTCCTCCTCCTGTCAGATCGGCAAGTACAACTGTGGTCAAGCATAACCCCAAGCACGCCAAGGTCAATTTGCTGAATGCAGCTCAGGCAGAGGACTCACCAGATGTGATCATGGGTAACCTTCCTGTTAACGATGTTCCTGCAAAAGTTCTTTTTGACACTGGTGCATCGCTTTCTTTTATTTCATCTCCATTTGTGGCCAAGCATGATTTTGTGACCGAAAGGATTCCTGTTCCATTAAAGATTGTGTCTCCGGGCAAGCAAATGACTTCTAACAATTGCGTCCCGGATGTCTCTATCACGTTGGGCGATTACAAGTTTCTCTCTTCTCTAGTGGTTCTTGGTAACTCGGATATTGATCTTATTCTCGGAATGGATTGGCTTTCTAAGCACAAGGCACATCTTGATTGTGCAGCCAGGCAGATTCAATTGACTCATTCGTCTGAGGATGAAATTGTCTTTGCCGCTCGTGATGATACTGTCCGTCTGTTTTCTCTCAATGAGAAGGGTGAATTGGATGCTATCTCTCAAATTCCAGTCGTTTGCGAATATCAAGATGTCTTTCCAGAAGAGCTTCCAGGAATGCCTCCGCACCGGCCAGTTGAATTCGTTATTGATCTTGAGCCTGGCACAGAACCTGTGTGCAAGCATCCTTACAAGCTCGGACCTGAAGAGTTGAAGGAGCTGAAGAAGCAACTCGATATGCAAGAGAAAATGGGTCTCATCCGGCCTAGTTCTTCTCCGTGGGGTTGTGGTGTTCTTTTTGTGAAGAAGAAGGATGGAACGGACCGACTTTGTGTCGATTACCGTCCAGTAAACAAGAAGACCATCAAGAACAAATACCCACTTCCCAACATCAATGAGCTGTTCGAACAACTCAAAGGTGCCCAAGTATTCTCCAAGCTTGATCTCCGTATGGGTTATCACCAGATTCGCATTCGTGAAGAAGATATTCCCAAGACAACATTCATAACAAGCTTTGGTTCATATGAATACACTGTCATGTCTTTTGGCCTCACCAACGCTCCTCCGACGTTCTCTCGCATGATGAACTTCATCTTCAACGCCTACACCAATGACTTCGTTTTGGTCTATCTCGACGACATTCTGGTTTTCTCGAAGAACAAGGAAGATCATGCCAAGCATTTGCATTTGGCTCTTGATAAGCTCAGAGAACATAAGTTCTATGCCAAGTTCTCCAAGTGTGAATTTTGGCTCGATGAGGTTCTTTATCTTGGTCATATCATCTCTGCCAAGGGCATTGCCGTGAATCCTGAGAAGGTGTCTGCAATTGTGAATTGGGAACCTCCTCAGAACATGAAGCAACTCCCCAGTTTTCTCGGTCTCGCAAGCTATTGCCGAAGATTCATTGAAAACTTTTCTAAGATCGCGAAGCCTCTCTCTAATCTTCTCCAGAAGCACGTCAAGTACGTTTGGTCTCCGGAGTGTGATATTGCTTTCAACACTTTGAAAGAGAAATTGATCACTGCTCCAGTTCTGACTCCGCCTGATGAATCCAAGCCGTACGAGGTCTTTTGTGATGCCTCTCTCCAAGGTCTTGGCGCAGTATTGATGCAAGAGAAGAAAGTTGTTGCTTATACATCTCGCCAGTTGAAGCCTAATGAGAAGAACTACCCCACTCATGATCTCGAGTTGGCGGCAGTTGTGCATGCTCTTTTGACTTGGAGACATCTTCTATTGGGAAGAAAAGTGGACATTTTCACTGATCACAAGAGTCTCAAGTACATCTTCACTCAGCCTAATCTCAACCTCAGGCAAACTCGATGGGTCGAAATGATTCAAGAGTATAATCCGAGTATCGAGTATACTCCAGGCAAGGCCAATGTGATTGCTGACGCTTTGAGCAGAAAGGCCTACTACAACAGTCTGATTCTCAAGCCTTATCAACCCGAGCTTTGTGAAGCTTTCCGCAAGCTTAATCTGCAAGTTGTTCCTCAAGGTTTCCTCGCCAACCTTCAAGTCTCTCCTACCTTGGAAGACCAGATTTGCCAAGCCCAGCTTCTTGATGCTATGGTGAAAAAGGTGAAGATTGGGATTGCCAAGAGTCAGTCCAAGTACAAGTGCTACCGCCTTGATGACAAGGACACTCTCTTCTTCGAAGATCGTATTGTTGTACCCAAAGGTGACCTCCGTAAAGTGATCATGAACGAGGCTCACAATTCTCTCCTCTCCATCCACCCTGGGAGCACGAAGATGTATCAGGACCTTAAGCAAGCTTATTGGTGGACTCGAATGAAGCGCGAGATCACTCAATTCGTGAATGAATGTGATGTCTGCAGAAGAGTGAAGGCAGAACACCAAAGGCCAGCTGGTCTCCTCCAACCTCTTGCCATTCCAGAATGGAAGTTTGACCACATTGAAATGGACTTCGTGACTGGGTTTCCTAAGTCCAAGCGTGGCAATGATGCTATATTCGTTGTCATCGACAAACTCACCAAAGTGGCTCACTTTCTGCCTGTCAAAGAGTCGATCTTTGCAGCTCAATTGGCGGAACTCTATACCTCGCGTATTGTCTCTCTGCATGGTATTCCTCAAGTGATCTCTTCAGACCGTGGCAGCATCTTTACCTCGAAGTTTTGGGATTCTTTCCAGAAGGCCATGGGCACCAACATCCGCTTCAGCACAGCTTTCCATCCTCAAACAAGCGGTCAAGTCGAGCGTGTCAACCAGATTGTTGAAGATATGCTCAGGGCTTGTGTGATCTCCTTCGGCATGAAGTGGGAGGATTGTCTTCCTTATGCTGAATTCTCCTACAACAACAGTTTTCAAGCAAGTTCGGGCAAGGCCCCTTTTGAAATTCTGTATGGCAGGAAGTGCCGTACCCCTCTCAACTGGTCTGAAACCGGTGAACGTCAGCTTTTGGGTAATGACTTAATCACAGAGGCAGAAGAAATGTGCAAAGTCATTCGTGATAACCTCAAAGCAGCCCAATCCCGCCAGAAGAGCTACTATGATAGTAAGCACCGCGATTTGGCTTTCGAGATCGGAGATCATGTTTACCTCTGTGTATCTCCTATGAAAGGTACTCATCGCTTCGGTATCAAAGGGAAGCTTGCCCCTAGATACGTGGGACCTTTCAAGATTGTCAGCAAGAGAGGCGACCTCGCCTATCAACTCGAGCTTCCTTCAAACTTTGCAAATGTTCATGACATGTTCCATGTCTCTCAGCTTCGAAAGTGCTTCAAGACTCCTGACCGCACCATCAACTTCGAGGACATTGAGCTCCAAGAAGATCTCTCTTATCGTGAGCACCCAGTTGCTATTCTTGAAGAGACTGAACGCAAGAATCGCAACAAGTCAATCAAATTTCTCAAAGTCAATTGGTCACACCATTCCGACCGTGAAGCTACCTGGGAACGCGAGGATCACCTCCGTTCTGAGTACCCAGCGTTCTTTCAGTCCTAGATCTCGGGACGAGATCCTTTCGTAGTGGTGGAGTGTTGTAACACCCCGGATGTAACTTTCCCTATTTGTACTCCAACTCTTGCCGTTTCCGGCGTTAAGTTATATTTATTTCCTCGGGTTCGGGTCTTTGTCTCCGTGTGTTGTTGTCTTTGTCATGCATCTCATATCATGTCATCATGTGCATTGCATTTGCATACGTGTTCGTCTCTTGCATTCGAGCATTTTTCCCGTTGTCCGTTTTGCATTCCGGTGCTCATTTCTAACTTTCTTTCGTGTGTGGGGATTAAACATTTCCGGATTGGACCGAGACTTGCCAAGCGGCCTTGGTTTACTACCGGTAGACTGCCTGTCAAGTTTCGTACCATTTGGACGTCGTTTGATACTCCAACGGTTAACCGAGGGACCGAAAAGGCCTCGTGTGTGTTGCAGCCCAACACCCCTCCAATTTGGCCCAAAACCCACCAAACTCTGCTCCATGTCCTAGAGCGTTCGATCACGATCGCGTGGCCGAAAACCGCACCTCATTTGGACTCTCCTAGCTCCCTCTATGCCTATATATACACCCCCTCCGAAATTCACGGGTCTCCCCTCCCCCCTAAACCCTAGATCCATCCGCCGCCGCCGCCGCCGGACGTGTCCGGACAAGGCCGGACAGCGTCCGCCCGCCGCCTCCAGCCACCCACGCGTCGACACGTGGCGGCCGCCACCTCCCACCGCCGCCGGCCCGCCCGGCCCAGGCGAGGCCCCGCGAGCCCGCGAGCCGGCCGCCCCGCGCCGCCTCCCTCCTCGGCCCGGCCACCGCCTCCGCCGCCCCGCCCGGCCGTCGCCGCCCAGCCGTCCGTCGTCCTGGTCCGCCGCCACCTCGTCGTTGGGGTCACCGCCCCGAGCCGCCGCAGGAGCTCGCCAGCGTCGCCCCAGCTCCGGCCGCCGCCGCTGCCGCCGCCTCGGCCACCGGCGACCGCGCCCTCGCCGGCCGCCTCCTCCCTCCTCCACGCCGGCTCCGGCGAACTCAGGTCCGGCCAGCTACAGTGCCGTGAGATCCGATCTGGATCGGGGTTGCCACAGTAAACCCTAGGGGTAAGTTTTTTCACTAAGTCCCGGATATTTTTAGTTCATATGCCCCTGTTCGCGGCACCGTAACTTTGAATCCGTAGCTCCGATTTGGGCATATACCATATCAAAATGTTCACTTCAGAGAGTACATCATTTCATTCCATTGCATCATTTTCATTTGAGCTCATATTGATGCCCGAAATGCTGTTAGAAGAGGGCTACTTGAGTTAATTGTCAGATCTGTTACTCCGTTTAGCACTTTTGTCATTTTTGCCATGATTATTGTGTGCATGCTATGCCCATGAGTTATACATATGTTTTGTTAAGGGTTTTGTCATCTTTCCAGAGGTGCAACCCATATATTTTTAGGATGGGTGTGGTGACTTGTGCAAGCTTGCAAAGTGGTGCACTTGCTAATTCTGTTTTCAGGGACTTATTAATTTCACTAAGTCTTGTGATTGTTTAGTTCACGATGCCATATGTTCATGTTGTTTCCTAGCGATCCGTGCCTCTTTTGAGGATGATCAGTAAGGGAGTTTTGTTAATATTGTAGTGCTCTATCCATCCATGTCTTTGTTTGCAATTATGGAGCACCCTAGCTTGAGTCAATCGAGCTCTAGTTTTGCTTCGTTGCGAATCTGGGCAGATCGTCAACTTGTTTGCGATTTTGCCGATGTTATTATAGTTGATCCGTGTATGCTATGCCATTGTTCTTGCCATGTATAGCTTGCATTTTGTGCCTTATTAAGGGATGTATGCTTGTATTGCCATGACTTGCACCGTAGCAAGTGCATCGAGCTCGTAAACATGCCTTCGTGAGTTATGTTTCAGCATGTCTCAGTTTTCACTAAGTCTGAAAACTGATTATGTTTTTGCTATGTTTGTGTGCTTGTTAGTATATTTTGTGATCCCTTTTGGCTCAAGGTCACTAAGGGACTTTTGTTAAGCTTGTTGAGTAGCTCCATGCCATGTCTTTATTTGTCATGTTCAGGTCCTGTAGCATGTTGTTTTGTTGCTCCGAATAGGGCTATATGATCTGAAATTCCAGATAAGTGTTAATTTCACTAAGTCTGAGATCTGTTTGTCATTTGCATTTTCGCCATGCTTGTTTGAACCTGTTAATGGATGATTTGGCCGTAGCACAGTGCTAGACTTTTGTTAAGCATCTTGAATTCTTCCCTGCCATGTATTTTGTTGTCATATTTGGGTGCTATAGCATGTTCATTTCATTGCTTTTAGATGCCTACTTGCTGTAAATCGCAGACCGGTGTTATAATTGAATCGCTCGCCATTTCCAAACCGTAACTCCGATTCCGGCGTTCTTTATATCGTTTTCAAGTGATTTCATCTCATCTTTCCAGTGGCACACTTGGTTTTCTAAGTTGAGGCCAGGTTCATGCATTTCCTGTCATATCTTGCATTTTGCATCCCGCATCGCATCCCGCATAGCATATCATCTTTGCATCGTGTTGTTTGAGTTTGCACGTGGTTGATTGTGTCCTTGTTGCTTGTTTGTCTTGTTTGGGTAGAGCCGGGAGATGAGTTCGCTAACGAGGAGCCCGTTGAGTTTGCTTTTGAGGATCCAGTCAACTCTGACAACTGTGCAGGCAAGATGATCATACCCTCGAAATCACTACTATCTTTGCTATGCTAGTTTGCTCGCTCTTTTGCTATGCCATTGCTACGATGCCTACCACTTGCTTGCATGCCTCCCAAATTGCCATGTCAAACCTCTAACCCACCATTGTCCTAGCAAACTGTTGATTGGCTATGTTATCGCTTTGCTCAGCCCCTCTTATAGCGTTGCTAGTCGCAGGTGAAGATTGGAGGCCATTCCTTGTTGGAACATCTTTTATTTACTTGTTGGGATATCATTATATTGCCTTGTTATCTTAATGCATCTATTTACTTTGTAAAGGGTGGAAGGCTCGGCCTCTCGCCTAGTGTTTTGTTCCACTCTTGCCGCCCTAGTTTTCCGTCATATCGGTGTTATGTTCCCGGTTTTTGCGTTCCTTACGCGGTTGGGTTATAATGGGAACCCCTTGATAGTTCGCCTTGATTAAAGCTTTTCCAGCAATGCCCAACCTTGGTTTTACCATTCGCCACCTAGCCTCTTTTTCCCTTGGGTTACCGGAGCCCGAGGGTCATCTTATTTTAAACCCCCCCCAGGCCAATGCTCCTCTGAGTGTTGGTCCAAATAGAGCCACTTGCAGCGCCACCTCGGGGCAACTTGAGGGTTGGTTTTAGTTGTATGTAGTGTTCATCTGAGTGTGCCCTGAGAAAGAGATATGTGCAGCTCCTATCGGGATTTGTCGGCACATTCGGGAGGTGTTGCTGGATTTGTTTTAACCTGTCGAAGTGTCTTGAATTACCGAGATACCGAGTCTGATCGGAACATCTTGGGAGGAGGTCTATTCCTTCGTTGACCGTGAGAGCTTGTCATGGGCTAAGTTGGGACTCCCCTGCAGGGATTGATCTTTCGAAAGCCGTGCCCGCGGTTATGGGCAGATGGGAATTTGTTAATGTCCGGTTGTAGATAACTTGAACCTTAATTAAATTAAAATGAATCAACTGAGTGTGTTACCGTGATGGCCTCTTCTCGGCGGAGTCCGGGAAGTGGACACGGTGTTGGAATAATGTTTGCGCAGGTTGTTCTCTAGCTTCTCGCTCGTGCTTTGCCTCCTCTTCTCGCTCTATTTTGCGAATAAGTTAGCCACCATACTTGCTAGTCGCTTGCTGCAGCTCCACTCATATTTTACCTTGCCTTACCTATAAGCTCAAATAGTCTTGATCGCGAGGGTGCGAGATTGCTGAGTCCATGTGGCTCACAGATTACTATTACACCAGATGCAGGGCCTGATGATTCCGCTCCAGGAGACGAGTATGAGCTCAAGTGGGAGTTCGACGAAGACTCTCAACGTTACTATGTTTCCTTTCCCGATGATCAGTAGTGGTGCCCAGTTGGGGGTGATTGGGACCGTGTCGCAGGTTGGGTTCTCTTTTATTTTGGCGCCGTAGTCGGGCCATGAGTGTTTGCATGATGTAATGATATTTATGTACTTGATTGACGTGGCGAGTGTAAGCCAACTATGTTATCTCCCCTTTTATTATTATATTACATGGGATGTTTGTGAAGATTGCTTAACTTGCGACATATGCCTTCAATGCGATTATATCTCTAAGTCATGCCTCGACACGTGGGAGCTATAGTCGCATCGAGGGTGTTATAAGTTGGTAATCAGAGCCTTCCCCGACCTTAGGAGCCCCATTGCTTGATCGTTTTTAGCGGCGAGTTATGTCTAGAAAAATGTTTTGAGTCTTTTAGGAATTATATATCGGAGAGATTAGGAATTCTTTTTACTTCCCAGTCTCCTCATCGCTCTGGTAAGGCTTCCTGACGTAGAGTTTTGACTCTTCTCTTCTCAAATTTCACTAAAAATTTTTTTAGGATCACGCGGGTATCTTGGAATCGTTCCGATGGTTTTATGATGAGAACATTGTCTTGGTGCCTCCTGTCAGGGGTTTAGTGGAAGTGTCCCGGGGAGTTGAGCTCTAAGGTGTTGTCATAATAATTTTATCGTTACAGTTCTGGAATACCTGAGTCTAGTACGCCGACATCAAAAATCTCTTTTATGCAGTTCGTTGGTGAGATAACCTCGACGCCACCCAGTACTGGGGCGGGAGTTCGGGAGTATTGCCATAACTTGTATAACGAATGCTTTTCGAAGGTTGAGGTAGATGGTTTCCGAAGGTTTCTTGGTTATGTGTTGAAGGATGGATACAACTGGATGTAGGATTTGCTAGTTTGGGTGAGATATTATGCTTCCCCTGTATCCCCAACACCTGATTGCATAACCGAAAAGGTTCGGAAGTTTCATAGGTGGGAATTCTAGTAGCTCTAGTTCTTCTTCCACGGATATTGGTTTGAGATTGGGATTTCTTACCGATTATTCGTTCTTGATCCGTACCTTGTTGATTTATTTCTCTACCTTATTTCTACGTGGCTTCTCAATTTATGGGTATGTGACCACTTCAAGGCGAATGCATTTGTTCATTTTGTTCGGATGTGAAGACTATATGTTGCAATTTTCATTCCGTTCGATTCAGCTTCAATATTTATCTGTCAATGTGCTAATGGTGGTCAACCTCTTGAGGATGGCTCCTCCAACGCGCATGACTCTGAATCTTGATCCGCCACCACCTCCACCTCCTCCAGAGGCATGGCAAGCTGTGATGGCCGCAACCAATGCAAATACACAGTTGATCATGCAAATTCTTCAAGAGCGCAATCAAGGCAGTCAAGGGAATCAAGGCAGCAATCAGAGTCACTTTGCTACACTCAACCAGTTCCTTGCTAACGGGCCAAAGACTTTCAGCAATTGTGTTGAGGCAACCGATGCTGACGATTGGCTTGTGGATCTGTGCAAGCATTTCGAGTGCAGTAACGTCAGGCCTGAGGACTTTGATAAGTTCGCTTCCTTCCAACTCAAAGATCAAGCTGCAGAATGGTTCCAGCAGTACAAGGATTCCAGAGGTGGACGTGTTATCACTTGGGATGATTTTCGTCGAGATTTCCGAGCTCATCATATTCTGCAGAGCGTGGTTGAAAGCAAGCGTGAGGAATTCCGCAATCTGAAGCAAGGCTCTTTGTCTGTCTATGACTACAACAAGTTGTTCCATAAGCTCGCCCGCTTTGCTAAGCAGGACGTCCCTGATGAGAAGAGCATGATATATCAGTTCAGGAGTGGTCTCAGAGAAGAAATTCAGCTCGCTCTTGTCCTCTTTGAGCCCTTGAGATACGATGAGTTCTACAACATGGCACTGAAGCAAGAGGCTGCTCAGTTGAGGTGTGATGCTTCCAAGAAGCGAGTCAGAGATGTTACTCCTTCTTCCTCTACTCAAGTGGCCAAGCATCAGAAGTTCTGGCTTCCTCCTCCTCCGTTCCGTCAGCCGTATCAGCAGAAGAGCAAAGGTGCCAGTGGTTCTTCCCACCCACCCAACCATGGCTTTCAGAGCAAGACTTCGTCTCAAGCTCCAAGATCGAGTGCTCCATATCACCGTCCGCTTTTAGAGGTCACGTGCAACAAGTGCCAACAGAAGGGTCACTATGCCAACAAGTGTTTCAACCAGAGGCGTCTTCCTCCTCCTCCTCCTGTCAGATCGGCAAGTACAGCTGTGGTCAAGCATAACCCCAAGCACGCCAAGGTCAATTTGCTGAATGCAGCTCAGGCAGAGGACTCACCAGATGTGATCATGGGTAACCTTCCTGTTAACGATGTTCCTGCAAAATTTCTTTTTGACACTGGTGCGTCGCTTTCTTTTATTTCAACTCCGTTTGTGGCCAAGCATGATTTTGTGACCGAAAGGATTCCTGTTCCATTGAAGATTGTGTCTCCGGGCAAGCAAATGACTTCTAACAATTGCGTCCCGGATGTCTCTATCACGTTGGGCGATTACAAGTTTCTCTCTTCTCCGGTGGTTCTTGGTAACTCGGACATTGATCTTATTCTAGGAATGGATTGGCTTTCTAAGCACAAGGCACATCTTGATTGTGCAGCCAGGCAGATTCAATTGACTCATTCGTCTGAGGATGAAATTGTCTTTGCCGCTCGTGATGATACTATCCGTCTGTTTTCTCTCAATGAGAAGGGTGAATTGGATGCTATCTCTCAAATTCCAGTCGTTTGTGAATATCAAGACGTCTTTCCAGAAGAGCTTCCAGGAATGCCTCCGCACCGGCTAGTTGAATTCGTTATTGATCTTGAGCCTGGCACGGAACCTGTGTGCAGGCGTCCTTACAAGCTCGGACCTGAAGAGTTGAAGGAGCTGAAGAAGCAACTCGATATGCAAGAGAAAATGGGTCTCATCCGGCCTAGTTCTTCTCCGTGGGGTTGTGGTGTTCTTTTTGTGAAGAAGAAGGATGGAACGGACCGACTTTGTGTCGATTACCGTCCAGTAAACAAGAAGACCATCAAGAACAAATACCCACTTCCCAACATCAATGAGCTGTTCGAACAACTCAAGGGTGCCCAAGTATTCTCCAAGCTTGATCTCCGTATGGGTTATCACCAGATTCGCATTCGTGAAGAAGATATTCCCAAGACAGCATTCGGAACAAGCTTTGGTTCATATGAATACACTGTCATGTCTTTTGGCCTCGCCAACGCTCCTCCGACGTTCTCTCGCATGATGAACTTCATCTTCAATGCCTACACCAATGACTTCGTTTTGGTCTATCTCGACGACATTCTGGTTTTCTCGAAGAACAAGGAAGATCATGCCAAGCATTTGCGTTTGGTTCTTGATAAGCTCAGAGAACATCAGTTCTACGCCAAGTTCTCCAAGTGTGAATTTTGGCTTGATGAGGTTCTTTATCTTGGTCATATCATCTCTGCCAAGGGCATTGCCGTGAATCCTGAGAAGGTGTCTGCAATTGTGAATTGGGAACCTCCTCAGAACGTGAAGCAACTCCGCAGTTTTCTCGGTCTCACAAGCTATTGCCGAAGATTCATTGAAAACTTTTCTAAGATCGCGAAGCCTATCTCTAATCTTCTCTAGAAGCACGTCAAGTACGTTTGGTCTCCGGAGTGTGATATTGCTTTCAACACTTTGAAAGAGAAATTGATTACTGCTCCAGTTCTGACTCCGCCTGATGAATCCAAGCCGTACGAGGTCTTTTGTGATGCCTCTCTCCAAGGTCTTGGCGCAGTATTGATGCAAGAGAAGAAAGTTGTTGCTTATACATCTCTCCAGTTGAAGCCTAATGAGAAGAACTACCCCACTCATGATCTCGAGTTGGCGGCAGTTGTGCATGCTCTTTTGACTTGGAGACATCTTTTATTGGGAAGAAAAGTGGACATTTTCACTGATCACAAGAGTCTCAAGTACATCTTCACTCAGCCTAATCTCAACCTCAGGCAAACTCGATGGGTCGAAATGATTCAAGAGTATAATCCGAGTATCGAGTATACTCCAGGCAAGGCCAATGTGATTGCTGACGCTTTGAGCAGAAAGGCCTACTGCAACAGTCTGATTCTCAAGCCTTATCAACCCGAGCTTTGTGAAGCTTTCCGCAAGCTTAATCTGCAAGTTGTTCCTCAAGGTTTCCTCGCCAACCTTCAAGTCTCTCCTACCTTGGAAGACCAGATTCGCCAAGCCCAGCTTCTTGATGCTATGGTGAAAAAGGTGAAGATTGGGATTGCCAAGAGTCAGTCCAAGTACAAGTGCTACCGCCTTGATGACAAGGACACTCTCTTCTTCGAAGATCGTATTGTTGTACCCAAAGGTGACCTCCGTAAAGTGATCATGAACGAGGCTCACAATTCTCTCCTCTCCATCCACCCTGGGAGCACGAAGATGTATCAGGACCTTAAGCAAGCTTATTGGTGGACTCGAATGAAGCGCGAGATCGCTCAATTCGTGAATGAATGTGATGTCTGCAGAAGAGTGAAGGCAGAACACCAAAAGCCAGCTGGTCTCCTCCAACCTCTTGCCATTCCATAATGGAAGTTTGACCACATTGAAATGGACTTCGTGACTGGGTTTCCTAAGTCCAAGCGTGGCAATGATGCTATATTCGTTGTCATCGACAAACTCACCAAAGTGGCTCACTTTCTGCCTATCAAAGAGTCGATCACTGCAGCTCAATTGGCGGAACTCTATACCTCGCGTATTGTCTCTCTGCATGGTATTCCTCAAGTGATCTCTTCAGACCGTGGCAGCATCTTTACCTCGAAGTTTTGGGATTCTTTCCAGAAGGCCATGGGCACCAACATCCGCTTCAGCACAGCTTTCCATCCTCAAACAAGCGGTCAAGTCGAGCGTGTCAACCAGATTCTTGAAGATATGCTCAGGGCTTGTGTGATCTCCTTCGGCATGAAGTGGGAGGATTGTCTTCCTTATGCTGAATTCTCCTACAACAACAGTTTTCAAGCAAGTTCGAGCAAGGCCCCTTTTGAAATTCTGTATGGCAGGAAGTGCCGTACCCCTCTCAACTGGTCTGAAACTGGTGAACGTCAGCTTTTGGGTAATGACTTAATCACAGAGGCAGAAGAAATGTGCAAAGTCATTCGTGATAACCTCAAAGCAGCCCAATCCCGCCAGAAGAGCAACTATGATAGTAAGCACCGCGATTTGGCTTTCGAGATCGGAGATCATGTTTACCTTCGTGTCTCTCCTATGAAATGTACTCGTCGCTTCGGTATCAAAGGGAAGCTTGCCCCTAGATACGTGGGACCTTTCAAGATTGTCAGCAAGAGAGGCGACCTCGCCTATCAACTCGAGCTTCCTTCAAACTTTGCAAATGTTCATGACGTGTTCCATGTCTCTCAGCTTCGAAAGTGCTTCAAGACTCCTGACCGTACCGTCAACTTCGAGGACATTGAGCTCCAAGAAGATCTCTCTTATCGTGAGCACCTAGTTGCTATTCTTGAAGAGACTGAATGCAAGAATCGCAACAAGTCAATCAAATTTCTCAAAGTCAAGTGGTCACACCATTCCGACCGTGAAGCTACCTGGGAACGCGAGGATCACCTCCGTTCTGAGTACCCAGCATTCTTTCAGTCCTAGATCTCGGGATGAGATCCTTTCGTAGTGGTGGAGTGTTGTAACACCCCGGATGTAACTTTCCCTATTTGTACTCCAACTCTTGCCGTTTCCGGCGTTAAGTTATATTTATTTCCTTGGGTTCGGGTCTTTGTCTCCGTGTGTTGTTGTCTTTGTCATGCATCTCATATCATGTCATCATGTGCATTGCATTTGCATACGTGTTCGTCTCATGCATTCGAGCATTTTTCCCGTTGTCCGTTTTGCATTCCGGCGCTTCGTTCTCCTCTGGTGGTCATTTCTAGCTTTCTTTCGTGTGTGGGGATTAAACATTTCCGGATTGGACCGAGACTTGCCAAGCGGCCTTGGTTTACTACCGGTAGACCGCCTGTCAAGTTTCGTACCATTTGGACGTCGTTTGATACTCCAACGGTTAACCGAGAGACTGAAAAGGCCTCGTGTGTGTTTCAGCCCAACACCCCTCCAATTTGGCCCAAAACCCACCAAACTCTGCTCCATGTCCTAGAGCGTTTGATCACGATCGCGTGGCCGAAAACCGCACCTCATTTGGACTCTCCTAACTCCCTCTATGCCTATATATACACCCCCTCCGAAATTCATGGGTCTCCCCTCCCCCCTAAACCCTAGATCCATCCGCCGCCGCCGCCGCCGGACGTGTCCGGACAAGGCCGGACAGCGTCCGCCCACCGCCTCCAGCCACCCACGTGTCGACACGTGGCGGCCGCCACCTCCCACCGCCGCCGGCCCGCCCGGCCCAGGCGAGGCCCCCGCGAGCCCGCGAGCCGGCCGCCCCGCGCCGCCTCCCTCCTCGGCCCGGCCGCCGCCTCCGCCGCCCCGCCCGGCTGTCGCCGCCCAGCCGTCCGCCACCGCCGTCCCGGTCCGCCGCCGCCTCGTCGTAGGGGTCGCCGCCCCGGCCGCCGCAGGAGCTCGCCGGCGTCGCCCCAGCTCCGGCCGCCGCCGCCGCCGCCTCGGCCACCGGTGACCGCGCCCTCGCCGGCCGCCTCCTCCCTCCTCCACACCAGCTCCGGCGAACTCGGGTCTGGCCAGCTACAGTGCCGCGAGATCCGATCTGGATCGGGGTTGCTACAGTAAACCCTAGGGGTAGTTTTTTTCACCAAGTCCCGGATATTTTTAGTTCATATGCCCCTATTCGCGGCCCCGTAACTTTGCATCCGTAGCTCCGATTTGGGCATATAGCATATCAAAATGTTCACTTCAGAGAGTACATCATTTCATTCCATTGCATCATTTTTATTTGAGCTCATGTTGATGCCCGAAATGCTGTTAGAAGAGGGCTACTTGAGTTAATTGTCAGATCTGTTACTCCGTTTAGCACTTTTGTCATTTTTGCCATGATTATTGTGTGCATGCTATGCCCGTGAGTTCTACATGTGTTTTGTTAAGGGTTTTGTCATCTTTCCAGAGGTGTAACCCATATATTTTTAGGATGTGTGTGGTGACTTGTGCAAGCTTGCAAAGTGATGCACTTGCTAATTCTGTTTTCAGGGACTTAGTAATTTCACTAAGTCCTGGGATTGTTTAGTTCACGATGCCATATGTTCATGTTGTTTCCTAGCGATCCGTGCCTCTTTTGAGGATGATCAGTAAGGGAGTTTTGTTAATATTGTAGTGCTCTATCCATCCATGTCTTTGTTTGCAATTATGGAGCACCCTAGCTTGAGTCAATCGAGCTCTACTTTTGCTTCGTTGTGAATCTGTGCAGATCGTCAACTTGTTTGCGATTTTGCCGATGTTATTGTAGTTGATCCGTGTATGCTATGCCATTGTTCTTGCCATGTATAGCTTGCACTTTGTGCCTTCTTAAGGGATGTATGCTTGTCTTGCCATGACTTGCACCATAGTGAGTGCATCAAGCTCGTAAACATGCCTTCGTGAGTTATGTTTCAGCATGTCTCAGTTTTCACTGTCTGAAAACTGATTATGTTTTTGCTATGTTTGTGTGCTTGTTAGTATATTTTATGATCCCTTTTGGCTCAAGGTCACTAAGGGACTTTTGTTAAGCTTGTTGAGTAGCTCCATGCCATGTCTTTCTTTGTCATGTTCAGGTCCTATAGCATGTTGTTTTGTTGCTCCGAATAGGGCTATATGATCTGAAATTCCAGACAAGTGTTAATTTCACTAAGTCTGAGATCTGTTTGTCATTTGCATTTTCGCCATTCTTGTTTGAACCTGTTAATGGATGATTTGGCTGTAGCTCAGTGCTAGACTTTTGTTAAGCATCTTGAATTCTTCCCTGCCATGTATTTTGTTGCCATGTTTGGGTGCTGTAGCATGTTCATTTTGTTGCTTTTAGATGCCTACTTGCTGTAAATCGCAGACCGGTGTCATAATTGAATCGCTCGCCATTTCCAAACCGTAACTCTGATTCCGGCGTTCTTTATATCGTTTTCAAGCGATTTCATCTCATCTTTCCAATGGCACACTTGGTTTTCCAAGTTGAGGCCAGGTTCATGCATTTCCTGTCATATCTTGCATTTTGCATCCCGCATCGCATCCCGCATAGCATACCATCTTTGCATCGTGTTGTTTGAGTTTGCACGTGGTTGATTGTATCCCTGTTGCTTGTTTGTCTTGTTTGGGTAGAGCCAGGAGACGAGTTCGCTAACAAGGAGCCCGTTGAGTTTGATTTTGAGGATCCAGTCAACTCTGACAACTATGCAGGCAAGATGATCATACCCTCGAAATCACTACTATCTTTGCTATGCTAGTTTGCTCGCTCTTTTGCTATGCCATTGCTACGATGCCTACCACTTGCTTGCATGCCTCCCAAATTGCCATGTCAAACCTCTAACCCACCATTGTCCTAGCAAACCGTTGATTGGCTATGTTACCGCTTTGCTCAGCCCCTCTTATAGCGTTGCTAGTCGCAGGTGAAGATTGGAGGCCGTTCCTTGTTGGAACATCTTTTATTTACTTGTTGGGATATCATTATATTGCCTTGTTATCTTAATGCATCTATATACTTGGTAAATGGTGGAAGGCTCGGCCTCTCGCCTAGTGTTTTGTTCCACTCTTGCCGCCCTAGTTTTCCGTCATATCGGTGTTATGTTCCCGGTTTTTGCGTTCCTTACGCGGTTGGGTTATAATGGGAACCCCTTGATAGTTCGACTTGATTAAAGCTTTTCCAGCAATGCCCAACCTTGGTTTTACCATTCGCCACCTATCCTCTTTTTCCCTTGGGTTACCGGAGACCAAGGGTCATCTTAGTTTAAACCCCCCCAGGCCAGTGCTCCTCTGAGTGTTGGTCCAAATAGAGCCACTTGCAGCGCCACCTCGGGGCAACTTGAGGGTTGGTTTTAGTTGTACGTAGTGTTCATCTGAGTGTGCCCTGAGAAAGAGATATGTGCAGCTCCTATCGGGATTTGTCGGCACATTCGGGCGGTGTTGCTGGATTTGTTTTAACCTGTCGAAGTGTCTTGAATTACCGAGATACTGAGTCTGGTCGGAACATCTTGGGAGGAGGTCTATTCCTTCGTTGACCGTGAGAGCTTGTCATGGGCTAAGTTGGGACTCCCCTGCAGGGATTGATCTTTCGAAAGCCGTGCCCGCGGTTATGGGCAGATGGGAATTTGTTAATGTCCGGTTGTAGATAACTTGAACCTTAATTAAATTAAAATGAATCAACTGAGTGTGTTACCGTGATGGCCTCTTCTCGGCGGAGTCCGGGAAGTGGACATGGTGTTGGAGTAATGTTTGCGCAGGTTGTTCTCTAGCTTCACGCTCATGCTTTGCCTCCTCTTCTCGCTCTCTTTTGCGAATAAGTTAGCCACCATACTTGCTAGTCGCTTGCTGCAGTTCCACTCATATTTTACCTTGCCTTACCTATAAGCTCAAATAGTCTTGATCGCGAGGGTGCGAGATTGCTGAGTCCATGTGGCTCACAGATTACTATTACACCAGATGGAGGGCCTGATGGTTCCGCTCCAGGAGACGCGTATGAGCTCAAGTGGGAGTTCGACGAAGACTCTCAACGTTACTATGTTTCCTTTCCCGATGATCAGTAGTGGTGCCCAGTTGGGGGTGATTGGGACCGTGTCGCAGGTTGCGTTCTCTTTTATTTTGGTGCCATAGTCGGGCCATGAGTGTTTGCATGATGTAATGATATTTATGTACTTGATTGACGTGGCGAGTGTAAGCCAACTATGTTATCTCCCCTTTTATTATTATATTACATGGGCTGTTTGTGAAGATTGCTTAACTTGCGACATATGCCTTCAATGCGATTATATCTCTAAGTCGTGCCTCGACACGTGGGAGCTATAGTCGCATCGAAGGTGTTACAACTACTTAATTACTTACCTTGGGTCGATACCATTTCAGACTTTGTTTCCATGGGCCTGGAGTGACCCTGATGAACTTTGCCCAAGCCCTGCCCGCTGACAAAGAAAATGAGTAAATGGGTTATTAAATAGTTGTTATCAGGAAATGACGAACTAATTAAATAGGCCGAGATATAGTTAATAATGATTGAAATTACCTGTTGGCTATCCCCTTCACGATGCTATAGTCACTTGCTTTCTTAAGTAGCGAGTCTAGTACTTCAACTGTTCC
This sequence comes from Triticum dicoccoides, assembly GCF_002162155.2. Classification (NCBI taxonomy): domain Eukaryota; kingdom Viridiplantae; phylum Streptophyta; class Magnoliopsida; order Poales; family Poaceae; genus Triticum; species Triticum dicoccoides. The sequence continues at coordinate 526,847,527 of NC_041384.1, forward strand.
TTCATCAACTTTAATGATTAACAAGATCCAGTGAAATCTGCATGCACACACGTTTGCATGTCTTAATTAAGCGGGCATATATATGTAAGCAAAAACATGTAGCTATAGCTAGTAGGGAAAAACAAAATTTGTAGTACAAGACAGTGTGACTCTCTGGAAATTGTAAGGAAGTAGTATATCTTAATTGTATTTGAGTTCCTTGAAGAACTGTAGCATGCTTTCCTCTACACATTTTGCGTGATATGGATCTATTTTCCATGTGTATTCATTAATGGTATTTGGGTCAACGAACCCAATGCCATAGCGTCCACCTTTTTTCATTTCATAAATTTTCATCATGCATAATACCACAGAAAAGAATATAGTGAGGATAATTACAGGTAATGATTGATCAAAATGATCAGCTAGCTTGAGACTTAAATTACAGAAAGAAATCACTTAGAGACAATAGCAACTGACGATAGATTTGTCGAGTGCGTCTTTATTGTATAGCTGAAAAAGTTCTGAATACTCAACGGTCACAGCTTTCTTATGGTAGTAATGCTCCTCGTTGACATTCACCATGAGGGACTCTTGATTGGAAATCTTGGTAATGTCCATGTACCATTGATGCAATGCATACATTCTCGTTGGGAGCTTATTGACCTCCTCTGGCTCGACCAAAGGTTGGCCCCGGGCATATTTCCGTTTTATTTCCTCCTCTCTACTCGGAGACATGGGCTCGATATCGAGGAGTTGTCCAACAGTGATCCCGATCGATTCAGCCTGCGCAATATGCTCCTCGGTTATTACCACATCGCCCAGCCCGGGAATGTTAACGGTTTGCCCACAATAATATTGGGCGCGCCTACTCTCATGTATTGTTGGCACAACAAGCGGCGGGATTGATTGCGCCGCCTGTTCTCCCAGCTGGGGAACGGTTTTATTGCATTTTTTGCCAGCTGATTTTCTCGAGCTCGAGCTCGCCTCTTTCTGTAGACGTGCTCGATTTAACTTCCTGAGGTGGCGCTCATAGTCTGTGTCAACAGGCTTGGGAGCTGGTGGTCCAGCCATACGAATGAAGTGGTCAATCTTTTCCACATGCACTTTCTCCCCTGGCGGCGGTGGCGGTTTCGGTGCAAAATGGGCTTCCACCTTGGCCTTCGATATGGCTATGTTTTCCTCCTCGGACTTGTCGTAAGGCCTCTGCGGAAGAGGCGCGAGGCTTGGACCATATTGAAATCGCTTGCCTCCGCCTGTACCTGCAGTACTACCTCGACTTGTACCGCTATGCACCATAGCTGAGGCAGCTCTCTTCCGTGATTGCTGAGGCGGCAAAGACGACTGACGTGGCTGAGTTGGAGGAGGAGGAGTGGCCTGAAGCTGTGCCGGACTTGGAGGAGGAGTGGCCTGAAGTTGTGCCGGACATGGAGGAGGAGTGGCCTGACGCTTTGCCGGACTTGGAGGAGGAGTGGCCTGAAGCTGTGCCGGACTTGGAGGAGGAGTGGCCTGACGCGTTGGTGGACTTGGAGGAGCGGGAGTCTGCTGACTCGGTGGCGGACTGCGACGAGGAGTCGGATGACGCGGTGTCGGTGGCCTTCGAAAGATGATGCAATCCTTTCTCCATAGGATGATACGATGGTTGGCCTCTCCTAGTTTGTGCTCATCGTCACCTCCAGGAATGTCAAGCTCTAGCCCCGAACATTGGTCCACCACCTCATCAACCAAGACACAAGCATAGCCCGCTGGAATCGGGTTGCAATGAAAGGTTGCCTCGGGGGGATTTGTAAAAGCAAGGGCGTCCGCCACCTCCATGGATATGTTCTTCATTTTGATGTGTAGCTCGCAGTTAGTGTTCTCCATGATGTCATCCACTGGGTAGCTATCCAGCAATGCGTCGCCCGGGGCGGAACCCACGCTGCTTCTCGGCATGGATGGGACGGTGCTATCCATTGGTGGATCATCCGCTAGCTGCTGAGACCCCCTTTGCTGGCTAAGTGAGTTGATCTGCTCCTGGTGCCGCTGGAATTTGATTGCCAAGTCTACGTGCGCTGATTCTAGGCCTTGAAGGCGTTCATAGTCTAGCTTCCTCTGCTCCTCCTCCATCTTCCTCTTCTTCTCCTCCGCAATCTTCTTTCTCGCACGGGTTCTGTAGTCGGCGTTCCAGTCCGAAAACCCCTCATACCACGGAATAGCGCCCATGCCTCGTGTTCTTCCCGGGTGTTCAGGATTTCCTAGGGCACGCGTAAGCTCGTCGTTCTCTCTGTTGGGCTCGAACAACCCGGATCGAGCCTCTTCTATTGCAACAAGTAGCTTATCTTCGGCTCCGTCCAGACATGCCTTCTTGGAAACTTTGCCTATCTTCGGGTCCAACTCCCCCCATGCGCATAGAACCAAGTCCTGCACCTGGGGGGCCAGCTCAATGTTTCTGGAGTGACACCTACATCCAGCATCTCTTTCTCAGACTTATCCCACTTAGGCATTCCCACCGCATAGCCACCTGGCCCCAGCTTATGGAACTTATCCTTTTTTGCGGCATTGGCCTTGTTTATTCTCGACCGTTCCTTAGATAATTCCGAATCCTTGAATTTCACAAAATCATCCCAATGAGCACTTTGGTTCTCTAGTGTTCCCTCTAATACTGGAGTCTTCCTTCCTCCGTTGACGTACTTGGCCCATTCAGGAATCTTGTGGTTCTTGAATGCAACTGCCATCTTCCTAAGAGCAGCGTCCTTGACTTTCTCCACATCTGCATTTGTGAAATGATCTGGTAGGGTGAAATGTTCCATGAGCGTTTCCCAAAGCAACTGTTTTTGTCTGTTGTCGACAAAAGTAACTCCTGGACGTGGCTTTGATGGCTCTCTCCATTCTTGAAGGGAGATCGAGAGTTGGTCCTTCACAAGAACTCCGCACTGACGAATGAACTTGTCCGCAATCTTCTTAGGCGCGAATGGTTCGCCATTAGGTCTGATTGCCTCAATATTGTACTTTACGCCCTCCTTCAACTTTTTGTTCGGGCCTCATTTCGTCTTGTTGCCTGAAGAGTTGCTCGATCCGGATGGCTGAAAGAAGAAAGATCGATTCGTTAATATATCTTCAAGTCATTTAAAACATGTGATGATCACCAGCTGCCTGCTTATATAAATATATATACCTCACCGGTCTTTGTTGTTTCAAGATCAACATTTTCTTCGTCATGTTCATAGTTCACGACTTCATCAATTCGGTCGTCGCGATCGAATATCATATCACCCTCCCCGGTGTTGTTTAGATATTCGGAGCCGTCATAATCTTCTTCATTCTGATCATCATCTGGCCCGCGAGGATTGCGTATGATATTGAACAGGGCCTCTTCTCCCTCTCTGCTGGTATTGTCCGCCATAGGTTTTGTTTAACTAATCCAAAAGAACTATATTCAAATTACAACGCATGGATGCAATCAATTAATAAGGAAAAAACTGAATCAATCATAGTACATAATAAGCATCATCGAATATAATCTCGAATACGTCATCTCGAATAATAGATATAATCTCGAATACATCGTCTCGAATAATAGATATGATCTCGAATACATCGTCTCGAATAATAGATATAATCTTGAACACATCGTCTCGAATAATATATAATCTTGAATACATTGTCTCGAATATTATATATCGAGTACATCACTGGCTAGGTAGCTAATAAAGATCGAATACTACAGAAGAATCTAGGACACTCGCGGTTCTTGCGGCGCGGGCGGTGGACACGCAAAGAGAAGGAACCCTCACAGGATCATAGCTGAAGTGAGATCCATGAAGAAACTGCCAGGTATTGGAGAACCTGCCGGCCTCTAACGCAACCATGTAGCGATGGACGTGCTCGTCCTCCTCCCTGACACGACGACGTACCACCTCCGGCGGGGCCGGCTCCCTCCGCACCGAAACTGGCCCACGCGAATGCCACCAAATGAGATCAGGGTCGACGACGGGACCCGTGGCCGGGTTCCTCATCAAGCGGCGCGCCCCTCCAGGCAGCACCTCCCAGTGCCAGCCCCGCGGAGCCCAGTCCCGGACATGGGTCAACCGGACGTCGTCGCGGATGGGTCGACGGCGAGGATGCGGGCCGGGCATCGTCGAGAACAAATACTAGCTATATGCCCGCAAAAAGTAACATTTTTTTAATGATTGGATTTTGATAACTAAAATTTCTAACATTTCTATATAACTAGCATTTCTAACAATGCTATATAACTAACATTTCTATAACATTTCTAATATTTCTATAACTAAAAAACAGAAATTTTTTTATAACATTTCTATATATATAACTAACATTTGTATAACATTTCTAATATTTCTATAACTAAAAAAAGAAAAATTTCTAACTTTTTTATAACTATTTCTATAACTAAAAAACAGAAAAATTTCTAACAATTCTAACATTTCTAACAATGCTATATAACTAACTATTTCTATAACTAAAAAAAGAAAATTTTCTAACAATGCTATATGTGTGTGTGTGTGCTCACCGGCAAGGCGAGAGGCGACGGGGGGTGGCGACGGGGACGGCGACGGGCGCGGTGACGACGGGGATGGCGACGACGGGGACAGGGACAGGGCGGCGACGACGGGGACGGTGCGGCGATGACGGGGACGGGGACGATGCGGGACGGGCCGGGACGGCGCGGCGGTGACGACAGGGACGGGGACGACGGGGCAGCGACGATGGGGACGGGGGCGGCGACGAGGGTTATGGAGACGGGGGCGGCGGGCGACGGGGCAGAGGAGAAGAATCAGAGAAGAAACTGAAATTTTTTAAGTGTTTAGTTATATAGGATGGACCTTTAGTACCGGTTGGAGCCACCAACCGGTACTAAAGGCCTGTTTTGGCCAGGCCAAGCGGCGGGAACCGCACCCCCTTTAGTGCCGGGTGGTGGCTCCAACCGGTACTAAAGGCCCCCCTTTAGTACCGGTTGGTGCTACCACCCGGCACTAAAGGGGGTGCGCTGGCGCAGGTGCGGTGCGAAATGTTTAGTCCCACCTCGCTAGCCGAGGGGCGTCCACACTGGTTTATAAGCCCCAGTGCGGTAGCTCCCTCGAGCTCCTCTCCAAAGCAGGCCTACTGGGCCTAAATGTTATGTGCTGCCCTGTGGGCCTACTGGGCCTTTGCGGGCCTGCATCCTGGCCCAACAACAGGTTGGGTTTCTAGTCGTATGCACGCTGCTGTGGCGCAGTAGGTGGGCTTTTTTTCTTATTTTTTTGCTTTATTTATTTTTGTTTGAGTTGTTTTTTTTTGCTGTATTTAGAGTTTCTTTGTGAATATTTTTGCTTTAGGTACAAAAAATTACAAACTTTCTGTTAGTACCGGTAGTTTACAAATTTGAATAGTTTAAATTTTGATTTACTTGAAATTTGTGTGAATCACTAGTTTGTGAATAACTTAACTTTGAGAACAGATTTTTCAGTGATTCTTTTTTCTTATGTTTAATATTAGTGTGTTTTATCATTATATTCAATTTGGTAAGGCTTAGGTTATTTAAAAAAATGAAATGCCTTTTGTAATAGATGAGTTTTCGTCCGAAACCCTGATACTTCGAAAGAGATTGTCCATTTAGTACACGAAGTGCATCCAGTTTTTGCGGTAACCCTCTCTACTTTTTTGCACATGCTATGTGGGTGAAATTATGATACCATGCCAACTTTCAACCCTTTCTGAGTTCATTTGAAATGCTTTTCAATTTCAGGGTCATTTAGCTTAAAAAAATCAGTAAAGGCATGAAAGAATTTGTTTGCACATAAAATTTCTTCGCGTTTCAAATGCCAAAACACATAACTACCCTAACTATTACAGAGATTCCCTCCTGGGTGTGAAACACAGAAGAAAGTGATGATAGTGAAGCCGATCACATCCCAGATCTTTGGGTGTGAAACTTTTTCTTCGCGTGTGTCCCTTTGCGCCGTAACCATGGAAAATCTTCATCATTTAACGGGATGCTCGGGTCAATATTCACTGTGAATGGAGCAATTTCATCAAACTTTTCATAATCTTCTGACATGTCTGTCTTGTCATCCACTCCCATGATGTTTCTCTTCCCAGAAAGAACTATGTGCCGCTTTGGCTCATCGTACGATGCATTTGCTTCCTTATCTTTTCTTTTTCTTGGCTTGGTAGACATGTCCTTCACATACAAAACCTGTGCCACATCATTGGCTAGGACGAATGGTTCGTCTGCATACGCAAGATTGTTGAGATCCACTGTTGTCATTCCGTACTGCGGGTCTTCCGTTACCCCGCCTCGTGTCGTATTGACCCATTTGCACCGAAACAAAGGGACCTTCAAACCACGTCGATAGTCAAGTTCCCATATGTCCTATATATAACCATAATATGTTTCCTTTCCTGTCTTGGTTTCTGCATCAAAGCGGACACCACTGTTTTGGTTGGCGCTCTTCTTATCTTGGGCGATCATGTAAAATGTATTACCATTTATCTCGTACCCTTTGAAAGTCATTATATTCGAAGATGGTAACTGGGACAGCAAGTATATGTCATCTTCAATAGAGGTGTCATGCATGGTATGTGTCTGCAACCAGCTGGCGAAACTCCTGGTTTGTTCACGTGTAATCCAGTCATTAGACCGCTCCGGGTGTTTGGAGCGTAGCAAATTCTTGTGTTCATCCATATACGGAGCCACCAAGACGGAATTCTGTAGAACTGTGTAGTGTGCTTCAGTGAGAGAATGTCCATCCATACATATTATTTGTTCCCCTCCTAGCGTGCCTTTTCCATCCAGTCTGCCCTTATGCCGCGATTCAGGAACACCAATCGGCTTAAGGTCAGGAATAAAGTCAATACAAAACTCAATGACCTCCTCATTTTCATGGCCCTTGGAGATGCTTCCTTCTGGCCTAGCACGGTTATGAACATATTTCTTTAAGACTCCCATGAACCTCTCAAAGGGGAACATATTGTGTAGAAATACAGGACCCAAAACGTTAATCTCTTCGCATAGGTGAACTAGGACGTGCGTCATGATGTTGAAGAAGGATGGTGGGAACACCAACTTAAAACTGACAAGACATTGCACCAAATCATTCTCTAACCTTGGTATGATTTCTGGATCGATTACCTTCTGAGAGATTGCATTGAGAAATGCACATAGCTTCACAATGGCTAATCGAACATTTTCCGGTAGAAGCCCCCTCAATGCAACCGGAAGCAGTTGCGTCATAATCACATGGCAGTCATGAGACTTTAGGTTCTGGAACTTTTTCTCTGCCATGTTTATTATTCCCTTTATATTCGACGAGAAGCCAGACGGTACTTTAATACTAAGCAGGCATTCAAAGAAGATTTCCTTCTCTTCTTTGGTAAGAGCGTAGCTTGCATGACCCTGATGTATGCCGTCTTTTCCGTGCATACGTTGCTGGTCCTCCCGTGCCTCAGGTGTATCTTTTGTCTTCCCATACGCGCCCAAGAAGCCAAGCAGGGTCACACAAAGATTCTTCGTCACGTGCATCACGTCGATTGCGGAGCGGACCTCTAGGTCTTTCCAATAGGGCAGGTCCCAAAATATAGATTTCTTCTTCCACATGGGTGCGCGTCCGTCAGCGTCATTCGGAACAGGTTGTCCACCAGGACCCTTTCCAAAGACCACCTTCAAATCCTTGACCATATCATGTACATCAGCAGCAGTACGGTGGCGAGGCTTCGTCCGGTGATCCGCCTCACTGGAGAAATGCTTGCCTTTCTTTCTTACGGGATGCCTGCTCGGAAGAAATCGACGATGTCCCAGGTACACATTCTTCTTACAATTAGCCAAATATATACTATCGGTATCGTCCAAACAATGCGTGCATGCGCGGTATCCCTTGTTTGTCTATCCTGAAAGGTTACTAAGAGCAGGCCAATCATTGATGGTCACGAACAACAACGCATTTAGGTCAAATTCTTCCCCCATGTGCTCATCCCACGCACGTACACCTGTTCCATTCCATAGTTGTAAGAGTTCTTCAACTAATGGCCTTAGGTACACATAATTGTCGTTGCCGGGTTGCTTAGGGCCTTGGATGAGCACTGGCATCATAATGAACTTCCGCTTCATGCACAACCAAGGAGGAAGGTTATACAAACATAGAGTCACAGGCCAGGTGCTATGGTTGCTGCTCTGCTCCCCAAATGGATTAATGCCATCTGCGCTTAGACCAAACCATACGTTCCTTGCGTCATCTGCAAACTCCTTCCCGTACTTTCTTTCGATTTTTCTCCACTACGACCCGTCAGCGGGTACTCTCAACTTTCCGTCTTTCTTACGGTCTTCTCTGTGCCATCGCATCGCCTTGGCATGCTCTTTGTTTTGGAACAAACATTTCAACCGTGGTATTATAGGAGCATACCACATCACCTTGGCAGGAATCTTCTTCCTGGGGCGCTCGCCCTCGACATCACCAGGGTCATCGCGGCTGATCTTATAGCGCAATGCACCGCATACCGGGAAAGCATTCAAATCCTCGTACTCACGGCGGTAGAGGATGCAATCATTAGGGCATGCATGTATCTTCTGCACCTCTAACCCTAGAGGGCAGACAACCTTCTTTGCTTGGTATGTACTCTCGGGCAATTCGTTGTCTTTTGGAAGCATATCCTTTATCATCACCAGCAACTTTCCAAATCCCTTGTCAGATACACCATTCCCTGCCTTCCATTGCAGCAATTCCAGTGTGGTGCCCAGCTTTTTCTTGTCACCTACGCAATTCGGGTACAACAATTTTTTGTGATCCTCTAACATGCGCTGCAACTTCTTCTTCTCCAAATCACTTGCGCAGTTTCTCTTTGCGTCGGCAATGGCCCGACCTAGATCATCAACGGGCTCATCTGATGCCTCTTCTTCAGCTTCTTCCCGCATTGCCGGCTCAGCTTCTTCTCGCATTACCGGCTCAGCTTCTTCCCTCATTGTTGTATCATCATATTTAGGGAACCCATGGCCAGGATAGTTGTCGTCGTCCTCTTCTTCTTCATTGCCTTCCATCATAACCCCTCTTTCTCCATGCTTGGTCCAAACATTATAGTGGGGCATGAAACCGGACTCAAACAGGTGGACGTGAATGGTTCTTGACATAGAGTAATTGCGACCATTCTTACAGCCAACACATGGACAATGCATAAAACCATCCGCTCGCTTGTTTGCATCAGCTGCAAGCAGAAAAGTATGCATGCCATTAATGAACTTGGGAGAGCATCGGTCATCGTACATCCATTGCCGGCTCATCTTCAATACACAGCACCGAAAACATCAAATTAATACAATACATAAAGTTCATACATAAAGAGCATACAACACTTCAATGCAACAAACAAATAACTCTCTAGCTAAAGAATTTAAATGCAACAACAAATGCGATCAAGATCGCAACTAAGGTACAATTGATCCAACAGCATAATGATACCAAGCCTCACTATGAATGGCATATTTTCTAATCTTTCTAATCTTCAAGCGCATTTTCTCCATCTTAATCTTGTGATCATCGACGACATCGGCAACATGCAACTCCAATTTCATCTTCTCCCCCTCAATTCTTTTCAATTTTTCCTTCAAATCCTCGTTTTCTCTTTCAACTAAATTTAACCTCTCGACAATAGGGTCGGTTGGAATTTCGGGTTCAACTACCTCCTACATACAAATATCTATGTCAACTTGATGGGCATAATTTGTCATAAACACGAAATGCAATGAATAGTTTTAAAAGAGAATATACCACATCCGAATCATAACCCGGACGAGGGCCGACGGGGACGGATATCAAAACCATGGCACTATGCATAACAAACAACGTATGGGTAAGATAATTATACGAGTAACTATATATCCAAATCACACAAACACCATTTTTTTTATATAAAACTTCATGAACAAGAGGCTCACCACAAGGTGGTGCCGGCGACGGGACGTTGCGAGCGATCGACGGTGGTTACGACGGAGATTTAGAAGGTACTAAGTAAACCACACCTACATATGCAAAACTAAGTGTTATTTTTGGCCTCAGATTGCATATAAATCAAACACTAGCACATATATATAATTCCTCCCAAATTACTAAACTCAAAAAGCAATCACTATATAAAGCATTGCACGAGCTAATCTAGCAATGAGAGATGAAAGGAAAGAGTTGCTAACCTTTGTGATCATTTGAATGGATGGGGGCCTTCAAATCTTGGGCAAAATGTGTGATGAGCTTGAGAGGAAGAGGGGAAAGAACAGAGAGGAGAGGGGAAAGGGGAAGAACAGAGCGAGCTTGGGTGGACGAAGGGTCTATGTAGGACGACCTTTAGTACCGGTTCGTGATACGAGCCGATACTAAAGGTGCTAGAGGGGCCCCGGACTGACAACATCCTGCCACCACTCACTTTAGTACCGGTTCGTGGCATGAACCGGTGCTAAAGGTTCGCCACGAACCGATACTAATGAGAGTGGCCCGGCTAGCCGTTGGAACCGGCACTAATGTACACATTAGTGCCAGCTCAAATTCAAACCGACACTAATGTGCTTCACGTTTGACCCTTTTTCAACTAGTGTGTATAAGTCATGAAGAAAGAAATAGCAATAAACTAAACGATCAAGTGCTATGCTAACAGAATAGGTCAAGTCAATCACATCATTCTCCTAATGATGTGATCCCGTTAATCAAATGACAACTCTTTGTCTATGGCTAGGAAACATAACCATCTTTGATCAACGAGCTAGTCAAGTAGAGGCATACTAGTGACACTCTGTTTGTCTATGTATTCACACATGTATCATGTTTCTGATTAATACAATTCTAGCATGAATAATAAACATTTATCATGATATAAGGAAATAAATAATAACTTTATTATTGCCTCTAGGGCATATTTCCTGCATCCGGTGGCTCCCCCGAGCTTCTCGTGACTCCGGAGACGAGCGACGACAGCTACGAGCCTCCGAGCTCGCGCCGTGCTCGGAGTAGGGCAACTGCATCGGGCCGCTGACACCACTGATCTGGGTGGGGTTGGCGCCGGCGCCGGGCAGTCCATTGTTGATGATGGCGTCGCTTCCGGAGGCGCGGGCAATTAGCATTCCTTAGGATTAGCACCTCTTGTTCCCTACGTGGAATCGAAGCAACACCCCGCGGGGGTATGTAAGGCGCCTGCCATGTCTTTTGCGAACATTATATCCCTAATATGAATCGATGCGAGATGCTTGTGTTGTCCCGGCTCGGCTCCCCTTTTCTATCCCCGTGAGGACTTAGCGCTCTACGCTAACAGCTCCCAGTCCCCAGGCAGGCTTCAGCCGTCGTTGGTATGCCAGGTCGTGATGCCGTGGTCAAGGCCTGGAGGTGAGCGGCCCGAGGTCCGGTAAGATCCCCCGAGTCGCGATGCTCGGGAGGTCCCCTTTAGCGCTCGAGCAGCCCTCGCTGGGCGAGAAAGGAAGGCAACATCGCCGTGACAGAGCTGCACTAGGCGAGGGTTTGTTGCTGCGTTGGTCCAACTCCTGTAAGGGCGTGACTTATCTTTTGAGTTTGCGGTAGTCCTTCGACGGGGCGCCTGGCCCGAGCGGCGGTAGCTGAGGTGCTGCTGGGTTAGGTCCTCGCGAGCTTCTTCCCACTTCCCATATTTTCCTTAATGCTCTACATCCTCAGGTCCCGGCCCTCGAGCGAGCTCAGCCACCACTGGTATGACAAGTCGCGATGCCGTGGGTCAAGGCCAGGGGGTGAGGGCTGGAGAGCTAGTAGGATCCCATGAGTCACGATGCTCAGGCGCCCCCCTTTTAACGTGCAAGCGGTCTGTGCCGGAGAGAGGGAGAGATAGCCCGCGACGTCCCTAATGTTGCTCCTGGAGCGGGTCCTGCATACCAATCACAAGGAGAGACAAGACCTGTCGCTACGGTTGCCAGCCAACCATTGGTCGCTCCGAGGGAGTGATTGGGGCACTGAGGGCCTGGTGAGGTGGTGCTTTGCGGGGCTGCCGTGGCCAGAGCTCGACCACTTAGATTTATCGGTGTTGCAGGGGCGGACCCGTACGCAGACGTCGTGCCAGAGCGAGCGGCTCCATGGGTAGGTGTCAATCGAGCAGGCGATTAGGTCAGGTATGTTAAGTATGAAAGAGCAGATTCATTTCAAGTAGATGCGGGAAAAGCAAACGCCGCTGGGCCAGACCCGAGAAGTTTGGGGATGATGCAGCCCGAGGGGCGCCCCCAACAAGGTAGGTAAAATGCGTAAGTAAAACGGATACGTGCCGCAGGGACGGACCCACGCGACCTGGGAACGATGCGGCCCTGTGGGCTCTCCCAGCTAAAAATGGAACTTGAAATATGTCACATGATGCCGTTGAAGATGAAGCGATGCCGCAGAAGTGGGCGACGCGCGGTGAAGACGTCGACCCTCACGAGCCCCCAGGCCCAGGAGCCTCGGGAGGCTCCGGGGGCACGGGTAGGTCTTCGAGGGCCATCTCCACCTCCGCCAGGACCGCACAATGCCTGACCTCCTGAGCCTCCAGAATGCTCCTCAGCAAGCGCTGATGAGCAGTGACCGTGTTCGGCAGGCCGAAAGGCATGCGAACGTAGCTGTGAGGTGGACCCGTGCAACGCCTCACGCGCGAGGGCCAGAGGCGCTCCTGAGACGCGGCTCGGTTGAAACCTGGCACGTCGATGCAAACGCGCAGCCCACCATCCTCGCCTGGATGTGGGGCCACGGCGGGCAAGCGGCAGCTGCCGCGCATGACTCTCGACTCCTGTAGCTCCTGGGTGTTTCCTGCGATGAACTCCTGAGGGTTTGGTCTTCCTTGCCTTGTACCTTCCCGAGGGAAACGTGCCTGGAAGCACCCCTCCAAGTGGTGCCCGAGCGCCTCCCTCGTGACCTTGGCAAAGTCGGTGGCTCTCCAAGAAAGAGCCCCGGAGCCCTGCCTGAGGAGGGCGCCGGGCGCGCTTTCCTATGCCACAGAGGGTGGCGCTCCCTGAACGGGCGCGAATCCTGACGCAACGCCTTCGGAGGTGCATGCCTCCTTATGGCTTGGGCCAGGAGAAGCCTTCTTCTTCTTAAGGGTCACCTCAGGAAGTCTTCTGCTCCTGTGATCTGGGTCTTCGATTGCTGCGGCTTGGAACGCACGCTCAAGTGAACACACCGCGTCCCTTTCCTCAGAGGGTACGGTGATGACTCCTCCGCTTCCTGGCATCTTGAGGATATTGTAGCCATGGTGAGTCACTGCCATGAACTTGGCTAGCGCTGGGTACCCGAGGATGGCATTGTATGGCAGGCGAATGTGACTGACGTCAAAGTCAATGAGCTCGGTGCAGTAGTTGTTGCGCTGCCCGAAGGTGACTGGCAGGCGAACTTGCCCTATCGGAATGGTGGAACCATCAGTGACTCCCGAGAAAGGCCTGGTCGGCTGGAGCTGATCATACGGCACTTGGATATTATCGAACATCTTGACAGACAGGACGTTGAGTCCTGCTCCGCCATCCACGAGGGTCCTGGTGACCTGCACATTGCTGATGACTGGAGAGCAAAGCATCAGGAGAACTCCGGCCGTTGCCGCGCACTTGAGCTGATCCGCTGAGATGAACGTGATGGCGCATGCAGACCACCTGAGAGGGTGCATGGCCTCAAGCTTGGGAAGGACTGCATTCACCTCACGAGCAAACTGCTTCAAGATGCGCTGTGATGCTGGGGCCTGGGCGCCACCCAAGATGCAAGCGATTCCGCGCGGCTCCTGGAAGCCCCCAACCCCCTCGTCTTGATGTTGGTCTTCATTTGCCGTGCGGGTGATCCTCACGAGGCTGATCCCTCTAGCCTCCCTCGCGAGGCTGGTCCTGCCAGCGATCCTCGCGAGGTCGGTCATGCCACCCTTGGCGAGGGTCACGGTCTTCCCATCGTCCTCCACCTCTTCCTCCTCCTCGGCCATAGCCCCTGTCGTTGCGCTCGGGGCGTCGGCCGATACGCCCATCTCGCACGGCCCTGAGCTCTTGGCATTCGTTGGTGTTGTGGGTGTGGAAGTCGTGGTACACGCAGTATCGGCTGCCCTTGGATGACTCAGGCTGATCCCTGCCTCGCTTGGTGTCTGGCTCCGCTGCGAGCACGGCAGCTCCCTTACGCTTCACGTCCTTGGCCTTGGCCTTTTTCTTTTCTAGGTCGGCAGCCGGGAGCTTGAGGAGGGAGAGGCGTCCTTCCTTAGCCCTGGCGCACTTGGTCGCCAAGTTGAACAGCTCCAGGGATGTGCACAGGTCTTCATGGATTGCCAGCTCCTCCTTCATCTTGATGTCGCACACGCCGTCGGAGAAGGCTGAGATAATGGCTTCCTCAGTCACCCTGGAGATCCTGAGGCGAGCGTTGTTGAAGCGCTGGATGTATTTCTGCAGGGTTTCCCCTGGTTGTTGCTTGATGCGGCGCAGATCGCTTATGGCCAGGGGCCAGTCGCGAGTGCCCTGGAAGTTGGCGATGAAGCGAGTGCGCATCTCGTCCCAGGAGGAGATCGTGCTGGGAGCCAGGTGCGAGCGCCATCCTTGAGCGCCATGGGAAACCAGTTCGCCATGACCTTTTCGTCTCCGTTGGCGGCTTCGATGCCCATCTCGTAGAGCCGCAGGAATTCCGCGGGGTCCGTCGTGCCATCATAGCGAGGGGGCAGATCAGGCTTGAACTTGCCTGACCATGTGACGCCGCATAGCTCGAGGGTGAAGGCGCGGCAGCCTGCTGTGGCCACCGGCGCCCTTTGCTGGTGTTGGGCCTGCTCCTGGTGATTGCCATGCGCCACCGCTTGGAGCAGCGCGGGGTCTCAGCGTGGAGGCGCAGGGACGCGATCTTGGCGCGCCGGTGCTGGGAGCGCGCGGGCACCTTCTTGGGGACGAGGGATCTCTTGGCAACGGTCGCCGCGTCCCCCGGGTTCTCTACCCAGGACGACACGGTGGACCTCAGCGGCGGCATGGACGGCGAGCTCGAGTACGGCAAGGAGGAGGAGGAGGAGGAGGAGTCTGTCGGATTTCGGGTTCCGGCAGACCCTTAAGGTTCGAACTCTGGGGTGCGCACAGAGATCTTTCCCCTACCGACTCACGCTTCTATGGCTCGCAAGAAATCTAGGCTAGAAAGAAGAACACACAAGGGACACGAGGTTTATACTGGTTTGGGCCACCGATGTGGTGTAATACCCTACTCCAGTGTGTGGTGTAGTGGATTGCCTCAGGGGCTGATGATGAACAATACAGGGGAAGAACAACCTCACGAGAGGTGTTCTTGAGCTGGTGCAGTGTGTTCTACTTGGTCTGGACCTTTCTCTCTTTCTTTCTCTTCTCTCTTTCTTTCTCTCTGGACCTCTCTCTTCTCCTTTCTCCTCCTTGGACCTCTCCCTTCTTTTTGGGGGCTAGTCCTATTTATAGAGGCCCTGGTCCTATTCCCAAAAAATGAGCGGGAAGGGCGCCAACAATTGGCCATTTTGAAGGGAAACATCTAATACAAGTTATCCTGACCAAAGGTGGTCTTCGGCTGCCAAAAGCACTGGTGATGACGCTGTCTTGGGCTCCACGGTGACCCCGTCCTGCCGCTCTGCTGGTCTTGGTCTCGTTGCACCGGAATGGTAACCTTTGCCCGATGTCCTGGCCTGTGCTTGCTCCCTTTGCACCGAAGGGGAAACAAGGACACTACGCAGGTAGGCGCCCGCCTGACGCCCGCCTAATCTCGATCGTCATGGTTTGCGTCACGGGCTCCTCGCGAGGCACCCCTGCCTTGAGCTCTCCGCCTCCTCGCGAGCCTGCTTGATGAGGTTGCTCCTAAGGAAGCCTCCTGTCGCCCGCCCCGCAAGGCTTGGCCCCTTGCGAGAGTCTTGAGCTTGAGCTGATGAGGCTGGGCCACACTGGGCCCCCACTCGAGCCACGCCGCAGGCCGTAGGCAGGCAAGTCTGGGGACCCCCGTTCCCAGAACGCCGACAGAGTCGGCGACTGTCCCGGCAAGGAGGCGCAAGAAGAAGAAGGGGGCGACCAGGACCCGCGAGCCGCGCATTAAGTGGACGTCCAAGGAACAGGAATGCCTCGCCGAAGCATGGAAAGTCGTCTGCCTCGACCCGACTACCGGCACGAACTAGAGCATCGAGATGTACTGGGAGCGCATCAAGGCCGAGTTCGACGAGCGCAAACTCGCCGACCCCTACTTTAAAGGTGTCTACATGTAGCGCGGGGCGAAGGCAATGGCGAACCATTGGGGGCTCATCCAGGCGGTGTGCAACAAATGACATGGGATCGTCGAGGAGATCGCGTCTCGCCCGCAGAGCGGCGCCAACCTCGAGGATCAGGTACGACACGCTGGTCTCTCGCTTCTATTGGCTGTGCGCGCTCACCAACTGATTGTTCCTCCGCGTAGCTGGTGCGCATGTTCGCCTTGTATCGGCTAGGCAACCGCGACCAAGAGTTCAAGTACCTCCACGTTTACAAGCGCATTGACAAGTGCGAGAAGTGGACGGAAGTCCGGCGTACCCTTGACAAAGCCAAGGAGACCTACAAGCCGGACGCGCCGACGCCAGGCGCGTCAGAGGGGCGGCCGGACGGCAACAAAGGGGCCAAGAAGGCAAAACACGTCAACGCGGCTACCGCGCGGGTGCAGGAGTCCATCGAGCATTGCCTCGCCGACGCACATGCCCGGGCCGTCCTTCGTGAAGAGAAGACCGAGGCGCGGTGGTCGGCGTTGATAACGAGCAACGTCGTCAAGCTCGACCTACTCCGGACCAACGTCGCCGCGAAGAAGAGGAAGACCGACCTGGCTTTCCTGCTGGGCGGAGCGGACATGCTTCGGAGCAACGACAAGGCGGTCAAGGCGTGATACTTGACGGAGTGTGGTCTCATCCTGAACCAGCTGCCGTCGACGGCGCCGCCAACTCCTACGCCCACGCCCACGCCGACGCCGCCAAGCCCGAGCGATGATGCCTCCACGACTCCCCGCAGCACAGAAGCCACGCCGACGCCGCCCAGCACAGAAGCCACGCCGACGCCGCCCAGCATAGAAGAAGCTCCGACCCCGCCAAGCCCGCGCACGCCGACTCCGGAGGCCGACCTCGTTGTCTGATGCGCTGCTCGCGCTTCCTTTCCTTTTGAACGCCAAACTTTTTATTCGATCGCCGAACTGTGGCCGCTTGATCGCCGGATTTGTGACGTTTATTTTGTGAGCGGGAATACAACGTTTGAATTTGCCGTGGGTTGGGGGACGCCTGGGGACGTGGCTGGGAGCTAGGTCGCCCCAGGGACCGATCTAGCGCCGGTTCGCTCCCGGGGCGCTCTTTTTCGGCGCCTTGGGGCTGAACGGCTGGAGATGCTCTAAGTCTAACATTTTCGTAAGGAGAGAGAGCTCGTGAGAGAGACGGTGTTGTGTACGTGCATGTCAGAGAGATTTAATGAGAGAGAGAGAGAGCTCGTGACAGAGATTTGTGCCGTGTGCATGCATTGCATGCGCCAATCGCCCCAGGGTTTCGACCAAAAAGAAAGAAAAAACAATCGCCCCAGGGCGCGCTCCCGCGGCGAAGCGTGTGGCACGAGGAGCAGACGCATTATAATTCGGTGGAGACCATCTCCAGGCCACGTCCTGCGCACTCGCCCGCTCATGCGAGTTTTTTTTAAGATCCAGCGATGGTTGGCTTTGTATTCTTTTTTTTTTTTGAGGAACGGTTGGCTTTGTATTTTTTTTTCATGTCTAAACACAATAATTTTAAAGGGCAACTGTCCTGAAGATGATCTGTATTATTACAAGAGAAACTAACTTGCTGATCTGTTATGTGGGTGAGTGCTATCTGAGCTAAATCATGTGCCTCTATGTTATTGAGTCTTGAGATGTGAAAAACCTAAACTGAAGATGCATTTGTTGCTGCACAAAATTCTGCAAGTAATCCTCTAGCCTCCCAATGTCCTGGATCTGTTCTCGGTGATCTTGCAGCAGCTGCTTTCGCTAGCGATAAATTATCTGTAGCATATATGTGGACCTTCAGTTTTCTACTTCCTTGATTTATGTGCATATAAACTCCCAGTCCAATTCTTATGTTGCCTGCATGTTGAACCTGTTATTTGCAATCCTTGATTCTCCTCCTCCTTATGTGATTGTTCCTGTATTTCCACTTCCTGTAATATGCAATTCGCTATGGACTGAGCTGCATAAAAAATTTGTAGAGGAGAGCTTTCTTTTCTTTGAAACAATTTGTCGTTCCTTGATTTCCACATACACCACATGAAGGTAAATATGTTGCTCAAAGTGGCATGTGGATGATTTGAGTTAAGAATGTCTAAAATCATACTTGTCATGGAATTGCTATCCCGTAGGAAATCTTCTATTCTAATGTACCAGGGATGGACAAACCAGGCAGCCTTAGCAAAAGGACAAAGAAAAGGAATGTTCTTATCATCTTCTTCCGCTCCACACCTTGAACAAAATTTACTTATATAGGGTGTGTATTTACCTGCTCTTATGCCTGTTGGAAGGGCTTTTCTGATAAGTCTCCATGCAAATGTTTGTATCCTTGGAGCTATATCTTTTGCTTTCCATATTTGTTTCAATAGCTCCCTTGAGTTGGCTGTAATGATTGTAGGTTGTGGTTCTCCTTCTTCCTGCAAAATCCGCAAACAGAGTTTGTATGCACTTTTAGTTGTAAATTTTCCTGACGGGGTTAGCTTCCAACAAAGAAGATCTTTCCCACCATCCTGAATTATTGGAACTTGTTTCATGACAGTGGCTGTATCCGGATGAAAAAGACTATCAATGAGGTTATTGTTCCATTTTTTCTGATTTGGGAGCCAAAGATCTTTAACAAGAGCTGGGTATTCATATTCTCTAGGCTGGATAATGAGATGGTCATAGATTGTATCCCAAGTATTATACCAGGGATTGCTCCAAAGAGAAATGTTTCCTTCTGTGAGTTGATAGAAGGAATTTTTTATTAGTATGGGTCTAACTTTCAGTATTCCAGTCCAGAAAGCAGACTTGGGAACATTATGGTTGTCCTTCCAGAAGGATGTATCAGGGTAGTACTTGGATTTGAGGATTTTTGAAAGATGGTTATTTGGATCTTCAGCTATCCTCCAAGCTGCTGGAAGGATCAAACCTCTGTTAGTCGCTTGCATATTTCGGATCCCAAGACCTCCTTCATTCTTTGGGGAACAAATATCTTTTCAAGCTCGCAAACAGAGAGATTTAGAGTTGCATTATTCTCTCACCCCTGTCCACCAAAAGTTTCTAATGATTGAAGTGGGTTTGGATAAGAATTTTTTGGGGAACAGAATATTAGACATGTAATAAACCGGAATTGAAGCAAAGACATAATTTATGAGAGTGAGCCTGGCTGCATGAGAAAGTTTATTAGCTTTGTAACCAGGTAGCTTGGCTTTGAATTTGTCAATGACAAAATTATAGGCTGTGAATCTGTCTTTGGCTGGAAGAATAAGGGGATGTCCCAAGTGGATAGTGTTGTTATCTATATCTGGAACTGGGAAGATGCTTTTGATAGCCTGTTTAATGTTGCTATCCACACCTTTACTGAAGATAATACCAGACTTATTCCAATTTGGAATTTGACCTGACTTGTTACAAAATGCTTGAATGATTTGACTCATGGTCGTTGCCTCTTGAGTAGTAGCTTGCCCACAAACTAAGAGGTCATCAGCAAACATTAGTGAGTGTATAGGAGGGCAATTCGGACCAAGAGAAACTCCTGTGAGTTGGTTAGATACCATTGCTTCCTGAAGAGAGAGAGAGAGAGAGAGAGAGAGAGAGAGAGAGAGAGAGAGGAGAGAGAGAATATGGCCAGTACAAAAAGGTATGGCGAAAGAGGACAACCTTGCCTAATGCCTCTGCTATTCCTGAATTTTGCATATGATTGGCCATTAATGATAACAGAGAAGGAGGCAGTAGAGATACATGCATAGATTAAATTAATGAAATGGCTTTGCAACCCTTTTCTAGCAAGAGCCGAGACAATAAAGTTCCATTCTAAGCGATCAAAAGCCTTTGCAAGATCAATTTTAATCATGAAGGAAGGAGAATTCCACGAACCAAGATTAAAGGAGTGGGTAATTTCTTGAGCTATAATAATGTTATTGCTAATCCTCCTCCCCTGAATGAAAGCTTGTTGTGAAGGGTGAATGTAATCATTGAGATGTGGTTTAAGTCTCTGTGCTAATGATTTTGCAATGATTTTATAAACAACATTACAGAGACTAATGGGTCTAAAATCAGCAGGAGTGATGCAAGCTAATTTCTTTGGAATGAGAGCTATGTTGGTGTCATTGACATGATTTGGCATGATACCGGTTTCATAGAAGTTTCTTACCAGATTGACCACATCCTCTCCGATCCAATCCCAGGCAGCTAAGAAAAAGGCCACATTTAACCCATCTGGTCCTGGAGAAGCATTCCTCTTCATTTCCTTAAGAATCTGCCAAAGTTCCCACTTGTCTGGAATACTATTTGTATAATCCTGCTGATCTGCATTTATTTGTGTGCTTACATACAGCATGCCTTGGTTAATTCTATCAGAAGCAAAAATCTGTTTGAACTTTGAAATACTGAACAAAGGTATGAGCAATATTTTGAGGTTTAAAATGAGTTATATTGCTATTATCTTTGATGGAAACAATTTGGTTCTTCCTTCTTCTTTTAAGTACATCCTGATGAAAGTAAGAAGTATTTTCAGGTTGGCTTTGTATTTGATTAGCAGAAAGCAGTGGCAAAGGTAAACATGGCGGGATCGGAAGATCAATCAAGGATTAAAAGGAGAAGAACCAAAAAAATGCTCAGTTTGAGGGTCTTACCGCCTCGACCATGATCTCAACTGTTTGAAAAGTTTGGGCACCCCCAAAGTGCAACTTCTTTGCTTGGTTGATAATCCAGAATAGGGCGTGGACCACCGATAGGTTGCAATGTCGGGGATGGCCGAATTACAACAATTGCCTTCTTTGCAAGCAGGTTCAAGAGACGGCATCTCACCTTCTCTTCCAGTGTCGGTTCACAGTGCGAGTGTGGAGACTTGGCTTGGTCTTCACGACATCAATCCGACGGAGTGGAGACTTGTGCCCTCTGTGAGAGTTTGGTGGGACGAGCATTGTCACAAAAGGGATGACTCGCGCAAGGCTCGTAACACCTTGATGGTGCTTGTTGTGTGAGAAATTTGGAACGAGCACAGCGCGAGAATCTTCCGCAACACAGCTGTCCCAACTACCGTTGTCATTGCCAAGATTAAGGATGAAGGCTCTCTTTGGGCTTGTGCGGGTGTGAAATATTTGAGTAATGTAATGCCGCGAGAGTGATTTGTACTCACCGGCTTGGTGCTTCTTAATTAATTAAAATGGTAAATATTTTGCCTTGTTTAAAAAAAACCAGCAGCCCTAGCGGCTGGGTAACAGGGGCAGTATTCTCAGGATTGATTTCCCAAACGGGGTCGCTGAACAGGTTGCTCCAGCAAGACGCCAAAGCTCAATTCTTCTTCGGATGGATGCTCCTGGGAGCTTGCCGTCGATCCGCGTCCAACTTTGGGCATCAATTGACCAACATTCCGTCCAAGTGGACACGCTTTGCAATACTGATCTTGCAACGTGGCAGTGGCAGAATAGGTGTCGTGTTTAGCACTCTCCAAATTCCTGATGCAGAGTTGACAAAAACAGTTGTTCTGCCATCCTGTACGCTGCAACCTGTCTTTGCACTTGCACAAGATCCTGTTTTGCAACAGCAGCCAGCCAAAGATTATTATCCTGCCGGGAGTCCAGGTGTTCCATATGATTTGCGTGTGCGTGGTTCTGATCTTGTCCGCAGAAGCTACTGTGTACATTCCCGAACTGGTGCTGTTCCAGGTGACCCCGTCGACGATGCCCTGCTGAAGCTGCACTGCTCCATCCATAATTTTCCTTGCCATTGTCAGAAACTCTGGTGGCAGGGTGGTTGTGTTGCCGTGGGCGAGATCGCGGATCCAGACGTTCGCAACCAGAGCATCCTTAGAGTAAATCCAACGCGTGGACCCAAACG
Source organism: Triticum dicoccoides (assembly GCF_002162155.2). Taxonomy (NCBI): domain Eukaryota; kingdom Viridiplantae; phylum Streptophyta; class Magnoliopsida; order Poales; family Poaceae; genus Triticum; species Triticum dicoccoides. The sequence continues at coordinate 526,869,480 of NC_041384.1, forward strand.
GACGCGCGTTTTGTCCGTTTTTCGTCCGTTTGGGTCGGCCAGGCGTACGTGCGCGTCCGCATTTTCATATGGGTCGGCTTGAGCGTCCAATAAAAGACGACTCAAATTTGCTGGCGTAGAAAAAAAAGATCATGGAAAAAACCCATTAAAATGGCCGGTCAACCGCCGACCAAAGTCCACTTAAACCTAATTAAATATTAATTAGAAACATAAAAAAGTTCGTGTCCGCACGCTGCCCTAGACGTCCTACGTCTTGCCCTTGTCCTTGATGTCGCCATCGCCGTCGGTGAGGTTGATGAAGACGGGAGCAGGGCTAGCCCACTCGAACGCCGCTTGGTACGCTGCCAGGGCAGCCTCCTCCGGCGTCTGCTGGGGCGCCGGCATTGCGGCTCACCGGGCGCACTCCTCCTCCTCCTCCTCAAGCCGCAGCGCCTCCGCGTCGTGTTGCAGCAGCTGCTCCCAATGCATCTGCTGCTCGCTGTTGGCCTCCTCCTGGGCGAGCCAGTGCGCCTTCCAGTGCTTAAGGTGGGCCACCTCCTACTCTGGTGTCTCGGCGTAGTGGACCGGAGGCGCGCTCACCCACTCGCGGAACTCGCCGGTCCACGTGTAGGACTCCTCCGGGCAAGTGGGTGGAGGCGGCGAGCACTTCCGCGTCGGTTCCGGCTCCGGCTTGGGCTCGACGACAGGCGGCGGGGGTGGCGGCGGAGGCGAGTCGAATAGCGGGGCGTGGACGGAGTCCCCTGCCGCCGACAAGGCGAGGGCGCGATCCATCCCATCCCATTAGGCCTCCTCCTCGATCCTGCTCGCCTCTAGCGCCTGCTGCAGGGCTAGCTCGAGGGCGGCTTGGTACGCCGCCTCTTCGTCCTGCTCGTGCGGCGGCGGAGGAACGCCATGGTCGATGTGGACGCCCTGGCGACGCTCCTCCTCGTGCTCTAGTCTGAACCAGTGCTCCCAGTTGGGGGGAGTCTAGCGCGTAGGCACGCATCCGCCGCTGCTCCGGAGTGAGGGCCTCGCGACGCCGGCGAACCTCCTCGGCGTGCGCCCGCGCGCATGGGTGGCACTGTCGAAATAGGGATCCTCTGCGGATCCAGATGCCAGTCGTGAGGCAGGTTGACATCCGGATACTGCAGTGGCCGGCAGTACTGCGAGTGCCACCGCGCCTGGTGGACCGGTATGTACACAGGCCGCCGCTCCGGTGGCGAGCCGCGTCTAGGAGGCAACGGCGAAAGAGCCGGTGAGCCGCGGGAAGAGCTCGCATCAGGGATCAGCTTCCCCTCCCCTTGCCACCGAAAAACCCCATGGTGGTTTGGGCTTGCTAGGGTTCCTGGTCGCCAGTGAGGGAGCATAGTGTGACCAAATGTAGACGGGCGTTGGAAGTGGATGAGGTCAGCCCCGCGCACGCTTCCATTAAAAAGGACGGGCTCGCAGACCTTCCACACGCTGTCAGGTGGGCCCCGAGGTAGGTTCTGGCATTTAATAAGACGTGGGCGGTGGTTGGGCAACCGACAAGTGGAACCGCAATGGGCATCGAGGGGACGCGCGGCGCGTACGCGTCGCGTTCGAGCCGACGCATTTCAAGCGCAATTTTGGGCTTGAAATGGGTCCGCGCGGACGCCGTGTGGATGGATTTTTAGAATGAGTCGGTGCGTTGAGCCGGCGTTTTTGTCCGTGCTGACCCAAATGAACGTGGGCAGGCGAAATGGATCTCCCCGTTGGAGTTGCTCTTAACTGACATGTTCTTTCTCCTTGCATGCTTGAACAGGTTGGGGAACAAAGATCGCAATGTAGAGGTGTCGATCTAGGAAGAATTCCGAAATGAGGCCAAAGCCACATCGTCGATCTTGACAACTTTGGCAGCAACGAAGGGAGCTTTGTCCGAATCATCACATGGTGGCTCTATTCCAACCCAAGGGTGGTCGGATTGTCGCCAGGCCATCCAGAGCCACCGAAGCCATAGTGCACAGCTGAATCGTTGCATGTCGTGGATCCCAGCCCCCCATATTGAATCAGAATGCAGATTGTTGCCTGGTTTACTTTGCTACGGCCGCGTCGTCGGCATTTGTCAACGTCGATGGAAAACTTCTTGGGGGCGCGTAGGACAGTAAGGGCAAACGTGGGCAGCGCAGTGAGGACACATCGTACAAGAACTTTTCTGCCGGTGATGGACATGAGACGTTGATACGTCTCCAACGTATCTACTTTTTCTTACGCTTTTCCTCTTGTTTTGGACTCTAATTTGCATGATTTGAATGAAACTAACCCCAAACTGACGCTGTTTTCAGCAGAACTACCATGGTGTTGTTTTTGTTCAGAAATAAAAGTTCTCGGAATCGAATGAAACTTTTTGACAATTTTTTATACCAATAATAAGAATTTCTGGAGCCAAGACCCACCGAAGAGGGGCCCCTGGGTGGGCACAACCCACCAGGGCGCGCCCCCCTCTCCTGGCGTGCCCAGGTGGGTTGTACCCACCTGGTGGCCCCGCTGATGATCCCCCTGATACTATAAATTCACATATTTCCATAAAAAATTAGGAAGAAAGAATTATCGTGATGCATGAGACGGAGCCGCCGCCAAGCCCTGTTCTTCCCCAGGAGGGCAGATCTGGAGTCCGTTTGGGGCTCCGAAGAGGGGGATCTTCGTTCTTCATCATCACCAACCCTTCTCCATCGCCAATTCCATGATGCTCCCCACCGGAAGTGAGTAATTCCTTCGTAGGCTCGCTGGTCGGTCATGAGTTGGATGAGATTCATCATGTAATCGAGTTAGTTTTTTTAGGGCTTGATCCCTAGTATCCACTATGTTCTTAGATTGACGTTGCTATGACTTTGCTATGCTTAATGCTTGTCACTTTGGGCCTGGGTGCAATGATTTCAGATCTGAATCATTTATGAATTCATCATTATATCCATGTTCTAGATCCGATCTTGCAAGTTATAGTTACCTACTACGGTTATGATCCGGTAAACCCGGAGTGACAACAACCGGGCCCACTCCCGGTGATGACCGTAGTTTGAGGAGTTCATGTATTCACTATGTTCTGGTTCTCTATTAAAAGGAGGCCTTAATATCCCTTAGTTTCCAATATGGACCCCGCTGGCACGGGAGGGTAGGACAAAAGATGTCATGCAAGTTCTTTTAATAAAGCACGTATGACTATTTACGGAATACATGCCTACATTATATCGATGAACTAGAGCTAGTGCCGCCCTAGGTTATAACTGTCTCATGATGAATATCATCCAACAAGTCACCGATCCAATGCCCACGAATTTATCCTTATTGTTTCTGCTAAGTTACTACTGTTATCATCACTGTTACACTTGCTACAAATTACCGCCATCACTGTTACTGTTACCGTTGCTACTGTCACTACTATTAAAACTATCAAACTACTTTGCTACTAATCATATTGCTGCAGATAATTAATCTCCATCTATGGTTGAATTGTCAACTCAGATGCTAATACTTTCAAATATTCTTTGGCCCCCCTTGTGTCGAATCTATAAATTCGGGTTGAATACTCTACCCTCGAAAACTGTTGCGATCCCCTATACTTGTGGGTTATCAAGTCCTTTTTCTGGTGCCGTTGCCGGGGAGCATAGCTATATTTGTTGAGTCACTTGGGATTATTACCATATTATCACTATGAAGAATCTGAAGGATTCAAAGACTAAGATTTATACCTCTAAGACGAGGGGAGGTAAGGAACTGCCATCCAGTTATGCTTTAGATTCACCTTCTATTATGAGTAAATTTGCAACACCACAACATGCTATAAATTCTAATATGTCTCAAGTTATTGATGATGCTACTTCTAATATGAATGATCCTCATGATGATGCTAGTACCTTGCTTGATAATGATGATGTGCCACTTGGTGAATTTCTTGATAAACAAATTGCTAGAGTTATACAACATTATGTTGTTGAATCTGATGATGAGCTGGAAACTGAAACTCCTGAAACACCTGCTAGAACTAGTCTTCCTAGATATGAATTGCCTAAGATACCGGAAGATTATGTTATGAGTGAAGAAGCAACTAGAGATATTTTTGCTTGCAATGATAGAGATGATCTAGAGAAATTACTATGCAAGTATAAAGAAAAATCTTTGAATGCTAGAATGAAATGTGATCCCAAGTTTGCTACTTCACCTATCTATATTGCTGATAAGGATTATGAATTCTCTGTCGACCCAGAGCTAATTACTCTGGTTGAATCTGATCCTTTCCATGGTTATGAAACTGAAACTGTTGTGGCACATCTTACTAAGTTGAATGACATAGCCACCCTTTTTACTCATGATGAGAAAACTCGCTATTACTTTATTCTCAAATTATTTCCCTTCTCATTAAAGGGTTATGCTAAAGCTTGGTACAATACTATTGCTCGTGGTTGTGTGTGTAGTCCCTAGGATATGGTTTATTACTTCTCTGAAAAATATTTTCCTGCTCATATGAAACAAGCTGCCTTACAGGAAATATTTAACTTTGTGCAAACTAAAGAAGAGAGTCTCCCACAAGCTTGGGGGAGGCTTTGCTAGTTCCTTAATGCTTTGCCCGATCATCCTATTAAGAAAAATTAAATACTTGATATCTTCTATAATGGACTATCTGATGCTTCTAGGGACTTCCTAGATAGTTGTGCTGGTTGTGTTTTCAGGGAACAAACTATTGCTCAAGCTGAAGAATTATTGAATAACATATTGAAAAATTATGATGATTGGACTATTCCTGAACCACCGCCTAAACCTACTCTGAAGAAGAGGGGTATATTATATCTCAGTCCTGAAGATATGCAAGAGGCAAAGAAATCTATGAAGGAAAAATGGTATTAAAGCCGAGGATGTTAAAAATTTACCTCCTATTGAAGAAATACATGGGCTTAATACACCACCAATGCCTAAGGTGGTAGAGGTAAATTCTCTTATGAAGTTTAATGAAAATGATAATCCTCACAATATGTATCCTAGTCAATGCCTTTATGAGTTTGAAAACTATATTAGAAAAGAAGATCACTTCAATGCAAATGTTATGAAACAATTGAAATATAACTCTGATATGCTTGCTTGAGTGACTTGTTATTTAGAATCTCAAATGATGTTAGAGGTGTTGGAAAACATGCTTCTATGGTTGAAACTCAATTAGAACAAGTTGCTAAATCTCAAAGAGAATTGCTTGATGAAATGAATCATAATATGCATGACTTTGCTGTTAGAGTTGCAACTAGAGGAGGCAAAATGACTCAGGAACCACTTTATCCTGAGGGACACCCTAAAAGAATTGAACAAGATTCACAAAGAGCCAACACTAGTGCACCTAGTCCTTCTAGAAAGAAAAAGAAAAAGAAAAATGACACGACTTTGCACACCTCTAGTGAACCTGAAATAGAAAAACCTCCTGATAATGAAAATGAAAGTTCTATCTTTGATGCTAAAAATCAATCTGGTAATGAACACTCACCTAATGATAATGAAAAAGATAATGATGAGGTTCTATGAAGACTCTCAACCAACCAATGATAAAGAACTAGATAATGATGTTGAGATAGAACCACCTGTTGATCTTGATAACCCACAACCTAAGAATAAAAGATATGACAAAAAAGAGACTTTGTTGCTGGAAAACACGGTAAAGAAAGAGAGCTGTGGGTTCAGAAACCTATGCCTTTTTGACCCAAGTCAACTAAAAAGAATGATGATGAAGAATTTGAACGCTTTGCTGCAATGCTGAGGCCAGTCTTTTCGCGTACTCGCTTGACTGATATCCTGAAAATGCCTCCTTATGCAAAGTATATGAAAGACATCATCGCAAATAAGAGAAAAATACTGGAAGACGAAATCTCCACTATGCTTGCTAATTATACTTTTAAAGATGGAGTACCTAAAAAACTTGGAGATCCGGGAATACCAACTATACCTTGCTCTATCAAAAAGAATTATGTGAAAACTGTTTTGTGTGATTTAGGAGCTAGTGTTAGTGTTATGCCTTTCTCTTTATATAAAAGACTTGACTTGAATAAACTCACACCTACTAAAATATCTTTGCAAATGGCTGACAAATCAACTGCCATACCTATCGGTATCTGTGAGGACGTGCCCGTTGTTGTTGCTAATGTTACTATTTTGACTGACTTTGTTATACTTGAGATGCCCGAGGACGACAACATGTCGATTATCCTTGGTAGACCCTTCTTGAATACTGCAGGGGCTGTTATTGATTGCAATAAAAGCAAGATCACTTTTCATATCAATGGTAATGAGCATATAATGCACTTTCCGAAGAAACAATTCCAAGTGAATGGTATTAATGTTATTGAAAAATCTCCGACAATCACTATTGGAAGTTTTCAAATACCTCTACCTACTGTCAAAAAGAAATATGAAATGCTTATTGTTGGGGAAATGCATATCCCCATTGAGGTAACTTAGTGATTTACGAAAATTCTTCAGTTTCATGCTAACCGAAAGTGGTTGTTAATAAGACTTGATCAACCTTATTAATGAATCATTTTTGAACGGTATGAAGTTGATGAATTTAGTAAGCACTACTTTCTGTCCCTACCTTTTGTTTTCTGTTTTTATTAGTTAAATAAAATAAAATGCCATGTTTTGTCTGTTTTCTGAATTTCCCGTGTAATAAAAAATGACCCAAAAATAAAAGTTCTTAGAATGCCCTGAAAATTTTATATGTTTTTCCTGAATATTTCAGGATTTTTTGTGCAAAAATAACCAGAGGAGGGTGCACCAGGTGGGCACAACCCACTTGGGCGTGCCAGCACCCCCCGGCATGCCCTGGGGGTTGTGGTCCCCACGTGGGCCCCCTCACTTATCTCTTCGTCCCACATTGTCACCTACCTCCAGAAAAAATTCACTCACCCCCTCTCTCCCGAGTTCTTACTCTTTTTGCTACAAATTTCGATCTCTTTGCTCGAAGCTCCATTTCCAAAACTGTTTCCGGAGATTGTTGCTTGGTATGTGACTCCACCATTTGTCCAATTAGTTTTTGTTTTAGTGGATTATACTTTGAATAATCAGCTACTCTTGGTGCTACTGTAGATGTGTGAGGGAGTCCTGGGTTAGGGGGTGTTCGGATAGACGAACTATACCTTCAAGCCGGACTCCTGGACTATGAAGATACAAGATTGAAGACTCCGTCCCATGTCCGGAAGGGACTTTCCTTGGCGTGGAAGGCAAGCTTGGCGATGCGGATGATCAGATCTCCTATCATTGTAACCGACTTTATGTAACCCTAGCCCTCTCCGGTGTCTATATAAACCGGAGGGTTTTAGTCCGTAGGACAACATACACATCAACAATCATACCATAGGCTAGCTTCTAGGGTTTAGCCTCTCTGATCTCGTGGTAGATCAACTCTTGTAATACCCATATCATCAATATTAATCAAGCAGGACGTAGGGTTTTACCTCCATCGAGAGGGCCCGAACCTGGGTAAAACTTTGTGTCCCCTCCCTCCTATTACCATGCGGCCTAGACGCACAGTTCGGGACCCCCTACCCGAGATCTGCCGGTTTTGACACCGACAATGTGCTTGCATGTTGAATTCTTAGTGTTCTAAGTTGTTTGAATGCTTGTTATGGCCTCTATGTATCCCTATGTGTAGTTTCTATCAATCTTACAAAGTTTCGTTGACAAATTTTTGTCACTCCAAAATTTTTTATTTTCAGAAAATTGTACGCGGACATGATGAACCTATTTGGAAGGAATTCTTCGAGGAGACGATCCTCGGGGGCATCCTCTAGTGACAGTTCTGCCCGCCGGTCTTACGTTGAACCAAGTGAAAGTTCCACGCGAGATGCAACCACCAAAACATGTTTATGGCCTTGCGATGAATATATGATGTAGGTGGGCATTTGTAAGGGCATTTTATGCCTTATTTGGTTTTGGTGATTGATGACAATACTTTTGCGGACTAATCATGTGCATCGGATATTTCAGATATATATTGACTAAGGCACAAGATGATTGGGTTCCCCTCGAAGGCTATGGAAGACGGTGTTTCTCTTCGTTTCTTTTTGGTGGTATTGAGTCGTAGGGAAGCCATACTATTAAGAGGGGGTCCACGTTGTAAAAGGGTGGGCGGATTCATCACGTACACATCTTCCTATGTTCCTCCTTTTCTTCTAGCCTTTGGAGCATCCCATGTTCTCCTTGTCTTTGCAAATATTGCTCGTGCTTGCTGAACTAGGGCGTGCGGTAGTACTGCTCCTTAGAGCGGTATTACCGCAGGCCCTTGCGGTAGTACCGCAAGTGCCCACGATAGTACCGCTTCCTGGCAAGCGGTAGTACTATGGCCGGAGTCCAGATATTGTCACCCTCTCCCTAGTGGGTGACACCCATCACGGTAGTACCGCGCACTGGCACGGTAGTATCGTGGTATCTGGCTTAGTTCCACAAGTATGCGGCAGTAAGGGGCGGATGAATTTTTTTTCATCCGCGCCTAGCGCGGTAGTACCGCTGCTGGCTTACGATACTACCGTATCGGGTTTTTGCATCGACTCCAACTCAGCGGAAGTAGCCACGGATGTAATTTATTATATCTGTGCCTTCCCACATCTTGTCAGTCCCTGCCTTGCGGTAGTACCACAAGGGGGCGCGGTAGTACCGCGCCAGCAGTACTGCCGCCCTCTGCCGTAGTGCAGTTTGGGCTGGTCAGGTCTCTGTTGCATGGGCGGTAGTACCGCGGTGCCCTGCGGTAGTACCGCGTGCCCCTGCGGTAGTACCGCGCCTCTGGTATGGTAGTACCGCGTTGCGCAGGCTGAGTTGGTGGATAACGGTTGGATTTGTTCTTCTACTATATAAGGGGTGTCTTCTCCCTCTTGTTGACTACCTCTTCCACCTCTAAGCTCCATTAATGCTCTAAGCTCCATTTTCGCCCGATCTCTCTCCCTAGCCAATCAAACTTGTTGATTTGCTCGGGATTGGTTGAGAAGGCCCCGATCTACACTTCCACCAAGAGAATTTTTAATCCCCCACCAATACCTAGCGGATCTTGTTACTCTTGGGTGTTTGAGCACTGAGGGAGTCCTGGATTAGGGGGTCTCTGGACAGCCGGACTATCTCCATTGGCCGGACTGTTAGACTATGAAGATACAAGATTGAAGACTTCGTCTCGTGTACGGATGTGACTCTACTTGGTGTGGAAGGCAAGCTAGGCAATACGGATATGGATATCTCCTCCTTTGTAACCAACCTTGTGTAACCCTAACCCTCTCCGGTGTCTATATAAACCGAAGGGTTTTAGTCCGTAGGAAAACAACCATAACATACAATCATACCATAGGCTAGCTTCTAGGGTTTAGCCTCTCTGATCTCGTGGTAGATCTACTCTTGTACTACCCATATCATCAATATCAATCAAGCAGGACGTAGGGTTTTACCTCCATCAAGAGGGCCCAAACCTGGGTAAAACACCGTGTCCCCTGCCTCCTGTTACCATCCGGCCTAGATGCATAGTTCGGGACCCCCTACCCGAGATCTGCCGGTTTTGACACCGACATTGGTGCTTTCATTGAGAGTTCCTCTGTGTCGTCGCCGTTAGGCTTGATGGCTCCTACTATCATCGATAGTGATGCGGTCCAGGGTGAGACTTTTCTCCCCGGACAGATCTTCGTATTCGGCGGCTTTGCAGTGCGGGCTAATTCGCTTGGCCATCTGGAGCAGATTGAAAGCTACGCCCCTGGCCATCAGGTCAGATTTGGAAGTTTGAACTACACGGCCGACATCCGCGGAGACTTGATCTTCAACGGATTCGAGCCACAGCCGGGCGCGCCGCACTGTCGCGATGGGTATGACCTAGCTCTGCCGCCGAACAGTACCCCAGAGGCTGCGCCCGCATTAGCTCCGACCCTTAGCTCGGAGCCAACTACGCCAGTCGAGGACGGGTGTTTAGGCACCGCCTCAGGGGCTGCAGTCTCAACGGCGATCGAGCCGAACACCAGCCTAACCCTCTGCGCAGCCCGTGACTCCAAGGTGCCGGACTCTTTTCCGGACTCCGAACCATCCGCGCCCCTGCCAATTGAATCCGATTGGGCGCCTATCATGGAATTCACCGCCGCGGATATCTTTCAGCACTCTCCCTTCGGTGACATTCTGAATTCACTAAGGTCTCTCTCTTTGTTAGGAGAGCCCTGGCCGGATTATGGCCAACAGGATTGGGATGCGGACGACGATGAAATTCGACGCCCACCCACCACCCACTTCGTAGCCACTGTCGATGATTTAACCGACATGCTCGACTTCGACTCCGAAGACATCGACAGTATGGACGACGATGTAGGAGACGAACATGAACCAGCACCTATAGGGCACTAGAAAGCCACCTCGTCATATGACATATACATGGTGGATACACCCAAAGAAGGCAATGGCGACGGGATAGTGGAGGATGACCCCTCCAAGAAGCAACCCAAACGCCGACGTCAGCGGCGCCGCTCTAAGTCCCGCCAAAGCAAAAGTGGTGATACCGGCACAGGAGATAATAACACTCCAGATAGTGCAGAAGAAAACAACAAACCCCTCCAGCAAGATTTAGAGTAGGAGGATGGAGGAGCCAGCTCTCCTAAGAGAGCGGCAGACGGAGAGGAGGATGAAAATCACATGCTCCCCTCCGAAGACGAGGCAAGCCTCGACGACGATGAATTTGCCGTACCAGAGGATCCCATCGAACAATAGCGCTTCAAGCGCCGGCTTATGGCCATGACAAATAGCTTGAAGAGAAAGCAGCAGCAGCTTCAAGCTGATCAAGATCTGCTAGCTGACAAATGGACTAAAGTCCTCGCGGCTGAGGAATATAAACTCGAGCGCCCCTCCAAGAGTTACCCAAGGCGCAGGTTACTACCCTGACTAGAGGAACAAGCGTATGATACGGCTGATCGGCCACCTCGTGGCCGTGATAGAGAGGCATTCCAGCCAAAAGCTCAGCCTCCACCCCAACGCCATTCAAATAAAAAGGCATGGGGAGATACGCCAGACCTGCGAGACATATTGGAGGACAAGGCAAAGCATTCAAGATCGATCTACGGATCACGAGGGCGCACCACTCTGCGAGATGACAAACGTCACCCCGGATACAGTAAAAGCAAATCCGGCCGGGCCGAACACAGCGGGCAAGACCCATTCGAGCTGCATCGCGATATAGCCCAATACAGAGGCGCCGCACACCCCTTATGCTTCACAGACGAAGTAATGGAACATCAATTCCCAGAAGGTTTCAAACCTGTAAATATTGAATCATACGATGACACAATAGATCTCGCAGTATGGATTGAGGACTTCCTCCTCCACATCCACATGGCCCGCGGTGATGACTTACACGCCATCAAATACCTCTCACTAAAGCTCAAAGGACCAGCACGACATTGGCTTAACAGCTTGCCAGCGGACTCCATTAGCTGTTGGGAAGATCTGGAAGCCGCATTCCTCGACAACTTTCAGGGCACTTATGTGCGACCACTAGACGCCGATGATTTGAGCCACATAATTCAGCAGCCAGAAGAGTCGGCCAGGCAATTCTGGACTTGGTTCCTTACAAAGAAAAATCAAATCGTCGACTGTCCAAATGCGGAGGCCTTAGCGGCTTTCAAGCACAACATCCGAGACGAGTGGCTAGCCTGGCACCTTGGTCAGGAAAAGCCGAAATCTATGGCAGCTCTCACGACGCTCATGACCCGCTTTTGTGCGGGAGAAGACAGCTGGCTGGCTCGCAGTAATAACATATCAAAGAACCATGGTACCTTAGATACCAAGGACGGCAATAGCAGGTCACGTCGCAACAAGCATAAGCGCCGCATTAACAGCAAAAATACCGAGGATACGTCAGTCAATGCCGGATTCAAAGGCTCTAAACCCGGTCAGCGGAAAAAGCCATTCAAACAAAGTATGTCGGGTCCGTCCAGCTTGGACCGTATACTCGATCGCTCGTGTCAAATACACGGCACCCCAAACAAGCCAGCCAATCACACCAACAGGGATTGTTGGGTGTTCAAGCAAGTCGGCAAGTTAATTGCCGAAAACAAGGACAAGGGGCCGCATAGTGATGACGAGGAGGAGCCCCGGCAGCCGCACACTAGAGGACAGAAGAGGTTTCCCCCGCAAGTGCAGACGGTGAACATGATATACGCAACCCACATCCCCAAGAGGGAGCGGAAGCGTGCGCTCAGGGACGTATATGCGTTGGAGCCAGTCGCCCCAAAGTTCAACCCTTGGTCCTCCTGTCCGATCACCTTCGATCGCAGGGACCACCCCACTAGTATCCGTCATGGCGGATTCGCCGCACTGGTCCTAGACCCAATCATCGACGGACTTCACCTCACTCGAGTCCTTATGGACGGCGGCAGCAGCCTGAACCTTCTTTATCAGGACACAGTGCGCAAAATGGGTATAGACCCCTCAAGGATCAAACCCACAAAAACGACCTTTAAGGGCGTCATTCTAGGTGTAGAGGCCCATTACATAGGCTCAATTACACTGGAAGTGGTCTTCGGATCCCTGGATAACTTCCGAAGCGAAGAGTTAATCTTCGATATAGTCCCGTTCCGCAGTGGTTATCACACGCTGCTTGGGCGAACCGCATTTGCTAGATTCAATGCGGTACCGCATTATGCATACCTCAAGCTCAAGATGCCAGGACCTCGCGGAGTTATTACAGTCAATGGAAACACAGAGCGCTCTCTCCAAACAGAGGAGCACACCGCAGCCCTCGCAGCAGAAACGCAAAGCAGGCTCTCAAGGCAATCAACCAGTTTGGCACTTCACAGCCCGGACACCTTCAAGCGCGCTCGGGGCAATCGGCAAATAGACCGCCTGGCGCGATCTGAGCTCGCGTAGCAATACGGCGGCCACCCCAATCCCAGCCCAGCGGCGAAACTCATGCCGCGCATACATAATTACGCATTAAAAATACCATGCGCACAGGTGGGGAGGGGGGCACAGCTGCGGCACGCCCCCAGACGTGGCCCAAACCGCACTAGGGGCTTCCCGTTCGGTTATTTTTCTTTTTCTGTCAGGACCTTAATCTTTGGAAACACTGTCCGGCAGCACTATTGCCGAACACATGATGCAGCAACAAAGGAGGCAGACAACTACGTTATACCACGGAATTCCCAGGTTGATTACAGTAACGAGTGAAATATGCAATTTAACATCATTCCTCAGCTTGCCCTTGGAAGGGACATAGTCCTACTCTTTGCTTATCGCACTATCTGTATCACTCTGCTTTAACGCAATTTTTTAATAAACACTGCATGGCATTACGACTATTATTGCATTCTTGTTATATATATATATATATATATATATATATATATGTGTGTGTGTGTGTGTGTGTGTGTGTGTGTGTGTGTGTGTGTGTGTGTTCATTAATGACGCCTTGCAACCGTACACTATGGTACGACCAATACACCAGGGGCTTACATACCCCACAATGCGGTGTGAAAAGTTCAAACACTTTCACAAGTGCGGCACCCCGAACTTATAACATTATATGCATCAACTCCGAATCATGTCTTTGGTCAAATGTTGGGTTTGCCCGGCTCCTATGTTTTGGTACCTTACGTTCCGCTCTATCGGCTAAGGTAGCGCTAGGAGAACTACTACGATTGTGCCCCGGTTCTGCTGGGTTCAGCACCTCAGTAGAGAAAGCTAAAACTGACTGTCATGATAAGGCGAGAGACTGGTCGCTGTTCGGCGAGGTTTTCAAGTCTCTAAAGACTTATGCCGCTTAGAGCGAGGGGCCGGCCCTGTCCAGCTTAAAGGCGTGTATCGCGCCTCGAATTCGGCCTTCCGAATACCAGGGGCTTCACCGAAATTTAAAATTATAGAATTCTATGGCTAAGTGAGAGCGATAAAGCATCATTAGTCCGGTTGCCTTGTTCGCTATGCTGAGCACCTCCCTCGAAGGACCCAAACATGGGAACAAGAGTGCTCAGGTTTATGCCGAACACCCCAGTACTCGTGGCATGGGGGCAGAAGCCGAGGACTAGCCATCTCTCAGATTGGATAAATAGCCAAACAGAAGGTAATATTTTAAATTCCAACAAGCATTGCATAGCGCATATGGAACAAGTTTTCATACATACATGATAAAATGAGCAAGTCTCATTCAAATATTACATCTTTTGAACACTCGTCCGCGATGAGACGGGCACCCGGCAGAACACCCTCATAGTACATCTCGGGGTGGCGGTGCTCCTTGCCCTCTGGCGGCCCCTCCTTGATCAGCTTCACGGTGTCTAGCTTGACCCACTGCAATTTCACATGGGCGAAAGCCCGGCGTGCACCTTCAATGCAGATAGATCGCTTGACGACCTCCAGCCGCAGGCAGGCATCCACAAGCTGCCTCACCAGGCCGAAGAAGCTGTTCGGAAGGGCGTCGCCAGGCCACAGCCGGACTATAAAGCTCTTCATGGCCTGATCGGCCGCCTTATGTAGCTCGACCATCTGCTTCAGCTGGTCGCTCATTGGCACCGAATGTTCGGCCTCAGCATACTGAGACCAGAACAGCTTCTCCATCGAGCTTCCGTCCTTGGCCTGGTAAAATTGTGCGGCATCGGACATACTGCGGGGCAAATCTGCGAATGCTCCTGAAGAGCTCCGGATCCGGGTAAGTAATCGGTAATTTACTTTTACATGCTTGCTTTGCATATAGAAAGCCTTAGCCGCCGCTATCTTCTTCATCGTGTCGATCTCTTGGAGGGCCTTTTGGGCTTCGGCCTTGGCACTTTTTACACTCTCGAGGGCCGCGACAAGCTTAGACTCCCGCGTCTTGGAGTCAAGCTCCAACGCCTCGTGCTTCGCCACAAGAGCCTGGAGCTCTTGCTGCACCTCGCCCACCCGAGCCTGGTGCTTCTCTCGCTCGGTGCGCTCCTTGGCCGCTGTATCTTCGGCCTTGATTAGCGCTTGCTTCAGGGTCGCCACCTCAGTCGTGGCCCCTGGCAAACATACGATGATCCTGTCATTTTGCAATCGCGTCCTCTTTTATATATATACATAAGATAGGGTATTACTTACCCTTGTTTTCCTCGAGCTGCCTCTTGGCAAGGCCGAGCTCTTTCCTGGACCCCTCAAGGTCCTGCTTCAGTATGGTGGCCTCCGTAGTTAGTGCGGCGGACGCCAGCAGCGAAGCCTGCATATGCATATTGACATACTTATATTAGACTCCTGCGATATTATTTGATCCTCTGTTCGGCTTTTCTTTGTGAACACCGAACACAGCATCAGGGGCTACTGTCTATGCGGTAATATTTCTACTACATTTTAAAACACTTACCTCGAAGCCTGTTAGAAGGCTGGCACAGGCTTCAGTCAATCCGCTCTTGGCGGACTGAACCTTCTGGATCACCGCACTCATGATAGTGCGATGCTCCTCGTCGATGGAAGCATTGTGAAGCGCTTCCAGCAGATTGTCCGGCGCCTCTGGATGGACAGAGGTCACCGGCACAGGTGTCTTGCCCCTCTTAGAAGGAGGCCGCCTGCCCGAGCCTGGAACCGCTGGAGGTTCTGGCGGGGTGTTCGGCTGAGGGCCGAACTCGGAGCTCTCAGGGGCCCCGTCCCCTCGGCTCCCGAAGGCCGGAAGGTCGCCTTGAGGCGCCTCCGGGACTGTCTCCCCTCGATACGGTGCCTCTTGAGACAACACCTCAGCGTCGTCGGTAGGATGAGGGGAGGTGGTGGTCGGGACTGGATCGCTATCCATGTCCGACAAGCCCAAGGAGCCGTCCGATGATACATCGATACTGGCTCGTGGCGGCCTGCATAATTGCGTTTGGCGTTAGGGAAAGCAGTGCGACAAAGGAATCCTATGAGTTACTCTAGTGTCCGAATACTTACGATCTCCCCGGGGGCTTGACCCTGGGCAACCACTCGTCTTCGCCTTCGTCGGTGGTGGTGGAACCGTCCGGAAGGAGAGTCCTTCCCTTCTTGGACCCTCCGGCCTCCCCGGTTGGGGCGGCCTTCCTTTTCTTGTCTCCCCCAGTCGGTGGGGGAGCATCTTCTTCTTCTTCTTCCTCGTCTTCGGGGGAAGAGTGCGCCACAGAGTCATCAGACGGTGAGTCTGACGACGCCTGGCGTCGGGAACTCTTTCGGGTTCCCTTGGCCTTCTTGGTCTTCTCCGGCACCGTATAAGGGGCCGGAGTCAACATCTTCGCCAGAAGAGCGTCTGCGGGGTCTTCGGGCAAGGGAGCCGGACAGTTGATCTGTCCGACCATCTTCTGCCAGTCCTGTCAATGGTACGGGAGTTTAGATCCCGCATAGAGTCAATCTATATAAAAAAATAAGTATCCTGTGAAAGGTAAAGTAGCTTACCGCACTGGCTTGGCGCTTCGTGCTGAATCCGCGATCCTCAGTAATAGGGGGGGGGACCTCGGCACTTTTAAACAGCACCCTCCAAGCGTCTTCATGAGTCGTGTCGAAGAGCCTGTTTAGAGTTCGGTGCTACGCCAGATTGAACTCCCACAAGTTGAACTCCCGTTGTTGGCACGGGAGTATCCAGCGGATGAGCATAACTTGGACTATGTTGGCAAGCTTGAGCTTCTTGTCCACCATGTTTTGAATACATTTTTGGAGTCCGGTCAGCTCTTTCGAACTACCCCAGGACATGCCCTTCTCTTTCCAGGAGGTGAGCCGCGTGGGGATGCCAGATCGGAACTCGGGGGCCGCTGCCCATGCAGGGTCGCGCGGCTCGGTGATATAGAACCACCCCGATTGCCACCCCTTTATGGTTTCCACAAAGGAGCCCTCGAGCCATGTTACGTTGGGCATCTTTCCCACCATGGTGCCTCCGCACTCCGCCTAGCGGCCGCCCACCACCTTCGGCTTGACATTGAAGGTCTTCAGCCATAAGCCAAAGTGGGGCTTGATGCGGAGGAAGGCCTCGCACACGACGATAAACGCCGAGATGTTGATGATGAAGTTCGGGGCCAGATCGTGGAAATCCAGGCCGTAATAAAACATGAGCCCCCGGACGAAAGGATGGAGAGGGAATCCCAGTCGGCGGAGGAAATGGGTGAGGAATACTACCCTCTCATGGGGCCTGGGGGTGGGGATGAGCTGCCCCTCATCTGGGAGCCGGTGCGCGATGTCGTCGGGCAGGTATCCGGCTCTCCTCAGTTTCTTGATGTCTCCCTCCGTGACAGAGGAGACCATCCACTTGCCTCCCGCTCGGGACATGATTGGAGAAGCTCGAGGTGGGAAGTGCGGACTTGGGCGCTAGAGCTCGAGTGTGCGAAAACGGATGGGTAAAGGAGGAAGAAGGCATGGATAGAAAGGTGAATCCTTATCCCTTTATATGGGCGGACGAAACTAAGCGTCCCCACTTGCCTGGTAAAACTCGCTTATCCGCCAAGCGCCGCAATTGATGGTGCGGTTGGGTTACCCACGCCCGTATTGATGAGAATCCCATAATAAGGGGACATGATCTCTGCTTTGACAAGACGTGTCGAAAATCTGCCTCGCGTTATGTGCGGGGCTGGTTAAAAGAAATGGTTCAAATAATCACCGGGCCATGACGTAATGTCATGCTGCCAAAACAAGCCAGCGAATTAGATCTGTGAAAATATTATTCTCTCTACGGTGGAATGTGGAACTTATTTTGCAGTGTCGGGCACTATCCTCGTATTCAAATTCTTCTGTGATGTATTCGGAGAAGGAACAATCCTTGCACTGCCGAAGACAATACTGCGCGCCGGACTCATCATCATTGAAGCCTGGTTCAGGGGCTACTGATTGAGTCCTGGATTAGGGGGTCTCCGGACAGCCGGACTATCTCCATTGGCCGGACTGTTAGACTATGAAGATACAAGATTGAAGACTTCGTCTCGTGTCCGGATGGGACTCTACTTGGTGTGGAAGGCAAGCTAGGAAATACGGATATGGATATCTCCTCCTTTGTAACCGACCTTGTGTAACCCTAACCCTCTCCGATGTCTATATAAACCGAAGGGTTTTATTCCGTAGGACAACAACCATAACATACAATCATACCATAGGCTAGCTTCTAGGGTTTAGCCTCTCTAATCTCGTGGTAGATCTACTCTTGTACTACCCATATCATCAATATCAATCAAGCAGGACATAGTGTTTTACCTCCATCAAGAAGGCCCGAACCTGGGTAAAACACCCTGTCCCCTGCCTCCTGTTACCATCTGGCTTAGACACACAGTTCGGGACCCCCTACCCGAGATCCGCCGGTTTTGACACCGACAAGCACCCTAGACGGTTGAGGTCACCACAGAGCCATAGTCCATTGTGGTGAAGCTTCGTGGTGTTGTTGGGAGCCTCCGATTAAGTTGTGGAGATAGCCCCAACCTTGTTTGTAAAGGTCCGGTCGCCGCCTCCAAGGGCACCAATAGTGGAATCACGTCATCTCGCATTGTGTGAGGGCGTGAGGAGAATACGATGGCCCTAGTGGATTTTTGGGGAGCATTGTGCCTCCACACCACTCTAACGGAGACGTACTTCCCTTCAAAAGGAAGGAACTTCGGTAACACATCCTCGTCTTCCCCGGGTCCACTCTTGGTTATCTCTCACCTTTACTTGTGCAAGCTTATTAGCGTTACTTCTCTTGCTTGCTTGTGTGTTCATTGTTGTTGCATCATATAGGTTGCTCACCTAGTTGCACATCTAGACAACCTAATTTGATGCAAAGTTTAATTTGGTAAAGAAAAGCTAAAAAATTTGTTAGTTGCCTATTCACCCCCTCTAGTCAACCATATCGATCCTTTCAATTGGTATCAGAGCCTCGTCTCTTTACTAAGGACTTTACCGTCCGAAGAGTATGGTTGATACCATATATGGTGTGGAGGAACACTCCGGTGTGAATCTGATCTCGTCTACGGGCGATGGGGGAACCTCGGTCTCTCGTGAGGAATTCAATGTGGCCTTGGAGACATTGAAAACCTCCATGACGACCGAGGTTGAAAGCATGTTTACTAAATTCATTGAAGGGCTTAAACTATCTACCGCACCGTTGAAAGTGGGTGATACCACCGACAAGGTGACGGATGCTAACTCCAACAAGGGGGAATCTATTAGTGAACAGGCTCCTTCTTCTAGCGGTAAAAATGGCACCGACATCTTTGCCCATGTGGAACCACCACTTGTTTATGGTGGACCGATTCCTTTCACTCATTTGAATCATGCCGGTCCTCCCCCTAAGATTGTGAAAAATGAGGACTTTGATTCTTGGGTTTATCGCTTTAAGCGTCATTTAAATCATGTGAATACTAATCTTTGGAGAATCATTGAAGAAGGTTTCTATCCGCATGACCCAAGCAACTTCACTCCTCGAGAAGCCGCAGATAATCAATTCAATGAGAATGCTCTCTTCATCATCCAAGATGCAATTCCTCCCGAAGATCTACCTCATCTTCGGCCATTCGCCTTGGCCAAAGATGGCTTTGTGTTGTCTCTCTCTATCGGGGAAGCGCAAGCATTCAACGCTCCAACTATGAAGTAGTGCAAGATGAAGCCTATGAGTTTGCTATGAAAGAAGATGAAGAACCTCATGAGCTTTATCGGAGAGTAACGAAACTCGCGGTCTCGCTCCGAGATCATGGGAGCAAGGACACGGATGACAATTGGATCAAGCGCAAATTCCTCAAAGCAAACGATGCCTTACCACAAGGCCATGTCCTCCGTAATTCATCAAAGGCCCGACTTCCACACGTTGACCTCAAGTGAAGTGTTGGATGAGTTTGTGGCTATGAACATCTTGGACAAGACCGCCGACAATGCGGTGCTTTGCTCTCGAAGGGCAAAGAAGCCCAACCTTGCATTGAAGGCCAAGGTTTGTGTTGAAGAAGAAGAAGAAGAAGAAGAAGAGGAAACCAACCCCGAAGATACAAAGTATGCCTATCATGAACACATGGCACTTGCTTCAAGGCAATTTTGGAGCAAGAAGAACTCAAGGCCAAACTTCAACAAGAACAACTCAAGTGGCACGAAGAGCAAGCAACGTGTGAGGACTTGCTACAATTGTGGCAATGTGAGCCATTTTGTTGCGGAATGTCCGTATGAGAAGAGGGAAGACAATGGTGGCAAGCTCATCCGAAAGGACAAATCCAAGTCCTTCCCCAACAAGAGCAACTTCCCCAAGAAGATCCCTCACAAGGTCTTGGTGGTTCAAGAAGAGTA
The DNA here is from genome assembly GCF_002162155.2 of Triticum dicoccoides. Classification (NCBI taxonomy): domain Eukaryota; kingdom Viridiplantae; phylum Streptophyta; class Magnoliopsida; order Poales; family Poaceae; genus Triticum; species Triticum dicoccoides. Next base: position 526,889,628 of record NC_041384.1, read on the forward strand.
CCATGAGGATGATGATGATGATGACGAATATGGTGAGTCGGTTGCCATGGCCTCCGTAGCCATTGCAAAAACTCCACAAGCGTCTCTCTTAAACTCACCCAATGAGAACATCACCGCTAAGTGCCTCATGGCTAAAGCCACCAACAAGGTAGCCCCCAACATCAAAACTACCATCATTAATAATCCTTCCTTGACGGATTGCATTGATGAACATGAGGGATACAATGTGGAGGAAAATGAGTTTGAGTCCTTTATGGGTAAAATCAAGGGTAAATCCAAGAAGCATTTTGTTGCTCTCTTGGAACAACTTGGTGAAGCCAATGACATGATCGAGGCTCACGAAGATACTTTCTCCAAGATGGAGGGGCATAGTCGTGACTATGCCGATGAGATTTTGGATCTTTCAAATGCTCTTGAGGAAGAGCGTGGTCTTCGTTTGGCTCTTGAGGAGTCACACAACACCGATCACGCTAAGTTAAAGGAAGATTTTGATCATGCTCTTGCTGTCTCTCGTGTGCTAAACTCCGAGATGGCCAAGCTTGGGGTTGATCTTGCTAGACTCAAAGAGGAGTTTTATCTACTTGACAAGGCTCACAAGGTCTTGAAGGGTGCTCATGCTAGCCTCAAAGAGTCTCATGATCAACTTCAAGTAAAGCTAACCAAGGAGAAAGCCACTTTTCCTCGTATGATGTTAATTGATAATGCAAATGCTACTAACCCATGTTGTGAGCATGTGCATCTTGTTGAGGAGAACTCTAAGCTAAAGGTACAACTTGAGAAAGGTCTTGTGTCTTGCATACAAGGTGAGAAGAACCTCAACGACCTTTTGACCAACCAAAAGGGAGTTGTGGCCAAGGAAGGGATTGGGTACGTGCCCAAGTCCAAGAACAAGAAGAAGAATGACAAGGCCAAATGACCTCCTCCCCTCAAGAAAACCTTTGTGAAGGAGGGAGATGGTGCTACTAAGGAGAAGGAGAAGAACTCCATGAGGGGTAGTGGTGCCAAGAAGGGCAAAGCTTCCATTCCCAACAAAGCCGGCGACTTTAACCCTTCTTATGTGTTGTGCCATGCCAGAGATGGGCATGTTTATGCCAAATTTGTTGTTCTCCTTATGAGTACATTGAATGGTCTATTTGGGTTCCTAATACCCTTGTTACTAACATCAAAGGACCCATTACGAAATGGGTACCTAAAACCAAGCATTGATCTCTTGTAGGCATTTGCTTCCGGTGGGGGATCATGGTTGCTCGATAGTGGAGCTACTAATCATATGACCAGAAGCAAGGAGTTGGTGGTGGACGTGCAAAAGATTCCATCCATGCCCACCAACTTCGAGTGGGGTCATGCCTCATCCTCTAAGGTATTGGGACTCGGTAAAGTTGTCATTTCTCATGATCTCACGATTGAGAAGGTCATGCTTGTTGAGTCCCTTGCATACAATTTACTTTCCGCTCGTCAACTAGCACTCATGGGCTTTGCCACTTTCTTTGATATTGATACCGTGGCCTCTTGTGGAGCAAGACTCTTAAAGTAGCCTTTGTAGGGCATGTCGAGAATGGTCTCTATGTGATTAACTTTTCGAAGCGACCCACTAAGACCGCGACATGCCTAATGGCTAAAGTTGACGTGGGATGGCTTTGGCATCGCCGTTTAGCCCACGTCAATATGAGATCTTTGCAAAGTCTTCTCAAGGGGGACCATTTCCATGGACTAACAAATGTTAGTTTTGCCAAAGATCGTGCTTGCAGTGCTTGCATCGAAGGAAAGCTACATGAGAAGGCTCACCCTCCCACGACTATCATCTACTCGAAGAGGCCTTTGGAGATCCTTCATTTGGATCTCTTCGGGCCTCCATCCTTTGATAGTCTTGGCGCAGAAAGTATTGCTTGGTGATTGTGGATGAATATTTAAGATACACTTGGGTATATTTCTTCAAGAGGAAGAGCGAGACCCAACAAACCGTCATCGACTTTGCAAATGAAGCTCAACGACAACACAATACAAATATCTTGACTATAAGAAGTGACAACGGCTCCAAGTTCAAGAACTACACCTTGGATGAGTTTTTGAGTGATGAGGGAATCAAGCATCAATATTCCGCACCTTATACTGCTCAACAAAATGGTGTAGCGGAGAGGAAGAATCGGATGTTGATGGATGCGGCAAGGACCATGATGGCGGAGTTCAAGTCTCCCTACAACTTTTGGGCCAAAGGTATCAACACCACGTGTCATGCATCTAATCGGCTCTACCTCCGCAAAGGCTTGAACAAGACTCCATATGAGATACTCACCGGTAACAAGCCCAACCTTAAGTACTTCCGGGTGTTCGGGTGTAAGTGTTTCATTCTCAAGAAAGGTGTTTGTTTGTCTAAATTTGAGGCTAGAGCTTATGAGGGCATATTTGTTGGTTATTCTACAAACTCTCATGATTACCGTGTTCTCAATAAGTCCACGGTACTTATTGAGGAAATGTGTAACGTGGAGTTTGATGAGAATAACGGATCCCAAGTGGAGCAAAGTGGTACTTGTGATGTAGGTGATGAAATTCCTCCCCAAGCCATAAGAAGAATGGGTGTTGGTCATATCCTACCCATTGAGGAACCCCTTGTGGCTGAAAGAGAAGGACAATGTTCCACTCAAGTGGAACCTTCACCAACCCAAGACCCACACGCTTCCGAAGAACAAAGTGAAGGCCCTCAACCTTAAGAACAAGACCAAGGGCAAGGTCAATCTCAAGATGGTGTTGTAACATCAAGTGATGCCCAAGGCCAAGTTCTCTCCTCCGAGCAAGTTCAAGATCAAGAGCTTCCTCGAGATCAAGAACAAGCTCAAGACGACGCTCAAGATGATCAAGTGACCACTCCTCGTCTCACCCCCGAGGAGGAATTGGAGCGTTGTGCCGCCAAGATTGCTTCCAAGCTCTCCACCAAGGATCATCTCATGACAAATGTGCTTGGAAGCTTAATAAAGGGGTAAGCACTCGTAGATAATTAGCAAACTATTGTGAACATCACGCATTTGTCTCTTGTGTTGAACCCCAAAAGGTCTATGAGGCGCTCGAGGATCTAGATTGGCTCAATGGCATGCATGAAGAACTCAACAACTTCGAGCGCAACAAAGTGTGGAGATTGGTGCCAAGGCCAACGGAGAACCACAATGTCATTGGAACCAAGTGGATATTCAAGAACAAGCAAGATGCTCATGGGATTATCATTCGCAACAAGGCTTGTTTGGTAGCACAAGGCTACTCCCAAGTCGAGGGTATCGACTACGGTGAAACCTTTGCCCCCGTTGCTCGTCTTGAATCCATTCGCATGTTCATTGCATATGCTTCTCATCATAACTTAAAGTTACAACAAATGGATGTGAAGAGTGCTTTCCTTAATGGTCCGATTAATGAATTGGTATATGTCAAGCAACCTCCCGGGTTCGAGGATCCCTACTTTCCCGATCATGTGTATCAACTCGATAAGGAACTCTATGGCCTTAAACAAGCCCCACGTGCGTGGTATGACCACCTTACCGGGTTGTTATAAGATCGTGGTTTTGAAGTTGGGCTAATCGACCCCACTCTTTTTACTAAGAAGGTCAAAGGGGAGTTGTTTGTGTGCCAATTATATGTTGATGATATTATCTTTGGTTCCCCTAACAAAGCTTTCAATGAGGAATTTGCCGCTCTCATGACCTCAAAGTTTGAGATGTCTTCCATGGGAGAGTTGAAGTTCTTTCTCGGGTTCGAAGTGAAGCAAAGGAGATAAGGAACCTTCATCAACCAAGCCAAATACACTCAAGACATGCTCAAGAGATTCAAGCTAAGTGATTTCAAGCCGGCTTCCACTCCCATGCCCACCAAGTGCCAACTTGACATTGATCCCAATGGTAAAGCGGTGGATCAAAAGGTATATTGCTCCATGATTGGCTACTTGCTTTACCTTTGTGCATCTATACCGGATATTGTGTTGAGTGTGCGAATTTGTGCACGGTTTCAAGCCGCACCTAAGGAAAGTCACTTTGTGGCGGTCAAGCAAATCTTTTGATATTTGGCTCATACCCCAAACTTTGGCTTATGGTACCCAAGGGGAGCAAACTTCAAGCTTGTAGGTTATTCGTACTCGGATTGGGTGGGAGACAAAGTGGATAGGAAGTCCACATCTGGAGGGTGCCAATTTCTTGGTTGCTCTTTGGTGAGTTGGTCTTCCAAGAATAAAAGTTGCATATCTCTCTCGTCCAAGGAAGCAGAGTATGTGGCTGCCGGTAGTTGTTGTGCACAACTCTTATGGATGAGGCAAACTTTAAAGGATTACGGTGTCATTTGTGACAAAGTGCCTCTTTGGTGTGACAATGAAAGTGCCATCAAGATTTCTCTCAACCCGATGCAACACTTCATGACGAAGCATATTGAGATTCGGTATCACTTCATCCGGGATCACATTAGGCGAGGGGAGATCAAGCTCAACTACGTCAACACCCATGATAACCTCGCAGATATTTTCACGAAGCCTTTGGATGAAGCAAGATTTCGCGAGCTAAGGCATGAGCTAAATACATTGATTCGAGCAATGTTGCTTGAACCCTTGCACACCCCACCTCACTCAACTTGATGTCTAATCTAGGTGTAGGCATGGACATAGGGGGAGTGTTGTTCTCTCAATGAACTCTCCCTCCCCCATTATGCATAAAACGATCAACTCTTTCACATTAGCCATTTTTGATGGTACTTGTGCTTCAAAGATGAGTTTTGGTCATGGGCCCAAGGATAATTCTTCGCGGTGCCATACCAATTGACTCAAACATAGGTGGCTCCGGCCACCGCCCTCTCCTTGGAGAGTTTGTTTCTCGTTTTTGGTCTGTGTTGCCTCTTGCTTGTGCTTGTGGTGTCTTGTGTGTTAGCTCGTTGGTGTGGTCTTTCGCTTGAAGGTTCAGTGCTTCGATGTTCTCTCAGTTGGTTGAAACTGCGTTTTCTTGAGCTCACGGTACTACCGCGGCCTGCCACGGTACTACCGCAAGGGAAGCGCGTGGTACTTCTGCACCTAGTGCGGCAGAAAAAAAATTCGGCCGCCTGGAGGAGCGGTACTATGGCCTCGGTGCGGTACTTCCGCCCGGACGGTACTACCGCAATGACGTGCGGTACTACCATGAGAGGAGTGCATGGTACTTCCGCACCCAGCGCGACAGATTTTTTTTACTGCCGCCTAGGGGAGCAGTACTAAAGCCACAGTGCGGTACTTCCGCCCGGGGCGGTACTACCGCAATGACATGCGATACTACCGTGCGGTCGAAGGGAGTGGGGGTTAAACATGAGCAGGCGAAGTTCTAACTCCCCCATACCCATTTGTCTCTCTCCCCACTCCGTCTCTCTCTCTCTCAAGAACGATGCCAGAGGTCCTCGCTGGATCTCCGTCTTTGGCCGCTCTCCTCGGATTCCAACCGGTGGGATCGTTCCCCACCACTCCCTCTTGCCATGGACCAAGGTTTCTCCCCAATCCCTTCCTTTTTCTTGTTCGTATTGTTGTTTTTAGGTCTTGGGGAGATGCAAGTTGTTCGTCAGATTTTAGGCAAAATCTTTGCAAGAGTCGGATATAGGAGAGTGGTTTTGCGTAGTGATAGTACTTGCTTTAGTTGTCCCGTGATGGATTTGATCGACCGTAGTACCGCGTGTTGACACGTTTGTTCTCAGATCTCCATGGCCATTACGGATATGCAACCGTGCGGTACTACCGCTCTTCAGGTACGGTACTACCGTGCGTCCGGTACTACCGCCCTGCTAGTGCGGTACTACCGCGTCATCGGTACTACCGCTCCTCGGAGCGGTACTACCGCACGTGGCGCAACACACGTGTAACACCCCAAAAATTTAACCATGATTTATTATTTAAATTTTTTGCCATCGTAAATTGAATTTTTATTTTCTGGATTTTCTTTTAATTCAGAACCACTCTTTTCTCCTAAATTGTGGAGTTTCCACCCCAAGTGAAAACCTTTCAAAAATATTTTTGGACTTGTATATCTTCCCAAGAACATTTCTTCTATCAATGGAATTATTTCTACAATTATTTTTCCCGAGCTTTATTTCTTTTAAAGTGATTTTTCATAAGTTTTGGAGTCCCATTTGCACTACAACCGTTTGATAAACTTATTTAAAAATTCCACCAAAATTTGGGTATGTTAGTAGTAGTGTATAATTCAACTTTATGCAAAAACCCATTGATGTTCTTTGAAAAATTTGAGCAAACCATCCTCATCTTCATTCTGGTCCAGTTTGGTGATTTATACTGCAACCATATTTTATCTTGCTCTTGTTACCTTGGGATTTGTCCTGCTTGAAGTACACCCTACCAAACCCTTAAGCCCAGGATTTGGGAACCATTTGAATATTTTTGGTCCATGCATTAATGACCTTTATTTTCTGTCCAGATTTGGTTTTCTCAAAAACTTGCACTAACAAGTTTCTGATTTTGCCAAACTAACCTTGCCACCATCACCTACATCTAACGATACTCTGATCTGGAGATTTTGGCCACCAGAAGAGATGCCCAGATGCCCATGGCATTCTGTCGGGCACCTTGTGTGCATGGCCAGTTTTGGCATAGTTTTTAGTTTACATTGTGGACTTGATCCCCTGACCCAGCAGCCATGTCCACTAATCTCCTAGCTACCTCTAACCTAGCCCTATTGATTTCCAGCCTCATCCTAGCCCTCTAGCTTGCCTTGGCATTTTGCCGAGCACATGGCGTGCGTGCTCTGGGCGCGGCCAGAGCGTGCGTTTTGCATGTATGTGCGCCCGAGCCGCCGCGTTCGCTCACCTCCGCGCCCCTGGCCTTTGCTCGCCTGCAGGGCCACGCCCTGTCCTCGTTCACTCATCATAAGCATCCAAGCCACCGCTGGAGCCCCGCAGCGCCACCATCAGGTCCGCCATGGCAGCTAGCGGATGGCCGCAGCAGGCTCCTGCCATGGATGGCGCCGCCCGAGCCACAGCCGTGCGCCAGCTCGCCCCTGAATAGCCCGAGCTCATCCATTCGCTCCTCCAAGCCGCACCCTGCATCGCCACGTCGTCTACGGCCATAGAAGCAGCTCACCGTCAATCTTATCCCCGGCTGCCGCGGAACCGACCTAGTTACGCTATAAATAGGGACCCCGAGCTCGTCAGACCTTCAGACGACCTCAGGACATCCCTCTAGAGCCCCCACAACCAGCAATCGACAGAGGGAGGCCTTCTTCCTCGCCTCCGGTCAGTTCGGCCGCCGCCACGCTCCGGTGCCGAACGTCGCGAGCAGGGCCTCCCATGTCCTTACAGCGCCACCATCTGACTCCCCTCGACCGTGCGGAGCTAGCCAACCTCTCAGCTTCGACTGGGAGCCACCATAGGCCGAGACCCAATTGTTCCCGAAGATGTCGTCTGCCGCAGAGCTTGCCGCCGATGACCCCCTTCGTCCCCGCAACCCTCTCGACCACTGGGAGGATCGTCCTAGTGCGGTGAACCTGTTCCTGCCGTCGGAGCCCCGCGAGGAGCCGCCAATCGCCGATGTTGGTCGCCGGAGCTCCGCCTCCGCTCGGACAGAGGAGGAAGGAGGCACGGGCGACTGGTCAAACCTGACCAGTGGGCCCAAGGGAACCACTGTCAGTGACCCCCAAGTCGGCCCGCGCTGGTTTAAGTGGAAGCGTATTCCACCGAATACGTCTTCGCTAAGGGGAAAGCGTAAGCCCCTGAACCGTTTTCCTTTTCTGTTTTTTTATTAAAAACATAATTTTGACTAAACTTTGACTAGCTATAACTCTTAAAATACAAGTCCAATTGATTTGATTCTTTTTCTGTTGTTTCTCAAATTTTGTCTACTTTATTTTCATATTTATTTGAAAATTTTACAAACAACTTTTTTGTACTGTTTTGAAACTATGTGTTAATTGGAAATTTTCTTAAATAGGATTTTGGAGAGGGAAACAACTTTCGAAAAGTGCACCCCACCTACATACTCTTGGAAGGCAAGCATTCTGAATCCCGACATAATATTTGTTGTGTGTCGTTTGATGCAAATATGACACCACCTTGATGTGAAGTATTCAGTATTTTATGTGGTGCTATGATCATATTCATGAGTACATAATGATGATTCCTTGATGTTGGGATTTTGATATGCTTCTGATAGTAATCACCCTTGTATGCCTTTCATGCCTACCGGAAGGAATCCAGGAAAGTCTCTGTCTTTGGTAGACACGAGCTTGTCTCTAGTTCTTCGTCGAGACGGTTATGTCCGGTAAGGCATGGTGAGGTATGATGAGTGGTGATTCTGTCTGATTGGTGTGAAATATATTTCTTATACTTATCATGCAGGAAATGCTTTAACCTCCTGAGTCGACCATAGATCGAGTCTTGTTCCAGTAACCCCCATACTTGTTTCGTACTACCACTTGTCCCTGCCATAGGTAGGGTACGGTTCAGTAAGTTGTCAACCCCTTCCTAGCACACACCGTACAGAGAGGCCATGGTGGAAGATACCGGCTGCATCCGGTAGGCATGCCACCTGGTCCGGGGGCATGGGTGTTTCCGGTTGGAGCCGAGGGGGTAGTGTCGTGGTTCTAAGTCTGACAGTAATGTAGGGGGGTGGTATGGAGAGGCAATATCTTAGCTATGGAGTAGTTGTAAGCACACGAGGTTTACGAGTTCAGGCCCTTCTCGGAGGAAGTAATAGCCTTACGTATCGGAGCCTGGAGGCGGTCGACTGGATTATGTGTGTATGAATTACAGGGGTGCGAACCCTTTACACTGAGGAGGGGGTGGCTTATATAGAGTTCGCCAGACCCCTCCGGCCCTCAGTTATGCAGGGTTTTAAGTACATTAAGGTCGGGCGTTACTGGTAACGCCCCTAATAAAGTGCTATGATGACCGTAAAGCTACTTAATGACCGACCGTTAGCGTGCGGAGTGACTTTAGGTCTCCTGGTCGTCGAGTGGTTGGATCTTGGTCAAGTGATTGCTTCTTGGTCGAGTGTCTTCGAGTCTGTCGAGTGGAGCACCTCCAAGTCGATTGAAAGGTGACTTCTTCTAGAGATGTCCTTGGGTAGGGTAGTTAGGACAGGTCAATGACCCTACCCTAGGTACATAGCTTCATCATTAGCCCCCGAATGGATCGAGGTTTGAGTGGGGAAGTAGTTGAGAATTTCTCCGACTCATTTTTCATGCCATGAGCATATCTTGTTTCGGATCAATGAACCTGAGTGACGACATCAACTTCCTTTTCAGTTGCCTTGATCCATTCTTAGGTTTTTGTCGAGTGAGTTTCTTTACTTGAAAAGCTCCGAGTGACGGTGTGGAGGAGATCTTCCGTATGACAAGTTGTTCTGCTGCCCATAGATTTCGCGGGATTCGAATTTTGGGAAGCGCGCGGGACAGGAAAGGCCGCAGTAATCGGATGGGATAGGGCGGAGCCTCCTCGATCTCTGTGCCACCTTTTTCGCCACGTATCGCGTGCGCGACTGTTGCGGGATTTGACAGGATCGTCCGAGGCTACCAGTCAGCCACTCGGAAGTAACCTCATATAAGGCGTCGTACCGGGGTTTCTTGAACAGTGCGTTCTCATTTCCTCTCCTCCTCTCGAGGCTTCTTCGTCGCGCTCGCTCTCGCCCCAACGCCGCCGCTCCGTACGTGTCTCACCGACGACGATGGGGAAGGAGAAGATGGTGGCTCTGGAGCGGGCGAAGAAGGCGACGACAAAGGCGAAGGGGAAGGCGACCAGTCGGGGAGGATCTTCCTCACGAGCCGGCCTGCCAAAGGGCTGGATCCAGGGCGACTGGATCCGCTCGACGATCCGCCAAGAAGACCTCGACGACCTAGCCGACGGAGGACTGATCCCCCATGGATTGGTGCGGCTTCCAGGGAAGGAATCCGAGCCGCAACCTCGGGAGGGTGAGTGTGTTCTCCTTGCCACTCACGTCGACCGTGGGTTTTCCTTGCCTCCTCACCCTTTCTTTTGGGGATTTCTGAATTTCTTTGGGGCACAACTCCAACACTTCACTCCCAACACAATCGTGTATCTCGCTGCCTTCGTGTCTTTGTGCGAGAAGTTCTTGGGTTGTCGGCCTCACTGGGGTCTTTTCAAGCACATTTTCACCTGTCGTTCTCAGACGGTGAAAAAGGCCAACGCGAGTGATGAGAGAACACAAGTGATTCAGATGTGTGGGGGTCTTGGTGTTCAGATGAGAGGGAAAAGTTCCTTTCCGGCCATGATTCTTCCCGACTCGGTCCACGGATGGCAGTCGACCTGGTTTTACTGCAAAGACCAGCCGACGCCAGGGCAGTCGACTGGCCTCCCTCCTTTTACCATGGACCGAGTGAGGAAACCCTCCTCTTTGAAGGTGATCCCGAAGGAGAGGGCGCAAGTTAGGGTGCTGGTTGAACGAGTGGTCCAGCTTATCCGTGACGGGGTCACTGGTATGGATCTCTTGGAGGTTTTCCTTCGGCTGCGCATCCAGCCTCTTCAAGCTCGAGACCATCCGATGTGGATGTATTCGGGTCTTGACGACACCACTCGGATTCATCCGGAGGAGGTCGATGACGACACATGGAGGGGTGGTTGTCGAGCATCACCGGAAACAAGGACAACCCCAGGGGAGCCAGGAGAGTTCCTCCATTCGACCAGTCTCATGAACCAGAAAAGGTCCGATTCTGAGCTTTTAATTATAATCTGAATTCACTCGCGCAACTGTCTATACTGCATCGACTGACTTTATTCTTCCTGCTTTCTTTCAGGCCCTTATCGAAATGTACTCAGTGCCCAATGGAGAGCAAGAGCAAGACCCGGAATGATAGGCGAGCGGCAGCGACAGTGGCGAATGGCATTCTGGCAGAGAAGGGGACGAAGAAGGCGACGACTCAGGTGACGAAGAAGAAGTCGAGTCGCCTCCTCGCAGGGAGAGGCTATCCAAGCTTGACCAAGAACGACCGAGCGCCCGTGAAAAGGCGATTGCTCAGACTGGTCAGTCTTCAAAGCGTCCTCGGACATCTTCACCAGCCCCAACAGAAAAAGCGTCAAAGCATCCCAAACTTGCAGAGCAGAAGCCTTGGAAGGCGCTGCCGAAGATTAAGATTGACATCCCTGTCGCTTCTGCGTGAGTGTCTCCCTTTGTATTCACTCGACGCTCCGTGCTGTTTATTTTTTCTTGATTTAACCAGACGAACTTTTGAACTGGCAACGTTGCTACTTCCAGGACCTCAGATTAGAGGGATGAGGATGGGGTAATGGAGGATGCAGTCACTTCCAATCTGGGTATGATTTCTGTCATTCTGTCTTTAATTGGTCGACTAAACTGCAATGTGTACCATTGGGTGATGTGATTTTGGCGATTGATCTTTGAACAGCTCCTAACATTATTGACCTCCCCGATGATGATGATGAAGAGCCCGAGAGGCCTTTGACGAGGAAAAATAGGAAAGCTCCTGCAGGCAAGGTGCCACAGTCGACGCGATGGAGGAACTAGTCATTCAGGATGCTGGTGATGCCAATTGGGGTTCTGTTACCTTCGTCGTACCATTGTCGAGTGCCCTGCCTTCTTCGTCGACTGCTCAAGCCCCTGCCGACCCACCTTCAGTTTTTGTGATCCATCATGTCCCAGAGGACGAAGTGAATGCTGCCAAGGAAGCCATACGCCAGGCGGGCATTATGATGGAGAAGATGAAGGCGGTGCGGGACGCCAGTCAGGCCGCCTATGACGCCAGCTCGGCTCTCCAAAGCAATGTTCAGGTTAGTTGGTCACCGCTTGTTCTGTTAGGATATGCTATCTGAAGACTCTCTTTCCGAAAATCTTTGCATATGTACACCCATTGGGTGCGTCGATTGAATTTTTGGACTAGGGGGGGCACGCTGAGTGCACCCACTGGGTGTAGTCCCCGAGACTACGGTGGACTGCTGGCAGTCGACTGTAGTCTTTGTATTTTGATTCTTTTGCTCGATCTGGTCTGGCCGTGTCGAGTTGCTATCGTTTTTGGTAGCTTCGCTCTTCCACTCGGTTTGGGCGAGTGAGATCAGAACCGGTGGGGGCACGCCAAGTGCATCCACTGGGTGTAGTCCCCGAGACCGCGGTCGACTGCTGGCAGTCGACTATGGTCTGAGTTCTGTGGTCTGAGTTCTTCTTTCTTGACGGCGCAATTGTTCTTTCTCTCTCTTTTTTACTCCCTGCACTCGACTCCGGCGGGCCGGTCGAGTGGGATCAGAACCGGTGGGGGCACGCAAAGTGCACCCACTGGGTGTAGTCCCCGAGACTATGGTGGGCTGCGGGCAGTCGACCGTAGTCTTAGTATTTATTGTCTTTGTTGTTTTTCGCTGTAAAATAACTTCCCCTCCCTGATTGCAGAAATCTTGTGATCTTGGAGCTCGCTTTGCTGACTTGGAGAAACAGCAGATCCAGCTAAACCTTGACTTGGAATTGGCTCAGCAAAATCTGAAAAAAGCTCAAGACAAGGCCGCTGGTATGGAAGGTAACTGATTGCCGACCGAACTTCACTATATCTCTTTGGTCTCTTTTTTGATTCGATTATTTCTTTTGCAGAGGAAATGAAGTTGGCTCTGGACAAGGACTCGAACCTCGCCGCCGCGCAAAAAGCAGCCCAAGACAAAACAGTTCTCGCAGAAGAGAAGCTTGCTTCAGTCGAAACGCTTGAAGGAGAGGTGACTAGACTGACATCTTGTCTTAATGAAGCTAACCGTGAAGTGACCAGCCTGAAGAAGGATAAGGTCGCCCTGAACAAAAATTTGGAGTCTGCGATCCGCAAGAGGAACGACACAGAAGCTTATCTAAGGACCCTTGCCAAGAAGCTTTATCTCGTGCTGGGAGGTATTTCTTTTAATCTGACTGTGTTGATGCTTGCCATCGGATTTTGCTCGGTTGATTGAACTGACTTTTGGCTACAAAACTTTGTCAAGACTTTGATGAAGAAACTGGAAGGGTCAAGATGGGTCTGGACCCTATCGCTTCCCCGGTCTGCGACGAAACTGCGATGAACGTGCTCCGACTAGAGTCCCGTATCGCCAGCGCCATAAGCTACCTCGCACGCCTGAAGGAGGTTGTCTCTCGGATCGACTCGACGCTTTGGCCGGGGGTGACGCTTCAGAATGATCTGGAATCTCTGATGACTCGACTGAACAAGATCCCTGGCCGAGTGCAAGAATGGAAGAAACCCTCCGCCCGGTGTGGTGCTGATGTGGCGCTGTCCCTGGTGCGAGTCCATTGCAAGAGGCTTGTGAGGACAAGCTGGCTGCGATCAAAGTCGCTAACACCAAAAAGCACGACTTCCAGTCCTTCATGGAGACTTTCATTGCTGCCGCAACTCGGATCACTGATGGGATCGATCTGGACTCATTCGTGGAGCCTGCCAGCCCTCCTCCGGCCGAGTGAACAATCTTACGAAACTTGGATACGCTTTAAATTTGCCTCGGAATGCTGAGTGGTTTCTGTAACCGTTAAACTCCCTCGGGCATGGTGCCCGAGCACCTTTGATTCACTGCTTGGAACCTTTTAGTATTTATCTGAACTTGGTTTATCGTTCAATATCTTCATGAATTCTCCGTTGAGTGGAACTCATTCTTCACTCGAGACAACTTTTGTATTTGTGGCGCAGCTCCGAAGGAGAAGGTAGCAGTCGACCTGCACCTCGTCATCCTTGTGGGTCGGGATGGAGCGCATGTTGTATTTGTGGCGAAGCTCCGAAGGAGAAGGTGGTAGTCGACCTGCAGCTCGTCGTCCTTGCGGATTGGGATGGAGCGCATGTTGTATTTGTGGCGAAGCTCCGAAGGAGAAGGTGGCAGTCGACCTGCACCTCATCATCCTTGCAGATTGGAATGGAGTGCACGTTGTATTTGCGGCGAAGCTCCGAAGGAGAAGGTGGCAGTCGACCTGCACCTCGTCGTCCTTGCGGATTGGGATGGAGCGCACGTTCTATTTGTGGTGAAGCTCCGAAGGAGAAGGTGGCAGTCGACCTGCACCTCGTCTTCCTTGCGGATTGGGATGGAGCACATGTTGTATTTGTGGCGATGCTCCGAAGGAGAAGGTGGCAGTTGACCTGCACCTCGTCGTCCTTGCGGATTGGGATGTGTTCACTAGTAGAAAAAGGGTCAAACGTGAAGCACATTAGTGCCAGTTTGTATTTGAGCCGGCACTAATGTATACATTAGTGCCGGTTCCAACGGCTAGCCGGGCCGCTTTCATTAGTACCGGTTCGTGGTGAACCTTTAGCACCGGTTCGTGCCACGAACCGGTACTAATGAGAGTGGTGGCAGGATGTTGTCAGACTGGGGCCCCTCCAGCCCCTTTAGTACCGGTTCTTGCCACGAACCGGTACTAAAGGTCGTCCTACATAAACCCTTCGTCCACCCGAGCTCGCTCTGTTCTTCCCCTTTCCCCTCTCTCTCTGTTCTTCCCCTCTTCCTCTCGAGCTCATCACACATTTTGCCCAAAATTTGTCAAGATTTGAAGGCCCCCATCCATTCAAATGATCACAAAGGTTAGCAACTTTGTCATTTCATCTCTCATTGCTAGATTAGCTCTTGCAATGCTTTATATAGTGATTAATTTGTGAGTTTAGTAATTTGGGAGGATATATATATATGTGCTAGTATTTGATTTATATGCAATTTGAGGTCAAAAATAACACTTAGTTTGCATATGCAGGTGTGGTTTACTTAGTGCCTTCTAAATCTCCGTCGTAACCACCATCGGTCGCCTGCACCGTCCCGTCGCCGGCACCACCTTGTGGTGAGCCTCTTGTTCATGAAATTTTATATAAAAATTGATGTTTGTGTGATTTGGATATATAGTTACTCGTATAATTATCTTACCCGTACGTTGTTTGTTATACATATAGTGCCATGGTTTTGATATCCGTCCCCGTCGGCCCTCGTCCTTGTTATGATTCGGATGTGGTATATATATTCTCTTTTAAAACTAGTTGCATTTCGTGTTTATGACAAATTATGCCCATCAAGTTGACATATAATTTTTTTCTAGGAGGTATGTGAACCGGAAATTCCAACCGACCCTATTGTCGAGAGGTTAAATTTAGTTGAAAGAGAAAACGAGTACTTGAAAGAAAAATTGAAAAGAATTGAGGGGGAGAAGATGGAATTGGAGTTGCATGTTGCCGATGTCGTCGATGATCACAAGATCAAGATGGAGAAAATGCGCTTGAAGATTAGAAAGATTACAAAATATGCCATCGATAGTGAGGCTTGGTATCATTATGCTGTTGGATCCATTGTTACCTTAGTTGCGATCTTGATCGTATTTGTTGTTGCATTTAAATGCTTTAGCTAGAGAGTTATTTGTTTGTTGCATTTAAGTGTTGTATGAAATTTATGTATGAACTTGTATTAATTTGGTCTATTCGGTGTTGTGTAATGAAGATGAGCCGGCAATGGATGTACGATGACCGATGCTCTCCCCAGTTCATTGAGGGCGTGCATACTTTTCTGCTTGCGGCTGAGGCAAACAAGGGGGCGGATGGTTTTATGCCTTGTCCATGTGCTCGCTGTAAGAATGGTCACAGTTACTCTACGTCAAGAACCATTCACGTCCACCTGTTTAAGTCCGGTTTCATGCCCCACTATAATGTTTGGACCAAGCACGGAGAAAGAGGGGTTATGATGGAAGACAATGAAGAAGAAGAGGACGACGACAGCTATCCTGGCCATGGGTTCCCTGAATACGATGATACAACAATGGGGGAAGAAGCTGAGCCGGTAATGCGGGAAGAAGCTGAGCCGACAATGCGGGAAGAAGCTGAAGAAGAGGCATCAGATGAGCCCGTTGATGATCTAGGTCGGGCCATTGCCGACGCAAAGAGAAACTGCGCAAGTGATTTGGAGAAGAAGAAGTTGCAACGCATGTTAGAGGATCACAAAAAATTGTTGTACCCGAATTGCGTAGGTGACAAGAAAAAGCTGGGCACCACACTGGAATTGCTGCAATGGAAGGCAGAGAATGGTGTATCTGACAAGGGATTTGGAAAGTTGCTGGTAATGATAAAGGATATGCTTCCAAAGGACAACGAATTTCCCGAGAGTACGTATGAAGCAAAGAAGGTTGTCTGCCCTCTAGGGTTGGAGGTGCAAAAGATACATGCATGCCCTAATGATTGCATTCTATACCGTGGTGAGTACGAGGATTTGAACGCTCGCTCGGTATGTGGTGCATTGCCCTATAAGATCAGCCGCGATGACCCTGGTGATGTCGAGGGCGAGCGCCCCAGGAAGAAGATTCCTGCCAAGGTGATGTGGTATGCTCCTATAATACCACGGTTGAAACGTTTGTTCCAAAACAAAGAGCATGCCAAGGCGATGTGATGGCACAGAGAAGACCGTAAGAAAGACGGAAAGTTGAGAGTACCCGTTGATGGGTCGCAGTGGAGAAAAATCGAAAGAAAGTACGGGAAGGAGTTTGCAGATGATGCAAGGAGCGTATGGTTTGGTCTAAGCGCAGATGGCATTAATCCTTTTGGGGAGCAGAGTAGCAACCATAGCACCTGGCCTGTGACTCTATGTTTGTATAACCTTCCTCCTTGGTTGTGCATGAAGCGGAAGTTCATTATGATGCCAGTGCTCATCCAAGGCCCTAAGCAACCCGGCAACGACATTGATGTGTACCTAAGGCCATTAGTTGAAGAACTCTTACAACTGTGGAATGGAACAGGTGTATGTGCGTGGAATGAGCACATGGGGGAAGAATTTGACCTAAAGGTATTGTTGTTCGTGACCATCAATGATTGGCCTGCTCTCAGTAACCTTTCAGGACAGACAAACAAGGGATACCGTGCATGCACACACTGTTTGGACGATACCGACAGTATATATTTGGCTAATTGTAAGAAGAATGTGTACCTGGGACATCGTCGATTTCTTCCGAGCAGGCATCCCGTAAGAAAGAAAGGCAAGCATTTCAAAGGTGAGGCGGATCACCGGACGAAGCCTCGCCACCGTACTGGTGCTGATGTACATGATATGGTCAAGGATTTGAAGGTGGTCTTTGGAAAGCGTCCTGGTGGACAACCTGTTCCGAATGACGCTGACGGACGCGCACCCATGTGGAAGAAGGAATTATATTTTGGGACCTGCCCTATTGGAAAGACCTAGAGGTCCGCTCCACAATCGACGTGATGCACGTGACGAAGAATCTTTGTGTGACCCTGCTAGGCTTCTTGGGCGTGTATGGGAAGACAAAAGATACACTTGAGGCACGAGAGGACCAGCAACGTATGCACGGAAAAGACGGCATAAATCAGGGTCATGCAAGCTACGCTCTTACCAAAGAAGAGAAGGAAATCTTCTTTGAATACCTGCTCAGTATTAAGGTACCGTCTGGCTTCTCGTTGAATATAAAGGGAATAATAAACATGGCAGAGAAAAAAATTCCAGAACCTTAAGTCTCATGACTGCCACGTGATTATGACGCAACTGCTTCCGGTTGCACTGAGGGGGCTTCTACCGGAAAACGTTCGATTAGCCATTGTGAAGCTATGTGCATTTCTCAATGCAATCTCTCAGAAGGTAATTGATCCAAAAATCATACCAAGGTTAGAGAATGATTTGGTGCAATGTCTTGTCAGTTTCGAGTTGGTGTTCCCACCATCCTTCTTCAACATCATGACACACGTCCTAGTTCACCTATGCGAAGAGATTAACGTTTTGGGTCCTATATTTCTACACAATATGTTCCCCTTTGAGAGGTTCATGGGAGTCTTAAAGAAATATGTTCATAACCGTGCTAGGCCAGAAGAAAGCATCTCCAAGGGCCATCAAAATGAGGAGGTCATTGAGTTTTGTATTGACTTTATTCCTGACCTTAAGCCGATTGGTGTTCCTGAATCGCGGCATAAGGGCAGACTGGATGGAAAAGGCACGCTAGGAGGGGAACAAATAATATGTATGGACGGACATTCTCTCACTGAAGCACACTACATAGTTCTACAGAATTCCGCCTTGGTGGCTCCGTATATGGATGAACACAAGAATTTGCTACGCTCCAAACACCCGGAGCGGTCTGATGACTGGATTACACATGAACAAACCAGGAGTTTCGCCAGCTGGTTGCAGACACGTACCATGCATGACACCTCTATTGAAGATGACCTGTACTTGCTGTCCCAGTTACCATCTTCGAATATAATGACTTTCAAAGGGTACGAGATAAATGGTAATACATTTTACACGATCGCCCAAGATAAGAAGAGCACCAACCAAAACAGTGGTGTCCACTTTGATGCAGAAACCAAGACGGGAAAGGAAATATATTATGGTTATATACAGGACATATGGGAACTTGACTATCGATGTGGTTTGAAGGTCCCTTTGTTTCGGTGCAAATGGGTCAATATGACATGAGGCGGGGTAACGGAAGACCCGCAGTACGGAATGACAACAGTCGATCTCAACAATCTTGCGTATGCAGACGAACCATTCGTCCTAGCCAATGATGTGGCACAGGTTTTCTATGTGAAGGACATGCCTACCAAGCCAAGAAAAAGAAAAGATAAGGAAGCGAATGCATCGTACGATGAGCCAAAGCGGCACATAGTTCCTTTTGGGAAGAGAAACATCATGGGAGTGGATGACAAGATAGACAAGTTAGAAGATTATGAAAAGTTTGATGAAATTGCTCCATTCATAGTGAATATTGACCCGAGCATCCTGTTAAATGATGAAGATTTTCCATGGTTACGGCGCAAAGGGACACACGCGAAGAAAAAGTTTCACACCCAAAGATCTGGGATGTGATCGGCTTCACTATCATCACTTTCTTCTGTGTTTCACACCCAGAAGGGAATCTCTGTAATAGTTAGGGTAGTTAATTATGTGTTTTGGCATTTGAAACGCGAAGAAATTTTATGTGCAAACAAATTCTTTCATGCCTTTACTGATTTTTAAAGTTAAGTTATTCACAAACTAGTGATTCACACTAATTTCAAATAATTCAAAATTTAAACTATTCAAATTTGAAAACTACGGGCACTAACAGAAAGTTTGTAATTTTTTGTACCTAAAGAAAAAATATTCACAAAGAAACTCTGAATACACACAAAAAACAACTCAAAATAAATAAAGCAAAAAAAATAAAAAAAGCCCGCCTACTAGGCCAAAGCGGCCGGCATACGACTAGAAACCCAACCTGTTGTTGGGCCAGGATGCAGGCCCGCAAAGGCCCAGTAGGCCAACAGGGCAGCACATAACATGTAGGCCCAGTAGGCCTGCTTTGGAGAGGAGCTCGAGAGAGCTACCACACGGGGGTTTATAAACTAGTGCGGTCGCCCCTCGGCTAGCGAGGTGGGACTAAACTTGCCGCACCGCACCTGCGCCAGCACACCCCCTTTAGTACCGGGTCATGGCACCAACCGGTACTAAAGGGGGGGCCTTTAGTATCGGTTGGAGCCATCACCCGGTACTAAAGGGGGTCGCTTCCCGCCGCTTAGCCCGGCCAAAATAGGCCTTTAGTACCGGTTGGTGGCTCCAACCAGTACTAAAGGCCCCTCCTATATAAACAACACTTACGAAAATTTTAGTTTCTCATCTGCTTCTTCTCCTCTGCACCGTCGCCCGCCGCGCCCCCCATGCGTCTTCATCCCTCGTCGCCGCCCCGTCCCCGTCGTCGCCGCCCCGTCGTCCCCGTCGTCACCGCCGCCCCGTCCC
>NC_041384.1:526909730-526915338 GCF_002162155.2 Triticum dicoccoides
CCCGTACGTCCCCATCATCGTCGCCGCCCAGGCCCGTACGCCCCCGTCCCCGTCATCGCCGCCCCGTCCCTGTCCCCGTCGTCGACATCCCCGTCGTCGCCGCGCCCGTCGCCGTCCCCGTCGCCGCCCCTCGTCGCCTCTCGCCTCGCCGGTGAGCGCACACACACACATATATTTTTTGTTTTTTAGTTATACAAATAGTTAGAATTTTTTTGTTTTTAGAAATTATTAGAAATTTTTCTGTTTTTTAGAAATAGTTAGAAATGTTAGAATTGTTAGAATTGTTAGAAATGTTAGAATTGTTAGAATAGTTAGAAATGTTAGAATTGTTAGAAATTTTCTGTTTTTTAGTTATAGAAATAGTTATAAAAAAGTTAGAATTGTTAGAAATTTTTCTGTTTTTTTAGAAATTGTTAGAAATTTTTCTGTTTTTTAGAAATAGTTAGAAATGTTAGAATTGTTAGAATAGTTAGAAATGTTAGAATTGTTAGAAATTATTTCTGTTTTTTAGTTATAGAAATAGTTATAAAAAAGTTAAAATTGAAATTTTTCTGTTTTTTAGTTATAGAAATAGTTATAAAAAAGTTAGAAATTTTTCTTTTTTTTAGTTCTAGAAATATTAGAAATGTTATAGAAATGTTAGTTATATAGAAATGTTAGAAATTTTAGTTATCAAAATCTAATCATTAAAAAAATGTTACTTTTTGCGGGCATATAGCTAGTATTTGTTCTCGACGATGCCCGGCCCGCATCCTCGCCGTCGACCCGTCCGCGACGACGTCCGACTGACCCATGTCCAGGACTGGGCTCCGCCGGGCTGGCACTGGGAGGTGCTTCCTGGAGGGGCGCGCCGCTTGATGAGGAACCCGGCCCCGGGTCCCGTCATCGACCCTGACCTCAGTTGGTGGCGTTCGCGTGGGCCAGTTTCGGTGCGGAGGGAGCCGGTCCCGCCGGAGGTGGTACGTCACCGTGTCAGGGAGGAGGACGAGCACGTCCATCGCTACATGGTTGCGTTAGAGGGCGGCAGGTTCTCCAATACCTGGCAGTTTCTTCAGGGATCTCACTTCAGCTATGATCCTGTGAGGGTTCCTTCTCTTTGGGTGTCCACCGCCCGCGTCGCAGGAACCGCGAGTGTCCTAGATTCTTCTGTAGTATTCGATCTTTATTAGCTACCTAGCCAGTGATGTACTCGATATATAATATTCAAGACGATGTATTCGAGATTATATATTATTCGAGATGATGTATTCGAGATTATATCTATTATTCGAGACGATGTATTTGAGATTATATCTATTATTCGAGACGATGTATTCGAGATTATATCTATTATTCGAGGCGATATATTCGAGATTATATCTATTATTCGAGACGATGTAATTTGAATACTAAATTGTTTTATATTTCTTTTGGCATAGTTAAATAAAAGCTATGGCGGAAAATACCAACAGAGAGGGAGAACAGACCATGTTCGATATAATACGCGGGCCAGATGATGATCAGAATGAAGAAGATTATGACGGCTCTGAATTTCTAAACAACATCGGAGAGGGTGATATGATATTCGATCGCGACGACCGAATTGATGAAGTCATGAAGTACAATTATGACAACACCGGAGAGGTATATATATTTATATAAGCAGGCATCTGGTGATCATCACATGTTTTAAATGAGTTGAAGATATATTAACGAATCGATCTTTCTTCTTTCAGCCATCCGGATCGAGCAAATCTTCAGGCAACAGGACGAAACAAGGCCCAAACAAAAAGTTGAAGGAGGGTGTAAAGTATAATATCGAGGCAATCAAACCTAATGGTGAACCATTAGCGCCTAAGAAGATTGCGGACAAGTTCGTTCGTCAGTGCGCAGTTCTTGTGAAGGACCAACTCCCGATCTCCCTTCAAGAATGGAGAGAGCCAGCAAAGCCATGTCAAGATCTTACTTTTGTCGACGACAGACAAAAAAGTCTGCTTTGGGATACTCTCATGGAACATTTCACCCTACCAGATCATTTCACAGAAGCAGATGTGCAGAAAGTCAAGGACGCTGCTCTTAGGAAGATGGCGGTTACATTCAAGAACCACAAGAATCGTGAATGGAACAAGTACGTCAAGGGAGGAAGGAAGACTCCAGTATTCGAGGGAACACTAGAGAATCAAAGTGCTCATTGGGACGATTTCGTGAAATTCAAGGATTCAGAATTATCTAAGGAACGGTCAAGAATAAACAAGGCCAATGCCACAAAAAAGGATAAGTTCCATAAGCTGGGGCCAGGTGGCTATGCGGTGGGAATGCCTAAGTGGGATAAGTCTAAGAAAGAGATGCTGGATGCAAGTGTCACTCCAGAAACATTGAGCTGGCCCCCCAGGTGCAGGACTTGGTTCTATGCGCATGGGGGGAGTTGGACCCGAAGACAGGCAAAGTTTCCAAGAAGGCATGTCTGGACGGAGCCGAAGATAAGCTACTTGTTGCAATAGAAGAGGCTCGATCCGGGTTGTTCGAGACCAACAGAGAGAACGACAAGCTTACACGTGCCCTAGGAAATCCTGAACACCCGGGAAGAACACGAGGCATGGGCGCTATTCCGTGGTATGAGGGGTTTTCGGACTGGAACGCCGACTACAGAACCCGTGCGAGAAAGAAGATTGCGGAGGAGAAGAAGAGGAAGATGGAGGAGGAGCAGAGGAAGCTCGACTATGAACGCCTTCAAGGCCTAGAATCAGCGCACGCGGACTTGGCAATCAAATTCCAGCGGTAGCAGGAGCAGATCGACTCACTTAGCCAGCAAAGGGGGTCTCAGCAGCTGCAACAGCTAGCGGATGATCCAGCATTGGATACCACCGCCCCATCCATGCCGAGAAGCAGCGTGGGTTCCGCCCCGTTTGACGCAATGCTGGATAGATACCCCGTGGATGATATCGCGGAGAACACTAACTGTGAGCTACACTTCAAAATTAAGAACATATCCTTGAAGGTGGCGGATGGCGTTTCTTATACAAATTCCCCCGATGCAACCTTCCATTGCAACCCGATTCCAGCAGGCTATGCTCGTGTCGTGGTTGATGAGGTGGTGGACCAATATTCGGGGCTAGAGCTTGACATTCCTGGAGGTGACGAGGAGCACACACTCGGAGATGCCAAACATCGTATCATCCTATGGAGAAAGGGTTGCATCATCTTTCGAAGGCCACCGACACCGCGTCGGCCGACTCCTCGTCGAAGTCCGCCACCGAGTCAGCAGACTCCGGTCCTCCAAGTCCACCAACGCGTGAGGCAACTCCTTCTCCTCCAAGTCCGGCAAAGTGTCAGGCCACTGCTCCTCCAAGTCCGACACAGCGTTAGACGTCCACTCCTCCTCCAAGTCCGACACAACCTCAGGCCACTGCAAGTCCGGCACAGCTTCAGGCCACTCCTCCTCGTCCAACTCAGCCCCGTCAGCTGTCTCCGCCGCCTCAGCAATCGCAGAAGAGATACCCCACAGCTATGGTGCGTAGCGGTACGAGTCGAGGTCATAGTACAGGAAGTACAGGCGGAGGCAAGTGATATAAATATGGTCCAAACCTCACTACTCCTCTTCCTGAGAGGGCTTACGACAGGACCGAAGAGCAAACCAATGCCATAGTGCGGGCAGAAGTCGACGCCCATTTTGGACCGAAACCGCCACCGCCGCCAAGGGAGAAAGTGCCTGTGGAAGTAGTTGACCACTTCATTCGTATGGCTCAACCACCAGCTCCTAAGCCTATTGACACAGACTATGAGCGCCACATCAGGAAGTTACATCGACAACGTCTACAGAAGAAGGCGAGCTCGAGATCGAGCAAACAACAAGCAGCTGTCAAAAAATGCGGGAAAACCGTTGCCCAGCTGGGAGAACAGGCGGCACAATCGATCCCCCCGCTTGTTGTGCCGTGAATAACACGTGACAGTACGCGCGCCCAATATTATTGTGGGCAAACAGTTTACGTTCCCGAGGTGGGCGATGTGGTAATAACCTAGGAGCATATAATGCAGGCTGAAACTCTCAACACCACTGTTGGACAACTCCTCGAGATCGAGGACATGCCTGTGCTTACAGAGGAGGAAATAAAACGGAAATATGCCCGGGCCAACCTTTTGTCAAGCCATAAGAGGTCAAGAAGCTCCCAACGAGAATGTATGAATTGCATCAATGGTACATGGACATTACCAAGAGATCCGATCGAGAGTCCCTCATGGTGCAAGTCAAGAAGGATCATTACTACCATGAGAATGCTGTGCCGTTGAGTATTCTGAACTGTTTCAGTTATACAATCAAGACGCACTCGACAAATCTATCGTCAGTTGCTATTGTCTGTAAGTGATTTCTTTCTGTAATTTAAGTCTCAAGCTAGCTGTAGTGATCCTTTTGATCAATCATTACCTGTAATTATCCTCACTATATTCTTTTCTGTGGTATTATGTAGGATGAAGATGTATGGAATGAGAAAAGGTGGACGCTATGGCATTGGGTTCATTGACCCAAACACCGTTAATGAATACACATGGAAAATAAACAAGCATTATGAAAAGCAGGTAGAGGACAACATGCTAGAGTTCTTGAAGCACCTCAAATACAATGAAGATATACTACTTCCTTACAACTTCCAGTGAGTCACACTTTCTTGTACTACAAATTCTCTGTTTTTGCCTACTAGCTAGTTACATGTTTTTGCTTACATATGCCCGCTTAAATAAGACATGCAAACGTGTGTGCATGCAGATTTCACTGGATCTTGTGTATCATTAAATTTGACGCCGGAACAGTTCAAATACTGGACTCACTACTCAAAGCAAATAGTGACTATAACATCTTGTTTGGGATAGTCAACAGGTAATTTCAATCATTATTAACTATATATCTCGGCCTATTTAGTTCGTCATTTCATGATATGAACTATTTAATAACCCCTTTATTCATTTTCTTTGTCGGGGGGCAGGGCTTGGGCAAGGTTCATCAGCGTCACGGAAGGCGAATGGAAACGGCAACTGAAATGGTTTCGACCCAAGGTAAGTAATTAAGTAGTACTAGCTAGCTAGCTAGCTGCCATCTCTTTAATTATCATGCTTGATTAATTATTATCTGATCAAATTAAATTCCATTCTCGTAATAAAGGCCCTGAAGTAGGCGCGGGGGACTGATCTGTGTGCATTCTGCGTTTGCGAGAACATTCGCATGATGGCGTCCGAAAGGAGCAGATCTCAAAGACAGGAATGGGTACGCTTGTCAGAACACTATTCACAATTTTTACACCATTATCGATATCTAGTCACACAACTAATACACATGCATATTGATCTCCTTCTTAACAGTTCAAAGAGGTGCGGGACAAGCTCCTAGAAACGGAGCGCGTAGAAGCACTTCAAGAGGAAATAGCGGGATTTTTGCTCGACCAGGTCATAAATCCGAAGGGAGAATACTATTACCCGCTACCGCCCCCATCGACCAGGTCATGAACCACTTCCAATTGTCATCGTGCTCCGAAGGCACCAATTAGGCTAATGCCACTGGCTCCGAAGGCAACATGCATATGTAGGAGAAATTGTATATAGCTATACATGTGTGTATGTGTGAATTAATATGGTGGTT
>NC_041384.1:526915348-526915896 GCF_002162155.2 Triticum dicoccoides
TATATATATATATATGCATAACGTGTACAATGTGTAGTATCGTAAAATACCAGCAAACGAAAAAGAATTAAAATGGAAAACACAAAATTAAATGAAAAAGAAATCATAAAACCAAAAACCCCCCAAACATTTTAGTACCGGTTGGTGTTACCAACCGGTACTAAAGGGCTCCCGGCCCCCGGAGCTGGCTCATGCCACGTGGTTGCCCTTTAGCACCGGTTCGTGTTGAACCGGTACTAAAGGGGGGGGGGGCTTTAGTGACCACACTTTAGTGCCGGTTATGGAACCGGCACTAAAGGGCCTTACGAACCGGTGCTATTGCCTGGTTCTGCACTAGTGGTTTCATACTTAGGCGAGTACTGGACTGCAGCTAAGCCTCCGAGTGGGAGGGTCGCTCTCCACTCGGTAGGATTTTTCAAACTTAGGCGAGTACTGGACTGCAGCTAAGCCCCCGAGTGGGAGGGTCGCTCTCCACTCGGTAGGTTTTTTCAAACTTAGGCGAGTACTGGACTGTAGCTAAGCCCCCGAGTGGGAGGGTTGCTCTCCAC
>NC_041384.1:526916301-526930331 GCF_002162155.2 Triticum dicoccoides
TTTCAAATACTTAGGCGAGTACTGGACTGCAGCTAAGCCCCCGAGTGGGAGGGTCGCTCTCCACTCGGTAGGATTTTCAAATACTTAGGAGAGTACTGGACTGCAGCTACACCCCCGAGTGGGAGGGTCGCTCTCCACTCGGTAGGATTTTCAAATACTTAGGCGAGTACTGGACTGCAGCTAAGCCCCCGAGTGGGAGGCTGGCTCACCACTCGGTAGGATTTTCAAACATTTAGGCGAAACGGGTTCGCAGCTAAGCCCCCTAGTGGGAGGCTGACTCACCACTCGGTAGGATTTTCAAACACTTAGGCGAAACGGGTTCGCAGCTGAGCCCCCGAGTGGGAGGCTAGCTCACCACTCGGTAGGAAATTATTTTTACAACCTTAGGCGAAATGGATTCGCAGCTAAGCCACCCACTGGGGGATTTCTCACGCAAACAAAAACAATAACAATCACTGGAAAATTATAACGCTCTTGTCTTTGATAGATAAACTACAGAAGTTTTTCTTATTACATCTCATCCGAGTGAGAATTCAAGTATAAAAGGGGCGAAGCAGCTCCGCATTCCAGGCTCGTGGCTCATCAATCTGGCGATCGACATTATAAAGGTGGTACACTCCATTGTGGAGGACTCTGATGACTATGAAGGGACCTTCCCAAGTAGGAGCGAGTTTGTGTGGTTTCTATTGATCCACTCGGAGGACCAAGTCACCTTCTTGGAAGGCTCGACTCTTCACATTTCTGGCGTGGAATCGACGCAAGTCTTGCTGATAGATGGTCGATCGGATCATGGCCATTTCTCTTTCTTCTTCCAGGAGGTCGACTGCGTCCTACCAGGCTTGTCCTGCTTCATCTTTAGAGTAGAGCTCGACTCGGGGTGCGTTGTGAAGCAGGTCACTCGGCAAAACTGCTTCGACTCCGTAGACCAGAAAAATGGGGTTCTTCCAGTCGATCGGTTCGGGGTTGTCCTCAATCCCCAAAGAACTGATGGAAGCTCGTTGACCCATGCACCTGCTGCGTGCTTGAGATCGCGCATCAGTCGGGGTTTCAGTCCTTTGAGAATTAAGCCGTTTGCTCTTTCCGCTTGTCCATTCGACTGGGGGTGAGCGACTGAAGCGTAGTCGACCCGTGTGCCTTGAGAGGCGCAAAAGGCTCTGAATTTGTCAGAATCGAAGTTTGACCCATTGTCAGTGACGATGTTGTGCGGAACTCCATATATGTATATCAACTCTCTGATGAAACTGATAGCAGTGCACGCATCAATATTCTTGATAGGCTTAGCTTCAATCCATTTGGTAAACTTGTCGACTGCTACTAGCACATGAGTGAAGCCGCTCCTGCCCGTTCTCAGTGGTCCAACCATGTCCAGTCCCCAAACAGCGAAGGGCCAGATGAGTGGAATGGTTTTCAGGGCTACGCGGGTTTGTGCGACATATTGGAGTAAAACTGACATCCTTCACATTTGTCGACTATCTCTTTCGCCATTTCATTCGCCCTTGGCCAGTAGAATCCCGCTCGGTATGCTTTAACCACAATGGTCCGAGAGGACGCATGATGACCACAGGTCCCCGAGTGGATATCATCAAGGATTATCTGACCTTCTTCTGGTGTTATACACTTCTGACTGACTCCAGTCGCGCTTTCTCTATACAACTATCCCTTTATGACTGTAAAGGCCTTGGATCGACGGATGATCTGTCGAGCCTCTTCTTCGTCCTCTGGGAGTTCTTTCCTTACGATGTACGCGATGTACGGTACCGTCCAGTCGGGAGTGATGACCAAAACTTCCATGATCAGGTCGACCAGAGCTGGAACTTCAACTTCAATCGGATCTGTGGCACTTTTTGGCTGCGGGGCTTGTTCAGTGAAGGGATCCTCCTGAACTGATGGTGTGTGGATGTGTTCCAAAAACACATTGTTGGGAATGGCTTCTCTTTTGGAACCTATTTTCGCCAAATCATCAGCTACTTGATTTTTCAGTCGGGGTATGTGATGAAGTTCTAACCCTTTGAATTTCTTCTCCAGCTTTCTCACTGCATTGCAATAACCAGTCATGGCTGGACTTCTGACGTCCCACTCCTTCATCACTTGATTAACCACCAAATCTGAGTCGCCATGGACCATGAGGCGACGGACGCCGAGTGAAATGGCCATGTGCAACCCATATAAAAGTGCTTCATATTCTACTTCGTTATTGGAGGAATCAAAGTGGATTTGAAGAACATATCTGAGCTTATCTCCTCGGAGGGAGACCAATACTACCCCGGCACCAGAACCATTCAGCATTTTGGAACCGTCGAAGAACATGGTCCAATGCTCCGAGTGAACCTGAGTCGGTAGTTGTTGTTCAATCCACTCGGCGACGAAATCTGCTATTGCTTGGGACTTGATAGCTTTCTTTGCCTCAAATTTGATATCTAGAGGAAGGAGTTCAATCGCCCATTTTGCCACTCGACCAGTTGCATCTCTGTTGTGCAGGATCTCTGACAATGGAGCATCGCTGACGACTGTAATGGAATGATCAGAGAAGTAGTGAGCAACCATCTTTGTGGTCATATAAATCCCATATACAAGCTTCTGATAATGAGGATATCTTTGCTTCGACGGGGTCAAAACTTCATAAACATAATATGCTGGGCGCTGAACTTTGAAGGCTTTTCCTTCTTCTTCCCGCTCGACCGTAAGTACCGTACTGACGACTTGTCCCGTGGCTGCGATGTAAAGCAGCAAAGGCTCTTTGCTGATTGGAGCAGCAAGCACCGGCTGGGTGGAGAGCAGAGCTTTGAGCTCTGCAAACGCTGCATCAGCTTCAGGAGTCCACTCGAACTTGTCTGACTTCTTCATCAATCAATAAAGAGGCAATGCCTTTTCACCGAGACGAGAGATGAATCGACTTAAGGCGGCCAAGCAACCAGTAAGCTTCTCGACGTCGTGCACTCGCATAGTACGTTTCATCCGGAGTATAGTACCGACTTTTTCTGGATTGGCGTCGATTCCCTGTTCGGAAACAAGAAAACCGAGTAACTTTCCGCCAGGAACTCCGAATGTGCACTTTGATGGATTAAGCTTGATATCATACCTCCTGAGGTTGGCAAAGGTTTCAGCAAGGTCAGTCAGCAGGTCGGAACCCTTCCGTGACTTGACCACAATGTCATCCATGTATGCTTCCACATTCCGACTGATTTGAGTGAGCAAACACTTCTGAATCATCCTCATGAATGTGGCTCCAGCATTCTTGAGGACGAATGGCATGGTAACATAACAGAAGCAACCGAATGGAGTGATGAAAGCTGTTTTGATCTCGTCAAGTCCATATAGACGGATCTGATGGTACCCGGAATAGGCGTCTAAAAAAGACAGTCGCTCACATCCCGCAGTCGAGTCGACTATCTGGTCGATGTGGGGGAGAGGAAAATGATCTTTTGGGCTGGCCCGATTGATATGTTTAAAGTCAATGCACATGCGAAGTGACTTGTCCTTCTTGGGGACCATGACAATGTTGCCGAGCCACTCAGAGTGGTAAATCTCTCGGATGAACTCCACTGCTAAGAGCCGAGCCACCTCCTCACCAATAGCCTTTCTCTTCTGGACGGCGGACCGTCGGAGATGTTCTTTGACTGGTTTTACTTTTGAGTCAACTCGTAGGCGGTGCTCAGCCAGCCCCCTGGGAACACCCGGCATATCAGAAGGCTTCCATGCGAAGATGTCCCAGTTCTCACAGAGGAACTAGATGAGCGCTTCTTCCTATTTGGAGTCAAGTGTTGTTGAGATATGAGTCGGAGCAGCACTGGGATCGGTCGGGTGAATGTGAACCGGCTTCGTTTCACCAGACGACTGAAAAGCTGATTCTGTGGTGGGCTTCTTGGCTCGCAACAAATCACTCGGGTCTGCAGTCTTCTGGTACTCCTGCAGCTCCACCAGTGCCATCTGAGCATCAGCGATCTTTGAGCCTTTCTGAGAACACTCTTCTGCTTTCTTCCGACTGCCGTAACAGTGATCACACCTTTGGGAGCAGGCATCTTCAATTTGAGATACACATAACATGGTCTAGCCATGAAGCGTGCATAAGCTGGCCTGCCCAAAATAGCGTGATAAGCACTCTCGAAATCCACAACTTCAAACGTCAACTTTTCTTTGCGGTAATTCTTGGAATCACCGAAAACCACATCAAGAGAAATTTGGCCGAGTGACTCAGCCTTCTTCCCAGGAATGACTCCATGGAAACTCATGTTGCTGGTACTGAGTCTGGACATCGGAATGCCCATCCCTTTCAACGTCTCAAAATACAGTATGTTCAAACCACTGCCACCATCCATCAAGACTTTGGTCAGTCGAGTGCCTTCAACAACTGGGTCAACCACCAAAGCTTGCCTCCCAGGGGTGGCAATGTGCATTGGGTGATCGGACTGGTTGAATGTGATGGCAGTCTGAGACCACTTCAGATAACTGGGTGTCGCTGGAGCAACCATATTCACCTCATGGTTGATAACTTTTAGTCGACTGTTGCTTTCAACATCAGCAAAAATCATCAAGGTGGAATTGACCTGGGGGTACCCATCATCACTGTCTTCCTTGTCCTCAACTTTGTCCGACTCCTTTTTCTTATCTTTGGGCTGTTTGCCCTGGAACTGCTGGATCAAGAGCCGACACTGTCGAGTGGTATGTTTCGGGTAAATGAGCTTACTCTCTTCATATTTCTTGGTGTGGATGTGACATGGCAAATCCAACACATCATTTCCATCTTGGTCTTTAACTTTCTTGGGGTTCCAAGGCCCTTTGGGTTTCCCTTAAACTTTCCTTGAGTTACAGCCAAGGCTTCCCCAGGAGCAGCTGGCTCGGCTTTCCGCTTCTATTTCCGATTGGAATTTCCTCCTCCTGTTTCTTGGGCGACTGACTTGTGCTTGCCACTCCGGAGTCGATCATCATCTTCACCATTAGAGTACTTGGTGGCAATCTCCATCATCCGGTTCAGAGACATGTCTCCGGTTCGACCGAATTTCAGATTCAGTTCTCTGTACTCGACGCATTCTTTGAAGGCACAGACTGCTGGGTGATCATGCACATTCTCTACCGTGTGATGCAACGTGATCCATCTCTGGATGTAATCCCTCAAAGTTTCATTCGGCTTCTGCACGCAAGACCGCAGTTCCGTCAGCCCTGCCGGTCACTTGCATGTTCCTTCAAATGTGGTGACAAACACTCGGGCGAGATCTTCCCAAGTGTAAATACTGCTGGGTGCTAACTGATTCAGCCATGCTCTGGCCGAGCCCTCCAACATGAGAGGCAGGTGCTTCATGGCCACTTCATCGTTGCCACCGCCAATCTGGACAGCCACTCGGTAGTCTTCAAGCCAAGTATCGGGCTTGGACTCACCAGTGAACTTACTGACTCCAGTCGCCAACCTGAAGTTGGGAGGAATCACAACGGCCCTGATGGCTCTACTAAAGCACTCTGGCCCCGAAACATGTACTCTGCTGCTGGTAGGTGCATCTCTATCGTGACCTTCTTGGTGAGCTCTGTTCCTGTCGACCAAACCTTGAACGAGAATGGATCTCGCATCAAAGCCTGGTTCCATGGGGTCGACTGGAATCCTTCACCCAACACTATGACGGCGCCTGTCATCCTGCTGTCGAGGCACATACGATCCACTCCTCGGGGGAGGGGTGGGCACTCGACGTCGATCGCCACGATCGAATCGGTGATCATACTGCTCACGGTTCCCGTACTGATCACGCTGGTCCCCACGTCACTCACGCCTCGGGGGCGATCTTGGGCTATGAGCCGACTGGACTGTGTCTGCAGCAATGGATCTGCTATGAATCCTGTTCCACGACTGAGAAACAACGGAATTCTCGTCTCCTGCTGCCCGGAGTAACGCTCTGATCTGCAGCAAGCCTCTGCCAGCCTCTGACTGGGAAGGCTGAATCGACTCTGCTATACGGGCTGAAGCTGCTAAATTCTGAATCGGAGTTCGATATACCAGCAGGGGCGGAAAGAGCTGACGTCGACTGGACTATGGAACCCGTTGTCGCGCATGCTTGTCGAGTGCTCGCTGGAGGTTCTCCAGTCAAGTGCGCTCAGCCAAGTTTGCCAGGCGCGCGTCCTCCAAGACACGAGCCTCGGGGGTTTCTGCAACGATAGGAGTGTGTAGTGCATCCATGTTCCGGCGACGAAGTTCTTCTCTCTGCAGCGACGTGAGAGGCTCAGGGAGATATTCCTCATGGGGATGTGATGGGTCGCCTCTACCTGCGCCTCCGTCGTTGCGGTGAAAATCGGGAGGACCGCGCGGTCCATCGACCATCAGAACCTCCGCCGTTGGATCACTGCTGTCGCACTCAGATGCGGTCTCTGCGGAGCCAGTCGACAGGTCGAACAGGCCATAGAGGGATTCGATGGGCTCGATCGCCGCGACTTGGGGGGTGGCCGACTGGCGTGCCACCGTGTGTCTCACCCACCGCTGAAGTCTCGACCGACCGGAGCGCTTGCGCCGGCGGGAAACAGGGAGGGAGACAACACAGGGGCCGACCGATAATGGGTCGACGGTTGCCGCAAGAGGACGCCGCGGACGCACGCGCGAAAGTGCGTTGCCCCGCGGACAGGGAGTGCGTTGACGTCGAGCGGAGCCTCCTGAAGCCAAGCGGAGTCGTCGGCGATGAACGTGAGCGTGCCGAGACGGATCTCGCGGCCCTCCACCAAAACTCCTCCAGAAACCATGATGATTTGGATCGGAAAAGATCGCAACTCCTCCAACAAATCGCTAAGACATCCGCCCCATGGTGGGCGCCAACTGTCATGGTTCTAAGTCTGACAGTAATGTAGGGGGGAGGTATGGAGAGGCAAGATCTTAGCTATGGAGTAGTTGTAAGAACACGAGGTTTACGAGTTCAGGCCCTTCTCGGAGGAAGTAATAGCCTTACGTCTCGGAGCCCGGAGGCGGTCGACTGGATTATGTGTGTATGAATTACAGGGGTGCGAACCCTTTACACTGAGGAGGGGGTGGCTTATATAGAGTTCGCCAGACCCCTCCGGCCCTCAGTTATGCAGGGTTTTAAGTACATTAAGGTCGGGCGTTACTAGTAACGCCCCTAATAAAGTGCTATGATGACCATAAAGCTACTTAATGACCGACCGTTAGTGTGTGGAGTGACTTTAGGTCTCCTGGTCGTCGAGTGGTTGGATCTTGGTCGAGTGATTGCTTCTTGGTTGAGTGTCTTCGAGTCTGTCTAGTGGAGCACCTCCAAGTCGATTGAAAGGTGACTTCTTCTAGAGATGTCCTTGGGTAGGGCAGTTAGGACAGGTCCATGACCCTACCCTAGGTACATAGCTTCATCAGGTAGCTCCCCTAGTTTGCGCGTGTTATAAATTTTGTGATCCCATGCTAGTCGAGGTTTTAGCCTCCCCACTTAGAGTTTCGCTTAACGGGTGTCATGGGTGATGTCGAATTTCGGGTTCCGGCAGACCCTTGAGGTTCGAACACTGGGGTGCGCGCGGAGATTTTGCCTCCTACCAACCTGCACCCCCCGCCTTGCTAGGATCTGAACTATGGAAAGAACAACACAAGAGACACAGGGTTTATACTGGTTCGGGCCACCGTTGTGGTGTAATACCCTACTCCAGTTTGTGGTGTGGTGGATTGCCTCTTGGGCTGATGATGGTGAACAATACAAGGAAGAACAGCCTCGCGAGGGTCTGTTCTTGGCTAGGGTGATGAACTGCTAGGAGGAGCTCAGTCACCTTTCTCTTTCTCTCTCTCTCTGCCTTGTCTCACTCCCTGTCCGTCCCCCTTGCTCTGTGGGTGGCTGGTCCTATTTATAGAGGCCCTGGTCCTCTTCCCAAATATCAAGCGGGAAGGGAGCCAACAATGGTGGGCTAATTTGAAGGGGGACAGCTAGTATCAACTATCCTGACAAAAGTAGTCTTCGCCTGCGCAAAGCTCTGGTGATGACGCCGTCTTGAGCTCCACGGTGACCTCCGTCTCATAGTCCTCCTGGTCTTGGTCTCGTTGCACCGAAATGGCAACCTTTGCCTGATGCCTCGGTACTCCGCAGCTGCGCTTGCCCCCTTTGCACCAAAGAGGAAGGGAGGACGCTGCGCGGGCTGGCACCCGCCTGGCGCCCTCTGTCGTCATGGCTTGCGTCACGGGGACCTCATGAGGTACCCCGCCTTGATCTCTCCGCCTCCTCGTGAGCCAGCCTGACGAGGCCATGCCTGAGGAAGCTCCACGTCGTCCGCCCCGCGAGGCTTGGCCCCTCGCGAGGGTCTTGGGTTTGTGTTGGTGGAGATGGGCCGCGCTAGGCCCCCCTTTGAGCCACGCCGCAGGCCACAGGCAGGCAAGTCTGGGGACCCCCATTCCCAGAACGCCGACAGTAGCCCCCGGGCCCAAGGCGCGCCTGGACTTGGCCGTGCAGGGAGGCGGAAGGGCAAGAGCGAAGCACCGCGGGCCCTAACCGCCTGCGGCCTTGGGACCCGCGTGGCGGTTGACTGGACATGGGTGCCTCCACTTCCCCGTGGCACCTCGGGAACTGCACGAATTGGACACATTCCTGCATGCAAAGTGGGTCATGATTACCTGCAATCGTGGAGGTAGGCGGTTGGCCTTCGCCGGCCATAAGTACGGAACAACGCGCGCCCTTCCAGTCCATCCCTCCTTGCTCCTCCTTCTTCCCGATCCTTGCTCCGTCTTGCTGCGATGGCTCCGGTCCACCGGTTCTCGGCGTCAGAGAAGGGAAAAGCTCCCCGAGAGGAGCCAGACCCACTCCCGCCGAAGAAACGGCTCATCCCCCATGGCCCGGACGAAGGGGCCCTTCAGGTGGTGCCGAGGCCTTGGTGCGAGCGGGCGCCGCCGGGGTTCCCGCTGCCATTGTACACCCACGTCGAGGGCCCCGAAGGAGCTGATGCTGACCGCCATGGGCGGCGCCGCCGTCGGCGCCGACGAGTCACGAAGGTGTGGGTCATCCCCCCGGGGTCCACACCGAGGGCTCCTCCCAAGAGTTCGTGCTTCACGTCGCCATTCCTCTTCAGTCTTGGATCCGCCTTCCTCCCTTCTTCGCCTCCATCATCCCGCAGGGGGAGCCCCTGGAGCTCTGCCTGCAGCACGCCGGTTGCAGCACCCTTGCGACCGAGGCAGAGGTCACGGTCGTTGCCCCGGGTGAGGTCTACATGACTCGGGGCTGGAGAGAGATTGCCCGGGTCTGCCGAGTAAGGGGCGTCTTCGCGGTCCATTTGGATTACGACGGTGCTTCGGTGATGCTCTTCAAGGTCTTCGATGCGAGCAGGAGCCGGCTGGAGTGCTGCCCCGGGGAAGGTGGCCACGACCCTGCCGTGACGAGGACTGGGCCCGCCAACAACTCCCTCGGCGGTTCCTCAGGCGGTGGAGGCGCCGGAGGCTCCAGCGACTCCGGCGAGCTCTTCGCGACTCCGGAGACAAGCGACGACAGCTACGAGCCCCCGAGCCGGCGCCGCTCCTGGAGCAGGGCGGGCTCGTCAGGCCGCCGCCGACTCTGATCTGGATGGGGTTAGCGTCGGTGCTTGACGGCCCACTGTTGATGATGGCATCTTTTGCAGGGTCGTGCGTAGTTTGTGTCCCTTTAGGATCTGTTCCCTGCGAGGAATCAAGAGCGCGCCCGTGGGAGCTTGTAAGGTGCCTGTGATCCTGTTTTGTCAATATAACCCTTGTCGTAAAGTTGCGCGAGTTGCTCATTCCGTCTCAGCTCAGTCCTCCCTTTCGAACCTCACGAGGGCTTGGTGCTCTGCGCCGACAGGTCCCAGTCCCAAGGCGGCTTCAGCCGTCGCTGGTATGCCAGGTCGCGATGCCGTGGTCAAGGCCAGGAGGTGAGTGACCCGGAGTCCGGTAAGAGCCCTTGAGTCGCGATGCTCAGGAGGTCCCCTTTGGCGCCCAAGCAACCATTGTTTGGTGAGAAAGGAGAGCGGCGTCGCTAACACGGGGTAGCATTAGGTGCGGGGATGGTGCCACGGCAGCTGGTGCTTCCGGGTGATGACTTATCTCAAGGGTCAGGGGCCGCTCTCTAGTGTGTCGTCGGGTCCGTGCATCGGCAGGCGCGAGGTTGCTCGGCGAGGTCCTCGTGTGTCTCTCCCCTCTTGCCTTTGCTCCCCTTTCTGCTCTATGTCCTCGGGTCCCGGCCCTCGAGCGAGTCTCAGCCGTCGCTGGTAAGCCAGGTCGCGATGCCATGGTCAAGGCCAGAGGGTGAGGGATGGAGAGCCAGTAGGAGCCCTGAGTCGTGATGCTCAGGCACTCCCCCTTTAACGTGCAAGCAGTTCGCGCGGACGAGAGCGAAGGAGACACCGCAAGGGCCTTGCCTGACGCAGCTCCTTCAGGAGGTCCTGCGGGTCCACCATAGGAAAAAATAAGGGGTTGCCATGACAATTGAAAGTCAGCCGTTGGTTGCTTCTGAGGGGTAGTGAGGCACTAAAGGCTTGATGAGGTGATGCTATGCGGGGCTGCCGCGGCCAGAGCTCAGCCATCCAGGTTTGTCGGCGTTGCAGGGACGGACCCATGCGCAAGCATCGTGCCGTTGGGGACCAGCTCCGTTAGTTGGCGTCAGCTGAGCAGGCAACTGGGTAAAACACATTAGCCGCGAAGGAGTGGATTCGTTCAAATAGATGTTGGGAATGCGGACATCATTGGGTCAGGCCCGAGCGACTTGGGGGGTCATGCAGCCCGAGGGGCGCCCCCAACAAGGTAAGCTAACAACATGGAATAAAAAAGGGATACACGCTGCAGGGACAGACCCACGCGGCCTGGGGATAATGCAGCCCTGGGGGGGCGCTTCCAGCTGGAAATAAAACTCGAAAGACGTCACCTGATGATGTTGAGGACGAAGGAGCGTTGATGTAGCAAGCTCGATGGGCTACGGGAGCCGATCCTCACGAGCCCCCAGGCCCAGGGGCCTCGGGAGGCTTCGGAGGCGTTGGCAGCTCCTCACAGGCCATCTCCATCCCTGCCAGGGCTGCGGAACGCCTGGCCTCTCGTGCCCCCGTGATGCCCCTCATGAGGCGCTGATGCGTGTCATCCGCGTTCGGCAAGCCGTAAGGCATGCGAACATAGCTGTGGGGTGGGCCTCCACAGCGCCCCACTCGTGAGGGCCAGAGGCGCTCTAGAGAGGCAACTCGGTTGAGCCCTGGTATGTCGATGCAGACGCGCAGCCCACCATCCTCGCCTGGATGGGAGCCACTACGGGTGGGCGGCGGCCACCTTTCATGACTCTTGACTCCTGTAGCTCCTGAATGGCCTTGCTGATGAACTCCTAAGGGTCTGGGTCTCCTTGCCTTGCTCCTTCTTGAGGAAAACGTGCTTCGAAACACGCCTCCATGTGGT
Organism: Triticum dicoccoides; assembly: GCF_002162155.2. NCBI lineage: Eukaryota > Viridiplantae > Streptophyta > Magnoliopsida > Poales > Poaceae > Triticum > Triticum dicoccoides. Next base: position 526,927,637 of record NC_041384.1, read on the forward strand.
GCCCAAGCACCTCCCTCGTGACCCTGGCTAGGTCGGTGGCCCCCTAGGGGAGAGCCCCAGAGCCCTGCCTGAGGAGGGCGCCGGGCACGCTTTCCTATGCGATGGAGGGAGGTTCCCCCTGGGCAGTCGCGGGCCCAGAGGGGCCTGCCTCCTGAGGGGTCGGGCCGGACGATGTCTTCTTCTTCTTAGGGGCGGTCTCGGGAGGCCTCCTGGTTCCACGATCCGGGTCTTCCAGCGACGCTGCCTGAAACGATCGTTCCAAGGAACACACCGCGTCCTTCTCTTCACATGGCACCGTAATGACTCTGCCGCTCCCTGGCATCTTGAGGACGTTGTAGCCGTGGTGAGTTATGGCCATGAACTTGGCCAGCGCTGGGTACCCAAGGATGGCGTTGTACGGCAGGCGAATGTGAGCGACGTCGAAGTCGATGAGCTCGGTGCGGTAGTTGTCGCGTGCCCCGAAGGTGATAGGGAGGCGGACCTGCCCAATCGGGACCGTGGAGCCGTCGGTGATACCGAAGAAAGGCTTGGTTGGCTGAAGCTGGCTGTAGGGCACTTGGAGGTTGTTGAATGTTTCCACGGACAGGACGTTGAGCCCTGCCCCGCCATCGATGAGGGTCTTGGTGACCACCACGTTGCTGATGATTGGGGAACAAAGCATCGGGAGACCCTGCAGAAGTACACTTGAGCTGATCTGCTGAGCTCAACGTGATGGCGCACGCCGACCACCTGAGAGGGCGCGTGGCTTCGAGCCTGGGGAGGACTGCGTTCACTTCACGGGCGGACTGCTTGAAGATGCATTGAGAGGCTGGGGCTTGTGCCCCGCCCAGGATGCAGGCGATCGCGCGCGGCTCCTGGAAGCCCCCCAGCCCCCTCGTCCTGGTGGCGGTCTTCGTTTCTCCTTGGCTGGGGTGGCAGCGGTGGGAGGCCTACGTTGCCTTGCGGGCGATCCTCGTGAGGCTGATCCCTCCAGTCTCCTTCGTGAGGCTGATCTCTCCAGCCTCCCTCGCGAGGCGGGTCTTGCCAGCGATCCTCGTGAGGTTGATCGCGCCACCCTTGGCGCGGGCCACGGTCTTCCCAGCGTCCTGCGTTCCTTCCTCCTCCTCGGCCGTAGCCCCGGTCACTGCGGTCAGGGCGACGGCCGATCCTTCCTTCTCGCACGGCTCGGAGCTCTTGACATTCGTTGGTGTTGTGGGTGTGGAGGTCGTGGTACACACAGTACCGGCTGCCCTTGGAAGGTTCGGGCTGATCTCTGCCCCGCTTGGTGTCTGGTTCTGCCGTGAGCACGGCAGCCCCCTTGCGCTTCACATCCTTGGCCTTGGGCTTCTTCTCTTCTGGGTCTGCGGCAGGCAGCTCGAGGAGGGAGAGACGCCCTTCCTCGGCCCTGGCGCACTTGGTTGCCAAGTTGAACAGCTCCAGGGAAGTGCACAGGTCTTCATGTATCGCCAGCTCCTCCTTCATCTTGACGTCGCGCACGCCGTCGGAGAAGGCCGAGATGATGGCCTGCTCAGTCAGCTTGGGAATCTTGAGGCGCACGTTGTTGAAGTGCTGGATGTACTTCTGCAGGGTCCCCCCGGGCTGTTGCTTGATGCGGCGCATGTCGCTCACGGTGGGTGGCCGGTCGCGAGTGCCTTGGAAGTTGGCGATGAAGCGGGTGCGCATCTCGTCCCAGGAGGAGATTGTGCCTGGAGCCAGGTTCAGAAGCCAGGTGCGGGCCTCGTCCTTGAGTGCCATGGGGAACCAATTCGCCATGACCTTCTCGTCTCCATTGGCAGCTTCAATGCCCAGCTCGTAGAGCTGGAGGAACTCCGTAGGGTCAGCCGTGCCGTCGTAGCGAGGAGGCAAGTCTGGCTTGAACTTGCTGGGCCACACGACGTTGCGTAGCTCGGCGGTGAAGGCGCGGCAGCCTAGTGTGGCCATGGGAGGCCTTGGATGACGGGGAACTTGGTCTTGCATGTCCCCACGCGCTGCAGCTGGGAGCAGCGCGGGGTCTTGACGCGCGGGAGCAGGAGCATGGTCGCGACATGCTGGAGCAGGGAGCGCCCGGGCAGCTTCTTGCGAGCGAGGGACTTCTTGACAGCTCTGCTCTTGTTGCGCTGGCGCCTGACGCCTTCCTGAGGAGGAGGCGGCCTGGGCGCCGCCGGAGCTTCACTGCCCGCGCGGGGCGGGGTGCGGTGCAGCGGAACGGACGGTGCAGGAGAGCCCCCTGCGGCGCGGACGAGCTAGGCGACGCTGTCGAGCCATTCTTCGTAGACATCGTCGACGGGACGGTAGCGCAGGAGCTCGTTCGCCGTGATGAGTGCAGCCCGAGCCTCCATGGGTGCGCGGAGCGCGCGGGACGAAGAAACAGCTGGGGTGAGCGAGGGAGTCGCGGTGCGGCCGTCTTGCCGCACGGACGGGTGCTGGGATGATGCTTGATGCTCGTCCCCCGCCGGGCCGGTGGCGGTGTTGACGGCAGGTGACGGGGAACGGTGAGGTCACCCGCCGACGGGGGCCGTCTGGGCGATGCGGGAAGCGAGCGCGGCCCAGCACTCGGCGCGGGCCCGACGAACGTCAGACATGGGCGTGATGGTGGGAGGAGAACGGGGTGGTGGAAGACGAATCCCGGCGCACCTCTACCTGGCACGCCAAATGTCGGATTTCGGGTTCCGGCAGACCCTTGAGGTTCGAACACTGGGTTGCGCGCAGAGATTTC
>NC_041384.1:526930475-526985830 GCF_002162155.2 Triticum dicoccoides
CTTGCTAGGATCTGAACTATGGAAAGAACAACACAAGAGACACAAGGTTTATACTGGTTCGGGCCACCGTTGTGGTGTAATACCCTACTCCAGTTTGTGGTGTGGTGGATTGCCTCTTGGGCTGATGATGGTGAACAATACAAGGAAGAACAGCCTCGCGAGGGTCTGTTCTTGGCTGGGGTGATGAACTGCTAGGAGGAGCTCAGTCACCTTTCTCTTTCTCTCTCTCTCTACCTTGTCTCACTCCCTGTCCGTCCCCCTTGCTCTGTGGGTGGCTGGTCCTATTTATAGAGTCCCTGGTCCTCTTCCCAAATATCGAGCGGGAAGGGAGCCAATAATGGTGAGCTAATTTGAAGGGGGACAGCTAGTATCAACTATCCTGACAAAAGTAGTCTTCGCCTACGCAAAGCTCTGGTGATGACGCCGTCTTGGGCTCCACGGTGACCTCCATCTCGTAGTCCTCCTAGTCTTGGTCTCGTTGCACCGAAATGGCAACCTTTGCCTGATGCCTCGGTACTCCGTGGCTGCGCTTGCCCCCTTTGCACCAAAGAGAAAGGGAGGACGCTGAGCGGGCTGGCACCCGCCTGGCGCCCCCGGTCATCATGGCTTGCGTCACGGGCACCTCGTGAGGTACCCCGCCTTGATCTCTCCGCCTCCTCGTGAGCCAGCCTGACGAGGCCGCGCCCGAGGAAGCTCCGCGTCGTCCGCCCCGCGAGGCTTGGCCCCTCGCGAGGGTCTTGGGTTTGTGTTGGTGGAGATGGGCTACGCTGGGCCCCCTTTGAGCCACGCCGCAGGCTGCAGGCAGGCAAGTCTGGGGACCCCCGTTCCCAGAACGCCGACATGTGATTCCAGACACCGGTAAGTTAGGCTGGTGTGTGCGGTGAGGTGTGTTTTCAATTAAAAGACCGTAGACGGAATTAATCCCGATGGACTAAAGGAATCCGTTACTCGTGGGTAAGGAGTACACCCTCTACAGAGATTATATCTATTCGAATAGCCGTGTCCATGGTTAAGGACTACAGTCTGGGATGGGTCAAGTGTCGGTCTTAGTGTCGGTCTTCGGAGGAAAAAAAATTGCTAAACCAGAACATGGATCATGAATTGTGACTCATGATGATTATGATTACTATTATTATGGACTAACCATTTACATGATTTGAATTATTGAGTATCCCTGGACGGTTCTACCTCCTGGATATTCACTGTGATTATTCTCTTATAAGCCCTTTATGTGGTGTCGCTCAGACGCCCGACTGTGGCATGCTTGTTATTTAAATTACTTATAAGCCCTTTATGTGGTGTCGCTCAGACGCCCGACTGTGTCATGCTTGTTATTTAAATTATTTATAAGCCCTTTATGTGGTGTCGCACAGACGCCCGACTGTGGCACGCTTGTTATTTCTTTTATTTATAAGCCCTTTATGTGGTGTCGCTCAGACGCCCGACTGAGGCATGCTTTATATTATTATCCTTTCGAGGCATCTTCAGACACCCTATTGGTGCATTCTATTTCTACTCCCTTATTGCATATTCATGTTGTATATGAATAACCTGCTTGCGTGCATCATGGATTTTTATTTTGTGACTGACGTTGTGATCATAAAATATTTCAGAGCATGATTATCATTTGTTATATTATACCTGCGTTCATAATGTTTGCAAGTACATTCAAAGTACTCACTGGCTTATCCCTGGCTATTGTCTTGGCCAGATTTCTTGCATGGAGAGGAGCGTTGCGATGACAGCTCCGGAACCTACGCAATGGTGATAGCAGCCTCGCGAAGATAGGAGTTATCTAGGTCAGTTGTTCCTATGGGAAATGGAGTCCCATAGATGCTGATGAACCGCAAACCGCTTCCGACATCAACCACTAGAAACCATTTGTTGTACTCATAGGCCAGAATGGTCTTGTACTACACATTTTGTATTTTGCTTGGAGTTTCTATATCAAGTTGGTGTCTCATCAGCTAACAGTAATCCTGGGGCTGGTGAACACAAGGGCCATTTTCTGGGAAATTAATACCCCGAAAATCCGGTCCTCACAACCTTGGTATCAGAGCCAGGCTGACCATTGGCTAATCCTATCTTGCCAGGTCAATAAACCTAGGTTAATCAACCCACCAAACCTTAACCTAACCCCGGCCAAGCTTCTCATGTAAGATAGCCACACAATGACCCCGACACATTTTGGCAGTCGGTGCCCAACCTATCAGCCTAGCCTGTCGATCACGCGCTAGTGACCGACACCTAAATTGTCTCTTTCACAAGCGTGTGAAGGAAGACTCCATTCCCTTGTCTATAAAAAGGGCACGCTAGCCCCAACCCAGCACAGCACAACCTCTATGCCAAAACCAAGCCAAGATGCCTGGCCCCATTGTGCACAATGAGACAACAGCAACCAACCTGAGAGGTTTTGTGACCGTGCTAGCAAACCTCACCCGCCGTGCCTTTGCACTAGAAGAGCCCCCAGAATATGTTGTGTCCCAAGGGCCCATGAGCGGTGAGAGCCATCAATTCTGGGCCACTGTGCACGTTTATGGTAGGGGTCTATTGCCAAAACTCCCCTACAGGTTCACCGAAAGGACAACTTCCTTTGAGCCACAAACCATCCAACTAGCTGCTCGAGAGGCTATAGTTCAACTCCGGCACTTGTCGCCCAGAGTTAACTGTCGCTCGTTCTACTACTACCCCAGTCGTGACGGGTACGGTAGGCCACCCCAGGTTGCCAATGGAGATCACGAGACGGATCCTGCATTGTTGCATCTGGTGCGCTATGTGAGTGCCCTAGAGGAACTGTTCGATCAAATCACCCTTGATCTGATCGCAGCTCGTGGAGAACTAGTTCGCCGAGCCCCGGCAAGAGGAGGGGATGAGCCCGACGCCGACAACCCAGTCGTGTTGTTCGGACAACCGATCGAGCCCTTGAGGTCTGCCCCAGCCATCGACCAAAATACTTTGGTGTCCCCAGAAGTGCTTCGTCGCCTTTTGGGAACACGCTCCAACGGGATTGTGGCCAACAACCCCCGCGATGGTCATCATCGCTACCCCGACCCTGCAGCCCCTCAACTCCATCCAGCTAACCCAGACGGAGAAACCCGTGGAGAAGCCTCGACGTCCAGAAGGCACGCCCGCTTAGATATTAACGAGGTAGACTAAGTCACTCGAGTAGTACCGAGTCTTAGTATATCCACGCCCTGTAGTTGTGTGATCTTGTGTCGCCATAATTAAATACTATCTGCTTATGCGCCCCTATTTTAAATAATAGCCATGCATAAGTACGTTGGCGTACGGTTGCATTTTAATTCCAGGCGTAGCTACCAAAAACCACCCCGATGACACCCACAGTAATACATCACTTTTGTGAGATATGTGTATCTGTGGCATTGACCCCGACCCCATAGAGCAGAACCGACAAACTAGTTGCCCCTCACTGCGGTAAATGACCCAACCCAGATGCGATATAAAAGGCCACCTCGTGACCTTACCAAGCATCCCTTTCCTCCTGCACAGCTCTCATAGCCATTCCTTGCCATGTCGAGCCCTAGTATCTATCTGAGAACTCCAAATGCAACCCCGGGTAGTTTTGTTAAAATATTGTGGGACTTTACCTGCAGTACCATGAGTTCTACCCATCCACCCCAGTACGAGTTGCTTAAATCGAGGATCACCCCATCCACCTCGAAATATTGGGCAGTGGTGCACATCCCTCCCGCAAACCCAAACCAAGACCCAATGGAAGTCTCCATCGTGGGAAAATCTATGCCGACTCCGCAAATGGCCATAGAAGTTGCTGCGTATGAAGCGCTTTCTCGCCTTCGATTCGCGGTGCCCTATGCCACCAAACGAGGGTATTATTACTTCCCGTGTCATGGAGCACCCGGAGAAGTAGCATCTTTTCCCGGTGGATGAATTGAGAGAGACCCAGTGCTGGCCAACCTTGCCCAGTATGTAATCGCTCAACAGCGTTTGACCCAGCAGGTAATGGGTTATCTCCAGAGCCTCACTGATTTAAATCCTCAGATCGCCATCGGCAGACCACTGAGGCCTGACCAAGAGAGACACGTTCTTCGTCTAGTCAACCCGCTTCCCTCGATAGAAGAGGAGTGTGCCCCAGTGATGCGGAGCATCCCAAGGTCATCCCCATGGACCTACCATCGTCTCATCAAGTGCCTACCGGACCCATGACTCGATCACGTGCAAGAGCCCTTGAAACTAAGGTGACATCTCTCCTCTCACAATTCCACTTCGATGCGCATGAAGCATGGCTACTACCTCATATGGATACTTTGTGCATACTCAGGTACAATGGAGAAGCTAAGGAGCAAGGACAAGAAGAAGAGGAAGATGGACGAGAAGACAGAGAAGAAGAAGAGACAAACGTCAACTCTCTGGACAGCACGGAACTTCCGGCCAGAGCCCGGAACTTCCGGCCGACTCGGAGCTTCCGGCCTCCGACGACTCCGACCAGCCCAGGTGTGCCAACTCTCGGGTTAGCCCGGACTCCGCTCCGGACCTTCCGGCGCCCGGAACTTCCGGCCTGCCCGGACCTTCCGGCCCTCGGATGCCAGCACAGCTCCATCGCGCCATCTCTCTGGATAGGCCGGACCCTTCTCGGAACCTCCGGCGCCCGAAACTTCCGGCCCTGCCTACGCGCAGCCACTCGGGCCCGAGGCCTATGTACCCCTTCACTTCGTCCCCCTTTTGCACTTAGACTATAAATAGACCCCCCATTCATCCTAGCTAGGGTTAGCGTTGGTTTAGCTCATACTTCGAGATAGAGCTTCGCTCATCCATACCGATCTCCTCCTCGAGAGAGACTGCGGCCCCTCCTCGGAGAAGATCAACTTGGATTCAAGACCCCCCCTCTTGGGCGGCCCCATCAAGACCTCCTTCTAGGAGAAGAACCGGTTACTTTGTATCGTCCTTTGTTGAGCTTGGATCATCGTGTATCTCTTTGTGTTTCGAGGATCTAGCACATGTGTAATCGAATCTTGTTGGTTTGAGTGATTCTCTTGTGTTTCCCCTCATTTCCTCTCCCGTGTCCTTCGTGTTCATCGTTGGGATCTGCTTCTTTCATGAAAGATCGGCCAACTAGGGTTCTACCCTACATCATCTTGGTATCATGAGCAACATTGATCACGATTTTGGAGCCCCCTCGTTGTGTTTCTAGCCTAATTTTGTTGTTTTCGTCCTAATCCGAAAATCCCCACCAAAAATAGCCCCAAATGTTTTTTGTGATTTGTTCGTGTGTTGAGATTTTGTTGGTTTTGATCCGTGAAGTTTGTGTGTGGCTCATAGATCTAGCCTCCCCACCTTATTTTCCTCCAATTTCTTCTTCGTCCCCTTTGGATTTGGGCTTTTCCCCAAGTTTTTCCGCCCAAATCCATGAACCCTAAGTCCCTGTTCTTGGCAAAATCCCGACCACCGGAACTTCCGGTCCAGCCCGGACATTCCGGCCCCCGGACCTTCCGGCCTTCCCGGAACCTCCGGACCCCGGACCCTCCGTGTTGCCCGGAACTTCCGGCTTTGACAGAAAGTTTACACTACTTTCACATTCTCCGCCCAAATTCCACCAAATTTTGTTCCGGTGCTCACCATATACCACCAACTTCCGCAAAACTGTTCCAATATCCCTACCCACACCACCACCTAACCGCTACCTACTCCGATGATTTTGGTCGCCTTTGGTTTTGAGAATTTGAGTTGCGGTACCATAACCTTTTGTGTTTCGGCTATCTAGGTACGGTTCGACATCGACACCACCGCCACTCATTTTTGCCACGTACGCGTCATCAACACCGGTCATCAACAACGAACACCTTGACTACGACTTGGTATTCGTGCCACCATTTTGAGACCACACCGGAAGCAAGACCGGTAACCTCATCTTGGTATTGGACATATCACTCTTGCCATTACATTGATAGCCATCATAGCCTTACTCCTTTGCATTGCTTACCCATCGAGACTAGCCATTGAGTATTGCTGGCAACAAGACTTGTGCACATTAGTGATCATACTTCCCATAGCATACATACCATCATCGTGTTGCATCTCTTGGTATCATCTCTTGTGTCACAAAGTTGTCATCTCATACTCACTTGCTATATTGGTTCGTCAAGCATTGCATGAGAAAAGAGCTCAAACATCAAAGAGCCAAACAAGCTTTTAAGCAAAGAGGAAAGATAAGCAAAGAGCTTTTAAGCAAGAACCATAGCATCATACAACATTACGATTGTCATACTCGATCATCTTGGATCATATCATAACAACACCTTGCATACAAAGTTTTGGGATAGAAGTCGTTACATTTTTGCTAAGTAGGTTGTGCACAAGTTCTTGTATCCGCCTATCGTGCAATCGTGCTAGCGTCTCTCTAGTGTTGTGCAGCAAGAGCATTTTCGTGGATTCCACATTTTGGCTCACCCTTGGTTGCACAACCCCACTTATCTTTTTTTTGCATGTGTATTTCCATGTACCTTATACGCTTGGTCTACTTGTTACATTGCATCTTGCGAATCTTTTCCAACATTATTGAAGCTCACTTACAATTACATCAAATTTTGTGCCACCATCCTAACCAAGCTCCACCAAAAGCTTTTACTTGTGTAGGTGTGAGAACCGACAAGAATTGGTACCAATTTGTGCTATTTCCTTGTTACACATTGGAGTCATCTTTGATCCATTGTCAACATCGGTCAAGGTACATTTGATATTGGTTCTTCCCTTTCTTCCACTCACACTTGTCTTGGAATGATGGATAGGCCAAGTACTTCTACCAACCCGCTCTTCATGGAGCAAGACGACGACATGAGCTCCTTCGTCACCAAGAGTCACCTCTTTGGTGCACAACGTGCTTTGCATCAAGAGCAACAAGCTATGAGTGAACGCATCGACAACCTTGCCGCCGACTTACGACTTTCCGAGCAACGTACAAGGGACTACTTTGACAATAAGCTCGATGATCACAAGCAAGAGAATGACGCACGGATGGACGAGATTTGCGCTTTGTTGCTCAACCGCACTTCTTCCACTTCAAGAAGGAGCCGTTCAAGTCGACACTCCGACGACACCATCTCCGGTTCAAGTACACCGTCATCGAACACTCTCCGTCGAGACGTGCGCAACGAGCGTCAAGCAAACCTCACTCCACTTCGAGACACCGACTCGCAAGAACATCGACGATGGCAAGCCGAAGAAGCCTTTGCGCTAGCTCGAGAACGGCAACACCAACGTCAACATGAACAAGAGGAGCGAGCGCAACAACATCAAGATGCACAAGACGCCGAGGCGGAACGACAAGAACAACAACTACGTGAAGCTCAAGCACTTGAAGCGCAACGTGCCCTTCATGAATCAAGTCGTGTCGTAGCCGACCGAGGACGACAATCTCGACTACATCAAGAAGCACTTCGTGATGAAGCTCAAGAAAGAATTTACCAAAGACGTGTGAGTCAACAAGCTCCTCGTCAAGATAGACAAGCGCCTCATCAATATAGACAAGCTCCCCCTCAAGCGAGACAAGAACATCAAGTTCATCAAGAGCATGACGATAATGGGAATCCTCCACGACAAGAGCAACACGAGGTTGACAACCCTCCGCGTCAAGAGAATCACGAGTTGAACAATCATCTACAACATGGGCGTCATCATCCCCGACCCCAACACAATGAAGAGCAACGCTACGGCAAGCTCAAGTTCACCATGCCCAAGTTCAACGGAAGCAACGATCCCGAAGAATACCTTTCATGGGCATTGAAAGTTGACAAGATCTTCCGTTTGCAAATTATGAAGAAGAGAAGAAGATCGCGATGGCATCCCTTGAGTTCCAAGACTATGTCCTCATTTGGTGGGAACAAGTCATTGAGCGCCGCGAGGCAAGAGGTGAACCACCCATCACTACTTGGGCACAAATGAAGGATGTCATGAGAGCACGCTTCGTGCCAAACTACTACAACCGCGACCTCTTCAAGAAACTCCAACAACTCAAGCAAGGAACCAAGAGCGTTGAAGAGTACTACAAGGAAATGGAGATTTCCATGATACGAGCCAATGTCAAAGAAGATGATGAGCAAACTATGGCACGGTTCCTGAATGGACTCAATCATCCTATCAAGAAGATCGCCGACTTCCAACCATACTCGAACCTCATCGAGCTAGTGCATCAAGCTACCAAAGCGGAACGGCAAGTACAGGATGACTTCAAGTATGCCAAGTTCTCATCCAAGTCCTATGGCCTCTCCAACAATCAAGCTTCGACGACTCCAACACCTTCTACCTCAACAAAGCCTTCTACAAGCAACGGCGACAAGTCAAGTTACAAGAAAGCTTCGATAAGCTCAAGTCATCCTCCTACTACAAGCAACTTCAAGAAAGCTCCATCATCATCTACTCCACCCGATGAGACCATCAAGACAAGTTCTATCAAATGCTTCACATGCGGTGGCCGAGGCCACAAGTCCTTCGAGTGCACAAACAAGCGCACCATGATCCTCAATGATGATGGGACTTATGACTCCATGAGTGAAGGAGATATGGAAGCACTTGAGCAAGTCGCCATGCACCGCCAAGTGAACAATAAAGAAGAACAAGTCTTTTGTGATGAAGACTCAAGTCCCGCACTTGTTGTCTCCAAAGTCTTAACTCTCCAACATCACCAAGAAGAAGACCAACGATGCCACATATTCCACACCAAGGCCGGCATCAATGGACGATCCGTCAAGGTCATCATCGATGGAGGGAGTTGTCACAATATCGCAAGTGAAGAACTTTGCTCCAAACTCCAATTGCCCAAGACGAAGCATCCACATCCATACAAAGTGCAATGGCTAAGCGACACCGGCACCATACAAGTCGAGCATAGAGTACAAGTCTCTTTCAAGATCGGCGCCTATGAAGACACATTGGAATGTGATGTCCTTCCGATGACCGTTTGCCACCTCCTCCTTGGACGGCCATGGCAATTTGACCGAGGTGTCATTCACAATGGGCGTATAAATCACTATAGCTTCAAGATGAAAGGGAAAGAGTTTGTGCTACGTCCTATGTCTCCAAGGCAAGTGCTCGCCGACAAGCAAGCCACCCATCATGGAGAAAATAGTGAGAGAGCGATCCACCAAAAAGAGAGTGAGCGCCACAAGCCCAAATTGAGTGACTCCACAATGAGCGACATGAAAAACATAGTTCTCTTTGCCACCAAACATGAGATGAGAGAAGTGTGTGAGAACCCATCAAGTGTCCTACACTATGTCCTATTGTGCAAGGCCGAGGTCACAAAAACTAACAACTCTCATGATCTACCTTTGGTGTTATCTTCTCTATTGCAGGAATTCCAAGATGTTTTCCCCGATGAGCTACCTCCGGGTCTACCTCCACTACGAGGCCTCGAGCACCGAATTGATCTCATCCCCGGAGCGCCGCTTCCCAACAAAGCTCCATACCGCGTCAACCCCAAAGAAACCAAAGAAATACAAAGGCAAGTAAAGCATCTCATAGACCATGGACATGTGCGTGAAAGTTCGAGTCCTTGTGCCGTACCGGTCATTCTTGTGCCAAAACGTGACGGTAGCTTTCGCATGTGCTCCGATTGTAGACCTATCAATGCTATCACCGTTAGATATAGGTACCCCATTCCATGCCTAGATGATATGCTAGATGAGCTTAGTGGTGCCACTATATTTTCCAAAATCGATCTTAAGAGTGGTTACTATCAAATCTGCATACAAGAGGGTGATGAATGGAAAACCGCATTCAAAACCAAGTTTGGTTTGTATGAGTGGTTAGTCATGCCTATGGGTCTCTCGGAAGCACCGAGAACTTTTATGCGCCTTATGAATCATGTCTTTCGCCCTTACATTGGTATATTTGTTGTGGTTTACTTCGATGACATTCTTGTGTTTAGCAAATCTATCCAAGAACATGTCACCCATGTCCACACCGTTTTGCAAACTCTTAGAAAAGAGCGTCTCTATGCTAATATGGAGAAATGCCTATTTGGTGTTGATAAGCTCATTTTCTTGGGTTTTGTGGTCTCTTCTAAGGGTGTTCATGTAGATGAGTCCAAGATCAATGCTATTAAGACTTGGCCGCAAGCAACCAACTTGCATCAAGTGCGTAGTTTCCTTGGTCTTGCGGGTTTCTATCGTCGCTTTGTGAAGGATTTTAGCACCATTGCTTCGCCTTTACATGCTTTGAGCAAGAAGAATGCGCCTTTTGTTTGGGGACCATCCCAAGATATCGCATTCAATGAGCTTAAGAATTTGCTTACTCATGCTCCCGTGCTTGCTTTACCCAACTTCGACAAACCTTTTGAAATTCATTGTGATGCTAGCGGTAATGGCATAGGAGGTGTGTTAACGCAAGAGAAGTGCCCCATCACTTACTTTAGTGAGAAACTTTCAGGAGCGCAACTCAATTACCCCATCTATGACAAAGAGCTATATGCTTTAGTGCGAGTTTTGCATGAATGGGAACATTACCTTCGCCCACATGAGTTCATCATCCATACCGACCATGAAACACTTAAATACCTTAAGGGTCAAACTAAGATGAACAAGCGTCATGCTAAATGGAGTGAATTTATTGAGTCATTTCCCTATGTCATCAAGTACATTAAGGGTAAAGAAAATGTTGTGACGGATGCGCTTTCCCGCATTTGCATGCTTGTCACGCAATTTGAGTTAGATGTCATTGGTTTTGAGCATATCAAAGACTTGTATGAACATGATCCTACATTCGCCATACCTTATGCCAGTGTTTGATGCATACTTCTTCGGATAGATACTACATCAAAGATGGATATCTTATGAGAACTAAAAAACTTTGCATCCCCGAGTCCTCTTTTCGTCTGTTGCTTTTGCAGGAATCTCATGGAGGCGGACTCATGGGACACTTTGGACGCGACCAGACATTTGCTACGCTCTCCAAGAACTACTTTTGGCCCAAGATGCATCGCGATGTCAATCGCTTCACCAACCGTTGTTCTACATGTCGCAAAGCTAAGTCTAAAGCCCAATCTCATGGCCTTTATATGCCACTTCCAATTCCATATCAACCATGGGAAGATATTAGCATGGACTTTGTGCTTGGTTTGCCTAGAACTCAAAATGGCAAGGATTCCGTTTTTGTTGTCGTGGACCATTTCTCCAAAATGGCTCATTTCATTCCTTGCAACAAGATAGACGATGCTTCACATATTGCAAATTTGTTTTGTAGGGAAATCTTGCACCTTCATGGAGTGCCAAAGACTATCATCTCGGACCACGACGTCAGGTTCCTTTGCTACTTTTGGAAGACCCTATGGGCCAAGCTAGGAATCAAGCTACCCTTCTCCACGGCATACCCTCCTCAAACCGACGGCCAAACGGAGGTGACAAACCGCACACTCTCCGCTCTACTTCGAGTAATCATCAAGAAGAACATCAAGGAGTGGGAGGAGTGTCTACCCATCGCCGAGTTCGCATACAACCGAGCAAGACACTCAACAACGGGCAAGTCCCCCTTCGAGGTCGTCTATGGCTTCAACCCATTGTCCCCATTGGAAATTCTACCTCTACCTCTTCAAGAGCGCACAAACTTGGACGCGAGTGCCCGAGCCAACTTCCTCAAGAAGATGCATGAAGATACAAGAAACACCATTGAGCGCCAAGTTAAACACCTTGCGACCAAGCTAAACTTCAACAAGCAACCTATGGTCTTCAACATTGGTGATCGAGTGTGGCTACACCTTCGCAAGGACCGCTTCCCACAAGAACGCAAATCCAAGCTTCGCCCACGAGCGGATGGACCCTTCAAGGTGCTTGCACGCTACAATGACAACGCTTACAAGATCGACCTTCCACGCAACAAGTACAACGTGAGCGACATCTTCAACGTTAAAGATCTCTCTCCTTTCCATGGTGATGAAGATTTTGATCCGAGGACGGATCTTCCCCAAGGGAGGGGAGATGATGCGGAGCATCCCAAGGTCATCCCCATGGACCTACCATCGTCTCATCAAGTGCCTACCGAACCCATGACTCGATCACGTGCAAGAGCCCTTGAAACCGAGGTGACATCTCTCCTCTCAGAATTCCACTTCGATGTGCATGAAGCATGGCTACTACCTCATATGGATACTTTGTGCATACTCAGGTACAATGGAGAAGCTAAGGAGCAAGGACAAGAAGAAGAGGAAGATGGACGAGAAGACGGAGAAGAAGAAGAGACAGGCGTCAACTCTCTGGACAGCCCAGGCGTGCCAACTCTCGGGTTAGCCCGGACACCGCCACGGACCTTCCGGCGCCCGGAACTTCCGGCCTGTCCGGACCTTCCGGCCCCCGGATGCCAGCACAGCTCCACCGCACCATCTCTCTGGATAGGCCGGACCCTTCCCAGAACCTCCGGCGCCCGGAACTTCCGGCCTAGCCCAGAACTTCTGGCCCTGCCTGCGCGCAGCCACTCGGGCCCGCGGCCCATGTACCCCTTCACTTCATCCCCCTTTTGCACTTAGACTATAAGTAGACCCCCCATTCATCCTAGCTAGGGTTAGCGTTGGTTTAGCTCATACTTCGAGATAGAGCTTCGCTCATCCATATCGATCTCCTCCTCGAGAGAGACTGCGGCCCCTCTTCAGAGAAGATCAACTTGGATTCAAGACCCCCCCCTCCTGGGCGGCCCCATCAAGACCTCCTTCTAGGAGAAGAACCGGTTAATTTGTATCGTCCTTTGTTGACCTTGGATCATCGTGTATCTCTTTGTGTTTTGAGGATCTAGCACATGTGTAATCGAATCTTGTTGGTTTGAGTGATTCTCTTGTGTTTCCCCTCGTTTCCTCTCCCGTGTCCTTCGTGTTCATCATTGGGATCCGCTACTTTCGTGAAAGATCGACCAACTAGGGTTCTACCCTACATCACCCAGTACCAGAGACGTTTTCTCAAGACCCTGTCTATTTGCCGTTTTCATTGTAGACGTCACTGCTATCTTTATTGTCCCAGCATCAAGTTATGTGTTGCAACTTATGCGTGGTACCCTAAATTTGTGTGAAGAATTAAATATTTGGTTTCAAATAATGTGAGTAGTTTTTACTGCTGTTAATTTTGATTAACTAATTTCACTCTCGGTAAATTCTGAAGTGAGATTTTTCCCCCTGAGTTGTTGCAGCGTGTATCTCTTCACAATATAGATGTTTTTTATTCACGCAGCACCACGACAACAGACTCACAACCACAACCACTCGACCACGTGCACTAATTGAAAATCCACGTGCACATTTTGCACCTAACTGATCACCTCCCTAGCACATCACAGTCTCTAAAGGAGAGATTTGTGGGTAATTATCCGGGTGCAAGTTGCCTCCAGCACACTAACAACAGTTAGCACCCAACACCGCACTTAATCCTCATGATCACCGCCACTGTGGAGAGCTAACACTCGAGCAGCAGCATCACGACGATCATCACACACAAGAGCACGGAGAACCCAGCAATGCCTCCAACCCTCCGCACATCAGGATCATGTACCAGTCCGGCATCACCTCCGCCATTAGAGCCTCGTCTCGAGCTCCTGCAAACAAAAATGGAGGAGAAGGAAGGAGAATGAGAAGCGAGGCCAGGTGTGAGGAAGAAGAACGGATCACCTCGGTCATTTTATAGCTCGAGATCGGTGTACGGTGGGCGAAGTCCACTAGCACCGCTCGTCGCTCGATCGCCGGTGTTCGGAGGCGAATCCGCGAACAGTGCCAACAGCGCACTGACCCACAAGGTGAATGCACGCTGCACCGGCAGCTAGCATGCCGCGCACTACCACAGTACAGCCTAGATGCCCTACATGCTAGACGTCACCGATGGAGAAAGCGCGGGAAATCGCGCGAGAGAGAGGAAGAAGAGAGAGCCAGAGGTAGAAGAAGAGACTGATAGTGGGCCCCGGGTCCATCTGTCAGCCAGAGAGAACACTACGCTCTCGGGTACGACCAGCGTATTTTAGAAATTTAGAAATTTATTCTAAATTTACTGTAACCAAAAGTACAAATTTCTCGTTTTCCCCAACCATAGATTTTTCCACGCAGCGCCAGTATTCTGCACTATAGTTTTACACCACTTAATTACCCACTCACTGTAGCTGCATTTTATTGCATGGGTAGGATGGTTATTTTTGTGATATTACTTTGAGATAGTAGGAGTAATTCTTTTCAAAACAGCCCTTAGCAAATCTTGAGGACGAGATTATTCTTAAGGGGGGTAGTGTTGTAACACCCCAAAAATTTAACCATGATTTATTAATTAAATTTTTTGCCATGGTAAATTAAATTTTTATTTTCTGGATTTTCTTTTAATTCAGAACCACTCTTTTCTCCTGAATTGTCGAGTTTTCACCCCAAGTGAAAACCTTTCAAAAATATTGTTGGACTTGTATATCTTCCCAAGAACATTTCTTCTATCAGTGGAATTAATTTTACAATTATTTTTCCTGGGCTTTATTTCTTTTAAAGTGATTTTTCATAAGTTTTGGAGTCCCATTTGCACTACGACCCTTTGATAAACTTATTTAAAAATTCCACCAAAATTTGGGGATGTTAGTAGTAGTGTATAATTCAACTTTATGCAAAAACCCAGTGGCGTTCTTTGAAAAATTTGAGCAAACCATCCTCATCTTCATTCTGGTCCAGTTTGGTGATTTATACTACAACCATATTTTATCTTTCTCTTGTTGCCTTGGGATTTGTCCTGCTTGAAGTACACCCTACCAAACCCTTAAGTCCAGGATTTGGGAGCCATTTGAATATTTTTGGTCCATGCATTAATTACCTTTATTTTTTGTCCAGATTTGGTTTTCTCAAAAACTTGCACTAACAAGTTTCTGGTTTTGCCAAACTAACCTTGCCACCATCACCTACATCTAAGGAGACTCTGATTTGGAGATTTTGGCCACCAGAAGAGATGCCTAGATGCCCATGGCATTCTGTCGAGCACCTTGTGTGCATGGCCAGTTTTGGCATAGTTTTTAGTTTACATTGTGGACTTGATCCCCTGACCCAGCAGCCATGTCCACTAATCTCTGAGACCTCTAACCTAACCCTGTTGATTTCCAGCCTCATCCTAGCCCTCTAGCTTGCCTTGGCATTTTGCTGAGCACATGGCGTGCATGCTCTAGGCGCGGCCAGAGCGCGCGTTTTGCACGTATGTGCGCCCGAGCCGCCGCGTTCGCTCACCCCCGCGCCCCTGGCCTTTGCTCGCCTGCAGGGCCACGCCCTGTACTCATTCACTCATCAGAACCATCCAAGCCACCGCTGGAGCCCCGCAGCGCCGCCGTCAGGTCGGCCATGGCAGCTAGCGGACAGCCGCAGCAGGCTCCTGCCATGGACGGCACCGCCCGAGCCACAGCCGCGTGCCAGCTCGCCCCTGAACAGCCCGAGCTCATCCATTCGCTCCTCCAAGCCGCACCCTGCATCGCCACGTCGTCTACGGCCACAGAAGCAGCTCACCGTCAATCTTATCCCCGGCCGTCGCGGAACCGACCTAGTTACGCTATAAATAGGGACCCCGAGCTCGTCCAGACCTTCAGGCAACCTCAGGCCATCCCTCTAGAGCCCCCACAACCAGCAATCGACAGAGGGAGGCCTTCTTCCTCGCCTCCGGTCAGTTCGGCCGCCTCCACGCTCTGGTGCCGAACGTCGCGAGCAGGGACTCCCATGTCCTTCCAGCGCCACCATCCGACTCCCCTCGACCGTGCGGAGCTAGCCAACCTCTTAGCTTCGACTGGGAGCCACCATAGGCCGAGACCCAATTGTTCCCGATAATGCCGTCCGCCGCAGAGCTCGCCGCCGGCGACCCCCTTTGTCCCCGCGACCCTCTCGACCAACGGGAGGATCGTCCTAGTGCGGTGAACCTGTTCCCGCCGTCGGAGCCCCGCGAGGAGCCGCCAATCGCCGATGTTGGTCGCCGGAGCTCCGCCTTCGCTCGGACAGAGGAGGAAGGAGGCGCGGGCGACTGGTCAAACCTGACCAGTGGGCCCAAGGGACCCACTGTCAGAGACCCCCGAGTCGGCCCGCGCTGGTTTAAGTGGAAGCGTATTCCACCGAATACGTCTTCGCTAAGGGGAAAGCGTAAGCCCCTGAACCATTTTCCTTTTCTGATTTTTATTAAAAACAGAATTTTGACTAAACTTTGACTAGCTATAACTTTTAAAATACAAGTCCAATTAATTTGATTCTTTTTCTGTTGTTTCTCAAATTTTGTCTAGTTTATTTTCATATTTATTTGAAAATTTTACAAACAACTTTTTTGTACTGTTTTGAAACTATGTGTTAATTGCAAATTTTCTTAAATAGGATTTTGGAGAGGGAAACAACTTTCGAAAAGTGCACCCCACCTACATACTCTTGGAAGGCAAGCATTCTGAACCCCGGCATAATATTTGTTGTGTGTCGTTTGATGCAAATACGACACCACCTTGACGTGAAGTATTCAGTATTTTATGTGGTGCTATGATCATATTCATGAGTGCATAATGATGATTCCTTTCTGTTGGGATTTTGATATGCTTCTGATAGTAATCACCCTCGTATGCCTTTCATGCCTACCGGAAGGAATCCGGGAAAGTCTCTGTCTTTGGTAGGCACGAGCTTGTCTCTAGTTCTTCGTCGAGACGGTTATGTCCGATAAGGCATGGTGAGGTATGATGAGTGGTGATTCTTTCTGATTGGTGTGAAATATATTTCTTATGCTTATCATGCAGGAAATGCTTTAACCTCCTGAGTCGACCATAGATCGAGTCTTGTTCCAGTAACCCCCATACTTGTTTCGTACTACCACTTGTCCCTGCCATAGGTAGGGTACGGTTCAGTAAGTTGTCAACCCCTTCCTACCACACACCGTACAGAGAGGCCATGGTGGAAGATAACGGCTGCATCCGGTAGGCATGCCACCTGGTCCGGGGGCATGGGTGTTTCCGGTTGGAGCCGAGGGGGTAGCACCCCTAGTTTGCGCGCGTTATAAATTTTGTGATCCCATGCTAGTCGAGGTTGTAGCCTCCCCACTTAGAGTTTCAATTAACGGGTGTCGTGGGTGATTCCAGACACCGGTAAGTTAGGCTGGTGTGTGCGGTCAGGTGTGTTTTCAATTAAAAGACCGTAGACGGAATTAGTCCCGATGGACTAAAGGAATCCGTTACTCATGGGTAAGGAGTACACCCTTTGCAGAGATTATATCTATTCGAATAGCCGTGTCCATGGTTAAGGACTACAGTCTGGGATGGGTCAAGTGTCGGTCTTAGTGTCGGTCTTCGGAGGAAAAAAATTGCTAAACCAGAACATGGATCATGACTTGTGACTTGTGACTCATGATGATTATGATTACTATTATCATGGACTAACCATTTACATGATTTGAATTATTGAGTATCCCTGGGACGGTTCTACCTCCTGGATATTCACTGTGATTATTCTCTTATAAGCCCTTTATGTGGTGTCGCTCAGACGCCCGACCGTGGCATGCTTGTTATTCAAATTATTTATAAGCCCTTTATGTGGTTTCGCACAGACGCCCGACTGTGGCATGCTTTTTATTTCTTTTATTTCTAAGCCCTTTATGTGGTGTCGCTCAGACGCCCGACTGAGGCATGCTTTATATTATTATCCTTTCGAGGCGTTGCTTTAGACACCCGATCGGTGCATTCTATTTCTACTCCCTTATTGCATATTCATGTTGTATATGAATACCCGCTTGCGTGCATCATGGATTTTTATTTTGTGACTGACATTGTGATCATAAAATATTTCAGGGCATGATTATCATTTGTTATATTATACCTGCGTTCATAATGTTTGCGAGTACATTCAAAGTACTCACTGGCTTGTCCCTGTCTATTGTCTTGGCCAAATTTCTTGCATGGAGAGGAGCGTTGCCATGACAGCTCCGGAACCTACGCAATGGTGATAGCAGCCTCGCGAAGATAGGAGTTATCCAGGTCAGCTGTTCCTGTGGGAAATGGAGTCCCATAGACGCTGGTGAACCGCAAACCGCTTCCGCCATCAACCACTAGAAACTATTTGTTGTACTCATAGTCCAGAATGGTCTTGTACGACACATTTTGTATTTTGCTTGGAGTTTCTGTATCAAGTTGGTGTCTCATCGGCTAATAGTAATCCTAGGGCTGGTGAGCACAAGTGCCATTTTCTGGGAAATTAATACCCTAAAAATCCGGTCCTGACAACACGCTACTACCGTTGTCTCAAATCCCTCTTGTGGCACTTCTCACGTACTATGTCTACTTGTTTCACCCTTTTTTCTGTGGTCTTTGCATTGATCCTTCTCGCGTTTCGTGCGTGTTTGTTTTGTGGTGTGTGTTTTAGGTGGTGGCTCAGGTGCTCTGGCTCACCGCTCCAATCCAAGCCATAACATGGGATCCAAGCATATGCGCAACTCAGAGGCAGCAGAGGGCTCCAATGTCCCCCAACGCAGAACCAAGACCACCGTTGAGGGAGTCCTGGATTAGGGGGTCTCCAGACAGGCAGACTATATCTTTGGCCGGACTGTTGTACTGTGAAGATACAAGATTGAAGACTTCGTCCCGTGTCCGGATGGGACTCTCCTTGGCGTGGAAGGAAAGCTAGGCAATACGGATATGTAGATCTCCTCCATTGTAACCGACTCTATGTAACCCTATCCCCCTCCGATGTCTATATAAACCGGAGGGTTTAGTCCGTAGGACAAGATACAATCATAACATAGGCTAGCTTCTAGGGTTTAGCCTCTATGATCTCGTGGTAGATCAACTCTTGTAATACTCATATCATCAAGAACAATCAAGCAGGACGTAGGGTATTACCTCCATCAAGAGGGCTCGAACCTGGGTAAACATCGTGTCCCCTGCCTCCTGTTACCATCTGCCTTAGACGCACAGTTCGGGACCCCCTACCCGAGATCCGCCGGTTTTGACACCGACATTGGTGCTTTCATTGAGAGTTCCACTTTGTCGTCACCATAAGGCTTGATGGCTCCTTTGATCATCGGTAGCGATGCGGTCCAGGGTGAGGTTTTCCTTCCCGGACAGATCTTTGTATTCGGCGGCTTCACACCGCGGGCCACTTCACTTGGCCATCGGGAGCAGATCGAGAGCTACGCCCCTGGCCATTAGGTCAGATTCAGAAACTTAAACTACACTGCCAACATCCGCGGAGACTTGATCTTCGACGGATTCGAGCCCGTGTCAGGTGCGCCACACAGTCATGATGAGGATGACGTAACTCTGCCGTCGAACAATATTCGGGAAATCGCATCTGTAACTACGCCGGCCATCAATCCGGAGCAAATTGCGCCATCCTAGAGCAGAGGGATAGACCCCGCCATGGAGGCCGCACTCTCAGTGGCGATAGAGCCGGATATTGACTTCCCCCCTTACGAGAGCCGTGTCGCCGAACCACTGGATTCACCTCCGGCCATGGACTCCGAGTCGCTTACATCCGTGCCCGTCGAATTCGACTGGGCGCCAATCATGGAGTTCACCTCCGCGGATATCTTTCGGCACTCGCCCTTCGGCGATGTGCTAAATTCATTAAGGTCTCTCTCCCTGTCAGGAGAACCTTGGCCGAACTATGTCCGGCTAGAATGGGATGCGGACGACGAAGAAATTCGCTGCCCACCCACCACCCACTTAGTAGCCATTGTCGACGATTTAACCGACATGCTCGACTTCGACTCTGAAGGCATCGACGGTATGGACGACGATGCAGGAGATGAGCAGGAACCACCGCCCACAGAGCGCTGGACCGCTACCTCATCATACAACATATACATGGTGGACACCCCTAAAGAAGGCAATGGCGACGAGACAGCAGAGGATGACCCCTCCAAGAAGCAACCCAAGCGCCGATGTCAGCGGCACCGCTCTAAGTCCCGCCACAGCAAAAGTAGTGATACTGGCACAGGAGATAATAACACTCTGGATAGTGCCCAAGACGACCACAATCCCCTCCAGCACAATGTAGAGCTGGATGATGAACAAGCCAGCCCTCTAGAGCAGGCAGCAGATGGAGAACCGGAGCAGGACAATTACATGCCTCTCTCTGAAGACGAGGCAAGCCTCAGCGACAAAGAATTTATCGTGCCTGAGGACAACGTCGAGCAGGAGCGCTTCAAGCGCCGGCTTATGGCCACAGCAAATAGCCGGAAGAAAAAGCAACAACAGCTTCAAGCTGATCAAGACTTGCTAGCAGACAGATGGACTGAAGTCCTTGCGGCCAAGGAATACGAACTCGAGCGCCCCTCCAAGAGTTACCCAAAACGCAGGTTGCTACCTCACCTCGAGGAGGAAGCATTGAAACCTCATTCACCAGTGTACGATGCGGCTGACCGGCCACTGCGTGGCCGAGCCAGAGAGGCGTTTCAGCCTCCACCCACCGCCAGTCAATCAAAAATACCAAGGCTCGGGGCAACGCACGGGACCTGCGAGACGTATTGGACAGTAAGGCAAAACTTGCAAGGTCAATATACGGGTCACGGGCACGCGCGCCAACACGGGACGATGATCGTCGCGCCCGATACACCAAAAGCAAATCCGGCCGGGCCGAATAAAGCAGACAAGATTCATATGAACTGCGTCGTGATATAGCAGGCACAGAGGCGCCGCACTCCCCCTATGCTTCACTGATGAAGTTATGGATCATGAATTCCCAGAGGGTTTCAAACCCGTAAATATCGAATCATATGATGGAACAACAGATCCCGATGTATGGATTGAGGATTTCCTCCTTCACATCCACATGGCTCGCGGTGATGATCTACATGCCATCAAGTACCTCCCACTAAAACTCAAAGGACCAGCTCGGCATTGGCTGAATAGCTTGCCAGCAGACTCCGTCGGCAGCTGGGAGGATCTGGAAGACGCATTCCTTGACAACTTCCAGGGCACTTATGTGCGACCAACGGATGCTGATGACTTGAGCCATATAACTCAACAGCCAGGGGAATCGGCCAGACAATTCTGGACTCGGTTCCTGGCTAAGAAAAACCAAATTGTCGACTGTCCAGACGTAGAGGCCCTAGCCGCATTCAAGCACAACATCCGTGACGAGTGGCTTGCCCGCCACCTTGGCCAGGAGAAGCCGAAGTCTATGGAAGCCGTCACGATACTCATGACCCGCTTTTGCGCAGGCGAGGATAGCTGGCTGGCTCGCAGCAATAACACATCGAGGAATCCGGGCACTTCGGATACCAAAGATGCCAATGGCAGACAACGTCGTAACAGACCAAAGCACCACAATAACGACGATAACACCGAGGATACGACAGTCAATGCCGGATTCAGAGGCTCTAGATCCGGTTAGCGAAAAAATCCATTTAAAAGAAGTACTCCGGCTCCGTCCAGTTTGGATCGCATACTGGATCGCTCGTGTCAAATCCATTGCACCCCCGACAAGCCAGCCAATCACACCAACAGAGAATGCTGGGTGTTCAAGCAGGCCAGCAAGTTAAATGCCGAAAACAAGGACAAGGGGCTGCATAGTGATGACGAGGAGGAGCCCCGGCCGCTGAACACAGGAGGATAGAAGGGGTTCCCCCCACAAGTGAAGACGGTGAACATGATATACGCAACCCACATTCCCAAGAGGGAGCGGAAGCGTGCACTAAGGGACGTCTATGAGATGGAGCCTGAGGGAGTCCTGGATTAGGGGGTATCCGGACGGCCGGACTATATCCTTTGGCCGGACTGTCAGACTATGAAGATACAAGATTGAAGACTTCGTCCCGTGTCCGGATGGGACTCTCCTTGGCTTGGAAGGCAAGCTTGGAAATTCGGATATGTAGATCTCCTTCCTTGTAACCGACTCTGTGTAACCCTAGCCCCCTCCGGTGTCTATATAAACCGGAGGGTTTAGTCCGTAGGGAGGACACACAATCATGCCATAGGCTAG
This sequence comes from Triticum dicoccoides, assembly GCF_002162155.2. NCBI lineage: Eukaryota > Viridiplantae > Streptophyta > Magnoliopsida > Poales > Poaceae > Triticum > Triticum dicoccoides. The sequence continues at coordinate 526,952,365 of NC_041384.1, forward strand.
CTTCTAGGGTTTAGCCTCTTTGATCTCGTGGTAGATCAACTCTTGTACTACTCATATTATCAAGAACAATCAAGCAGGACATAGGGTATTACCTCCATCAAGAGGGCCCGAACCTGGGTAAACATCGTGTCCCCCGCCTCCTGTTACCATCCGCCTAGACGCACAGTTCGGGACCCCCTACCCGAGATCCGCCGGTTTTGACACTGACATTGGTGCTTTCATTGAGAGTTCCTCTGTGTTGTCATTGTCAGGCTTGATGCCCCTTCGATCATCGATAGCAATGCAGTCTAGGGTGAGACTTTTCTCCCCAGACAAATCTTCGTATTTGGCGGCTTCGCACTGCGGGCCAACTTGCTTGGCCATCTGGAGCAGATCAAGAGTTACGCCCCTGGCCACCAGGTCAGGTTTGAAAGCTTAAACTACACGGCCGACATCCGCAGAGACTTGATCTTCGACGGATTCGAGCCCCTGCCGAGTGTGCCGCACGGTCACGATGAGCATGATTTAGCTCTACCATCGGACGGTGTTCAGGAGACCGCACCAGCAACCGCTCCGACCCTCAATTCGGAGCCAATTGCGCCATCCATGGACGGGTGGATAGACCCTGCTACGGAGGCCGCATTCTCAACGGCGATCGAGCCGAGTATCGACCTTACCCTTCACGAGAGTCGAGACACCAAACTGCCGGATTCTTCCCCGGCCACGGACTCCGAACCGCCTGCGCCCGTGCCTATCAAATCCGACGGGGTGCCGATCATGGAGTTCACCTCCGCGGATATCTTTCAGCACTCGCCCTTCGGCGACATACTAAACTCATTAAGGTCTCTCTCCTTGTCAGGAGAGTCTTGGCCGAACTATGTCCGGCAGGATTGGGATGCGGATGACGACGAAATTCGCCGCCCACCCACCACCCACTTAGTAGCCACTATCTACAATTTGACCGACATGCTCGACTTCGACTCCGAAGACGTCGACGGTATGGACGACGATGCAGGAGACGAACAAGAACCACTGCCCACAGGGCATTGGACAACCACCTCATCATATGATATATATATATATGGTGGACACACCCAGAGAAGGCAATGGCGACGGGACAGCGGAGGATGACCCCTCCAAGAAGCAACCCAAGCGCCGACGTCAGCGGCGCCGCTCTAAGTCTCGCCAAGGCAAAAGCGGTGATACCGACACATGAGATAATAGCACTCCAGACAGTGCCGAAGATGATGACAATCCCCTCCAGCAAGATTTAGGGCAGGAGGATGGAGAAGCCAGCCCTCCCAAGAGAGCGGCAGATGGAGAGGCGGAGGATGATAATTACATGCCTCCCTCCGAAGACGAGGCAAGCCTCGACGATGACGAATTTGTCATGCCTGAGGATCCCGTCGAGCAAGAGCACTTCAAGCGCCGGCTTATAGCCACGACTAATAGCCTTAAGAAAAAGCAACAACAGCTTCGAGCTGATCAAGATTTGCTAGCTGACAGATGGACTGAAGTCCTTGCGGCCGAGGAATATGAACTCGAACGCCCCTCCAAGAGTTACCCAAAGCACAGGTTGCTACCCCGACTGGAGGAGGAAGCATTAAAACCTACATCTCCAGCGTATGACGCGGCTGATCGGCCACCTCGTGGCCGCGACAGAGAGGCATTTCACCCAAAAGCTCAGCCCGCACCCCGACGCCACTCAAATAAAAATGTCAAGGCACAGGGAAACATGCTAGACCTGCGAGACGTATTGGAGGACAAAGCAAAACACGCAAGATCGATCTACGGATCACGAGGGCGTGCCACTATGCGAGACAATAACCGTCACGCTGGATACAGTAAAAGTAAATCCGGCCGGGCCGAACACAGCGGACAAGACTCATTTGAGCTGCGTCGCGATATAGCCCAATACAGAGGCGCCGCACACCCCCTATGCTTCACAGACAAAGTAATGGATCACCAAATCCCAGAGGGTTTCAAACCCGTAAATATCGAATCGTACGACAGTACAACAGATCCTGCGGTATGGATCAAGGACTTCCTCCTGCACATCCACATGGCCTGCGGTGACGATCTACACGCCATCAAATACCTCCCACTCAAACTCAAAGGACCAGCTCGGCATTGGCTCAATAGCCTGCCAGCAGAATCCATTGGCTGTTGGGAAGATCTGGAAGCCGCATTCCTCGACAACTTCTAGGGCACTTATGTGTGACCACCAGATGCCGATGACTTGAGCCACATAATTCAGCAGCCAAAGGAATCGACCAGGCAATTCTGGACACGGTTCCTGACAAAGAAAAATCAAATCGTCGACTATCCCGATATAGAGGCCCTAGCAGCTTTTAAGCACAACATCCGCGACGAGTGGCTCGCCCGGCACCTTGGCCAGGAAAAGCCGAAATCTATGGCAGCCCTCACGACACTCATGACCCGCTTTTGCGCGGGAGAGGATAGCTGGCTGGCTTGAAGCAATAACATATCAAAGAACCATGGTACTTCGGATACCAAGGATAGAAATGGCACGTCACGTCGCAACAAACACAAGCGCCGCATCAACAACAATAATATCGAGGATACGACAGTCAATGCCGGATTCAGAGGCTCTAAACCCGGTCAGCGGAAAAAGCCATTCAAAAGAAGCACTCCAGGCCCGTCCAATTTGGACCGTATACTCGATCGCTCGTGTCAAGTACACGGCACCCCCAACAAGCCAACCAACCACACCAACAGGGAATGTTGGGTGTTCAAGCAGGCCGGCAAGTTAAATGCCGAAAACAAAGATAAGGGGTTACATAGCGATGACGAGGAGGAGCCCCGGCCACCGAACACCGGAGGACAGAAGAGGTTCCCCCACAAGTGCGGACGGTGAACATGATATACGCAACCCACATCCCCAAGAGGGAGCGGAAGCGTGCGCTAAGGGACGTATATGCATTGGAGCCAGTCGCCCCAAAGTTCAACCCATGGTCCTCCTGTCCGATCACCTTCGATCACAGGGACCACCCCACTAGTATCCGTCATGGCGGATTCGCCGCACTGGTCCTAGACCCAATCATCAACGGATGTCACCTCACTCGAGTCCTTATGAACGGCGACAGCAGCCTGAACCTGCTTTATCAAGACACAGTGTGCAAAATGGGTATAGACCCCTCAAGGATCAAACCCACAAAAACGACCTTCAAAGGCGTCATACCAGGTGTAGAGGCCCAATGCACAGGCTCAGTCACACTGGAAGTGGTCTTCGGATCCCCGGATAACTTCCGAAGCGAGGAGTTAATCTTCGATTTAGTCCCGTTCCGCAGTGGCTATCATGCACTGCTCGGGCGAACCACATTTGCGAGATTCAATGCGGTACTGCATTATGCATACCTCAAGCTCAAGATGCCAGGACTTCGGGGGGTCATCACAGTCAATGGAAACACAGAGCGCTCTTTCCGCATGGAGGAGCACACTGCGGCCCTCACAGCAGAAGCACAAAGCAGCCTCTTCAAGAAATCCACCAGTTCGGTGATTAAACACCCGAACACCGTCAAGCGCGCCTGGAGTAATCTGCAATAAGACCGCCTGGCACATTCCGAGCTCACATAGCAATGCGTCCCCCACCCCAGTCCCAGCCAAATGGCGAAATCCGTGCCATGCATACATAATTACGCATTGTGGGGGGGCATGACTACGGCACGCCCCAAAACGCGGCTCAACCGCACTAGGGGCTTCCCACTTTGTTATTTTTTCTCTCTTTCAGGACTTTACTCTCTGGAAACCCTGTCCGACAGTACAATTGCCGGACACATGATACAACAACCAAGGAGGCAGAAAGCTACGTCGCACCATGGAACTCCCAGGTGGTCTCTGATAACGAGTGAAATACCTGCTTTAAATACCATTCCTCAGCTTGCCCTTGGAGGGTACATGTCAAATAGTCCTACTTTTTGCTTATCGCACTACTTGTATCATTCTGCTTCGACGCACCTTTTTGAATAAACAATGCATAGCACTAGACTATTACCAGAGTGTACGGCCAATACGCCAAGGGCTTAAGCGTACCCCATAATATGGCGTGAGAAGTCCAAACACTTTCGACAGTGCGGCACCCCGAACTTATAGCATTATATGCATCAGCTCCGAATCATGTCTTGGGTCAATAGTTGGGTTTTCCCGGCTCCCATGTTTTGGTACCTTACGTTCCGCTATATCGGCTAAGGTAGCACTAGGAGAACTACTGCGATTGTGCCCCGGTTCATCTGGGCAAGCACCTCAGTAGAGAAAGCTAAAACTCACTGTCATGATAAGGCGAGAGCTGGTCGCTGTTAGAGAGGTCTCGAGTCCCTAAAGACTTATGCCGCTTAGGGTGAGGAGTCGGCTTTGTCCGGCTTAGGCGTGTATAGCGCCCCAAATTCGGCCTTCCGAATACTAGGGGCTTCGCCAAAATTTAAAATTGTAGACTTCTATGGCTAAGTGAGAGTGATAAAGCATTATAGTCTGATTGCCTTGTTCGTTGTGCCGAGCACCTCACTCGAAGGACCCAACAATGGGAAAAAGAGTGCTCAGATTTATCCCGAACACCCCAGCACTCGTGGCATGGGGGTAGAAGCCGACGACTGGCCATCTCTCAGATTTGATAAACAGCCGCACAGAAGGTAATATTTTAAATTCAAACAAGCGTTGCATAGCACATATGAATAGGTTTTCATAATACAGGATCACACGAGCAAGTTCATTCAAAAATTACATACATCGCACACTCGTCCGCCACAAGACGGGCACCCTTCAGGACACCCTCATAATACATTTCAGGGTGGCGATGCTCCTTGCCCTGCGGCGGCCCCTCCTTCACTAGCTTCTCGGCGTCCATCTTGGCCCAGTGCACCTTCGCACGGGAAAAAGCCCAATGTGCACCTTCGATGCAGACGGACCGCTTTATGACTTCCAGCCGTGGGCAGGCATCCACAAGCCGCCTCACCAGGCTGAAGTAGCTGTTGGGAAGGGAGTCGCCAGGCCACATCCGGACTATAAGGCCCCTCATGGCCTGTTCGGCCGCCTTGTGCAGCTCGACCAATTGCTTTAGCTGGTCGCTCACAGGCATCGGGTGTTCGGTCCCAGTATACTGAGACCAGAACAACTTCTCTGTCGAGCTTCCCTCCTCGGCCTGGTAGTACTTTGCGGCATCCGACACGCTGCAGGGAAAATCTGCGAATGCTCCTGGAGAGCTCCGGACTCGGGTAAGTAACAAGTAATTTACTTTCGCATGCTTGCTTTGCATAATGAATGCCTTACCCGCTGCTATCTTCCTCATCATATCAATTCCCTGGAGGGCCTTTTGGGCTTCAGCCTTGGCATGCTTTGTGCTCTCGAGGGCCGCGGCAGGCTCGGACTCTCGCGTCTTCGAGTCAAGCTCCAAAGTCTCGTGCTTATTCACGAGAGCCTGGAGCTCTTGCTGCACCTCGCCCACCCGTGCCTCTTGTTTCTCCCGCTTGGTGCGCTCCTCGGCCGCTTTGTTTTCGGCCTCGGACAACGCTCGCTTCAGGGTCGCCACTTCGGTCGTGGCCCCTGGCACATCCATGATGATCCTATCATTCTGCAACCACATCTTATATATATATACAAGGTATTACTTACCTTTGTTCTCCTTGAGCTGCCTCTTGGCAAGGCCGAGTTCTTTCTCAGACCGCTTGAGGTTCTGCTTCAGTGCGGCGACCTCCGCAGTCAGTGCGGCAGAGGTCAGCAGCGAAGCCTGCATACGCATATAGACATACTTGTATTAGACTCCTGTAGATATTATTTGATCCTCTATTTGGCTTTTCTTTGTGAACACCAAACAGAGCATCAGGGGCTACTATCTATGCGGTAATATTTTCCTATATTTTAAATACTTACCTCAAAGCTTGTTAGAAGGCTGGCACAGGCTTCAGTCAGTCCGCTCTTGGCGGACTGAACCTTCTTGATCACCGCACTCATAATAGTGCGGTGCTCTTTATCGATGGAAGTGCCGCAAAGTGCTCCCAACAGGTTGTCCGGTGCCTCTGGATAGACAGAGGTCACCGGCACGGGCGGCTTGCCCCTCTTGGCAGGGGGCACCTGCCAGAGTCCGGAACCATTGTAGGTTCCGGCGTGGTGTTCGGCTGAGGGCCAAACTTGGAGCCCTTGGGAGTCTTGCTCCCTTTGCGCCTGGAGTTCGGAAGGTCGCCTTGAGGCACCTCCAGGACTACCTCCCCTCGGTTCGGTGCCCCTTGAGACAATACCTCGACATTGTCCGTAGGGCGAGGAGAGGAGGCGGTTGGAGGTGATTCGCTATTCATATACGACGAGTCCAAGGAACCGTCCGACGAGGATACATCAATGTGGGCTCAGGGCGGACTGCATGATCATATTCGACGTTAGGAGAAGCAGTGCAATAAAAGTATGCTATGAGTTACTCTGGTATCCGAATACTTACAACTTCTCCAGGGTCTTAGCCCTGAGTAACCACTCGTCTTCGCTGTCGGCGGCGGTGGTGGAACAGTCCGGAAGGAGAGTCCTTCACTTCTTGGACCCTCCGGCCTCCCCGGTTGGGGCGGCCTTCCTTTTCCTGTCTCCCCGGCTGGAGGGGGAGAACCGTCATCTTCCTCCTCCTCGTTTTCACGAGAGGAGTGCGTCTCAGGGTTATCGGACGATGAGTCCGATACCACCTGGCGCCGGGAACTCTTTCGAGTTCCCGTGGCCTTCTTCTTGATCTTCTTCTCCGGCATCTCATAAGGAGCCGGAGTCCGCATCTCCGCCAGGAGAGCATCTGTAGGGTCTTCGGGCAGAGGGGCCGGACAGTCAATCTGCTGTGATGTCTCCACCCAATCCTGTCAAAGGCATGGGAGCTTAGACCCCGCACATGGTTAAACTATGGAAAATAAATACCCTACGAGGTGTACAGAACTTACCAGATTCATAGGGCGCGTCGCGCTTAGCCCGCGGTCCTCGGTAAGGGGAGGAGGGACCTCAGCGCCCTTAAACAGCACCTTCCAGACGTCCTTATGTGTCGTGCCGAAGACCTCGCATAGAGTCTGGTGCTGGGCCGGTCGAACTCCCATAAGTTGAAAGCCCGTCATTGACATGGGAGGATCCGGCGGAAGAGCATGACCTGGACTATGTTGAGAAGCTTGAGTTTCTTGCCTATCATGTTCCGGATACACTTCTGGACTCCGTCTAGCTCCACCGATGAGCCCCAGGACAGGCCCTTCTCCTTCCAGGAAGTGAGCCGCGTGGGGATTCCGGATCGAAATTCGGGGGCCGCCACCCAGTTGGTGTCGCGTGGCTCGGTCATGTAGAACTACCCCGATTGCCACCCCTTTATGGTCTTCACATAGGAACCCTCGAGCCATGTAACATTGGGCATTTTGCCCACCATGGCTCTGCCGCATTCCGCTTGTTGGCCGCCTACTACCTTTGGTTTGACATTGAAGGTCTTCAGCCACAGGCCGAAGTGGGGTCGGACGCAGAGGAAAGCCTCGCACACGAGATGAACGCCGAGATGTTGAGGATGAAATTCAGAGCTAGATCATGGAAGTCCAGCCCATAATAGAACATAAGGTCGCGGACGAATGGATGGAGGGGAAACCCCAGTCCGCGGACGAAGTGGGTGAGGAAAACCACCCTTTTGTAAGGTTCTGGGGTAGGGATGATCTACCCCGCGACTGTCAGCCGGTGCGCAATATCCGCAGCTAAGTATACGGCCCCGTGCAACTTTTTGATGTCTCCCTCCGTAATGGAGGAGACCGTCCACTTGCCTCCCGCTCCGGACATGTTTGGAGAGGGTTGGGGAGAAGGATGTGGACTTGGGCGCTGGAGCCCGAGTGCGCGAGAATGGATGAGCAAGGAGGAAGAAGGCATGGATAGAAAAAGGTGAACCCTTATCACTTTATAAGGGCGGATGAAACTATGTGCCCCCACCAGCCTGGTAAAACTCGCTTATCCCCTAAGCGCCGTAATTGATGGTGCGGTTGGGTTACCCACGTCTGTATTGATGGGAATCCCGTAATAAGGGGACACGATCTCTACTTCGACAAGACGTGCCAAGGAAACTGCCTCACGAAACACGCTGAGGTTGGTTGTGAAAAACGATTCGAATGGTGACCTGGCTGTGGTGTGATGTCACACTGCGGAATGCATCGGCAGATTAGATTTGTGAAAATATTATTCTCTGTATGGTTGTATGTGGAACTTGTTTTGCAGATTCGGACACGATCCTCGTGTTCAAAATCTCCTATGAAGTATTTGGAGGAGGAACCCGCCTTGCAATGCCGAAGACAATCTGCATGCCGGACTCGTCGTCATTGAAGCCTGGTTCAGGGGCTACTGAGGGAGTCCTGGATTAGGGGGTATCCGGACGACCATATTATATCCTTTGGCTGGACTGTCGGACTATGAAGATACAAGATTGAAGACTTCGTCCCGTGTCCAGATGGGACTCTCCTTGGCATGGAAGGCAAGCTTGGCAATTCGGATATGTAGATCTCCTTCCTTGTAACCGACTCTGTGTAACCTTAGCCCCCTCCGGCGTCTATATAAACCGGAGGGTTTAGTCTATAGGGAGGACACACAATCATACCATAGGCTAGCTTCTAGGGTTTAGCCTCTTCGATCTCGTGGTAGATCAACTCTTGTACTACTCATATATCAAGAACAATCAAGCAGGACGTAGGGTATTACCTCCATCTAGAGGACCCGAACTAGGGTAAACATCGTGTCCCCCGCCTCCTGTTACCATCCGCCTAGACGCACAGGTCGGGACCCCCTACCTGAGATCCACCGGTTTTGACACCGACAGAGCCCGTCGCCCCAAAGTTCAACCCATGGTCTGCTTGCCCGATAACCTTTGATCGCAGGGACCACCCCACTAGTATCCATCATGGCGGATCCGCCGCACTGGTCCTAGACCCCATCATCGATGGATTTTACCTCACTCGAGTCCTTATGGACGGCAGCAGCAGCCTGAACCTGCTCTATCAAGATACAATGCGAAAAATGGGAATCGATCCCTTGAGAATCAAACCCACCAAAACCACCTTCAAGGGCGTTATCCCAGGTGTAGAGGCCCATCGCATGGGCTCAATCACACTGGAAGTGGTCTTCGGATCACCGGACGACTTTCGAAGCGAGGAGTTAATCTTCGACATCGCCCCGTTTCACAGTGGCTATCATGCACTGCTCGGACGAACTGCATTTGCAAAATTCAATGCAGTACCGCATTACACATACCTCAAGCTCAAGATGCCAGGACCTCGAGGGGTCATAACAGTGAATGGAAACACAGAACGCTCGCTCCGCACGAAAGAGCACACTACGGCCCTCGCAGCAGAAGCACAAAGCAGCCTTTCATGGCAAACCACTAATTCGGCGATACAGCCCCCGAACACCTTCAAGCGTGTCCGGAGTAAACTGCACCAGGATCGCCTGGCATGTTCAGAGCTCGCCTAGCAATTCAACCCCCGTCCCAGTCCCAGTCAAGCGACGAAATCCGTACCACGCGTACATAATTACGCACTGAAAATACCATGGATATAGGCGGGGGCACGATTAGGGCACGCCCCGAAATGCGGCTTAACCGCCCTAGGGGCTGTATATATTTATCATTTCTTTTCTCTTTCAGGGCCTAACTCTCTGGAAGCCCTTTCCAGCAGTATGATTGCCGGACAAATTACGGGAAGGAACAACCAAGGCAGCAAGAAGGTAAGATGTACACGGGAACCCCCAGGTGGTCTCTAATAATAATACCCGCTTTCTACTATCCATACACAGCTTGCCCTTGGATAGGACATTTCGAATAGTCCTACTTTCTGCATATTGCACTACCTGTACCAGTACACTTAGACGTATTATTTAAATAACAATGCATAGCATTAGTCTATTATTGTATTATTCATTCTTTTTTTCCTTTATGTCCATTTACGACAATCCGCACCCGTAAATTCGGGTACGGTCAGTACACCAGGGGCTTTCATTTACCCCATAATATGGCGTGAGAAGTCCGAACACTTTCGGCAGTGCGGCACCCCGAACTTATAACATTATATGCATCAACTCTGAATCATGTCTTGGGTCAATAGTTGGGTTTTCCCGGCTCCCATGCTTTGGTACCTTACGTTCCGCTATATCGGCTAAGGTAGCGGTGGGAGAACTACTGCGATTGTGTCCCAGTTCTTCCGGACGAGCACCTCAGTAGAGAAAGCCGAAAACTGACTGTCATGATCAGGCGAGAGACTGGTCGCTGTTCGAGAGGTCTCAAGTCCTTAAAGACTTTTTCCGCTTCAGGCGAGGAGTCGGCCTTGTCCGGATCAGGCGTGTATAGAACCCCAAATTCGGCCTTCCAAATACCACGGGCTTCGCCATCTATGGCTAAGCGAGAGTGATAAAGCATTATAGTCCGATTGCCTAGTTCGCTGCACTGAACACCTCCCTTGAAGGACCCAAATTGGGGTAAAGAGTGCTCAGGTTTATCCCGAACACCCCAGTACTAGTTACATGGGGGCAGAAGCCGACGACTGGCCAACTCTCTGATTTTGTAAATGGCCACACAAAAGGTAATATTTTAAATTAAAAATGTGTTGCATAGCGCAGATGAACTTGTTTCATATTACAGGATCACACGAGCATGTTCATTCAAAAATTATCTCCCTGGAACATTCATCCGCCATAAGGCGGGAACCCTTCAGGACACTCTCATAATAAATCTCGGGGCAGCGATGCTCCTTGCCCTCCGGCGGCCCCTCCTTCACCAGCTTCACGGCGGTCAGCTTCGCCTAGTGCACCTTCGCCCGGGCAAAAGCCCTACGCGCACCCTCGATGCAGACGGACCGCTTTATGACTTCAAGTCGTGGGCAGGCGTCGACGAGCTGCCTCACCATACCAAAGTAGCTGCCGGACAGGGGCTTGCCAGGCCACAATCGGACTATAAGGCCCCTCATGGCTTGTTCGGCCGCCTTGTGAAGCTCGACCAACTGATTCAGCTGGTCGCTCAAGGGAACGGGGTGTTCGGTCCCAGTATACTGAGAACAAAACAACTTCTTCGTCGAGCTCCCCTCCTTAGCTCGGTAAAACTTTGTGGCATCCAGTACACTGCGAGGAAGATCTACAAACGCTCCTGGAGAGCTCCGAACTCGGGTAAGAAAAAGGAAAGTTTCCTTCACATGCTTGCTTTGCATAATGAATGCCTTACCCACTGCTATCTTCTTCACTTCATCAATCTCCTGGAGGGCCTTGTGGGCTTCAGCCTTGGCGCTCTGGGAAGTTTCGAGCGCCTTCTCAAGCTCGGACTCTCGCGTCTTAGAGTCAAGCTCCGAGGACTCATGTTTCTTGGCGAGAGCCTCGAGCTCTTGCTGCACCTCGCCCACTCGGGCTTCTTGTTTCTCCCGCTCAAGGCGCTCCTCGGCCGCTTTGTCTTCGGCCTCGGACAGCGCCTTCTTCAGGGTCGCCACTTCGGTCGTGGCCCCTGGAAAATTCATGATGATCCTGTTACTTTACACCCAAACTTCTTTTATTTTATATAGACAAAGTATTGCTTACATTTGCTCTCCTCGAGCTGCCTCTTGGTAAGGCCAAGCTCGTTCTCGGACCGCTCCAGGTCCTGCTTCAGCGCAGAGACCTCTGCAGTACGTGCGGCAGCGCCAGCAGCGAAGCCTGCACATACACATAGATATATTCTAATTAGACTCATGAGTTATCATTTGATCCTCTATTCGGCCTTTCTACTTGAACGCCGAACAGAGCATCAGGGGCTACTACCTATGCTGTAATATTTTCTTATATTTTGATTTCTTACCTCAAAGCCTGTGAGGAGGCTGGCGCAAGCTTCAGTCAGTCTGTTTTTGGCGGACTGAACTTTCTCGATCACCGCACTCATGATAGTACGACGCTCTTCGTCGATGGAAGCGTCGCGAAGTGCTTCCAGCAAGTTGTCCGGTGCCTCTGGATAGACAGAGGACACCGACACGGGCAGCTTTCCCCCCTTAATGGGGGGTGTTGTTCGCAGGGCAAGGGGTGGAGGAGGTCGGAAGAGAACCGTTGTTCAGATGCGACGAGTCCAATGAACCACTCGACGAAGATACATCGAGATGAGCTCGGGACGGACTGCATAATCATGTTCGGCATGAGGAGAAGCGGTGCAGTAAAACATACCCTGAATTACTATGGTGTCCGGATACTTACGACTTCGCCAGGGGCTTAACCCTGGGTAGCCACTCGTCGCTGCTGTAGGCGGCCGTCGTGGAGCAGTCCGGAGGGAGGGTCCTGCCCTTCTTGGACCCTTCGGCCTCCCCAGTTGGGTCGACCTACCTTTTCTTGTCTCTCCCGGCTAGGGGGGCGGGTGAGAACTTTCCTCTTCCTCCTTCTCGTTTTCGTGGGAGGAGGGCGCGTTGGAGTTATCGGACGATGAGTCCGATACAACCTTGCGCCGAAGACCCTTTCTTGTCCCCGTGGCCTTCTTCTTGGCCTTCTTCACCGGCACCTCGAAAGGTGCCACAACCAGCATCTCTGTCAGGAGAGCATCTGCAGGATCTTTTGGCAGGGGGTGGGGCAATCGATCTGCTCTGCTATCTTCACCCAGTCCTGTTCAAGGCATGGAAGGCTTAGATCCCGCACATGATTAAACTAGGGCAGATGGATACCCTGTGAAATATAAAAACTTACCGAATTGGCGCAACGCTTTGCGATGAGTCCATGGTCCTCGGTGAGGGAAGGAGGTACCTCGGCGCCCTTGAACAGCACCCTCCAGACGTCCTCATGTGTCATGTCATAGAGCTCTTGGAGCGTCTGGTGCTTGGCCGGGTCGAACTACCACAAGTTGAATACCCGTTGTTGACATGGGAGAATCCAGCGAAAGAGCATGACCTGGACCACGTCGACGAGCTTGATTTTCTTGCTCATCATGTTCTTGATGCAAGTCTGGAGTCCGGTTAGCTCTACCAAGGAACCCCAGGACAAGCCCTTCTCTTTCCAGGAGGTGAGCCGTGTGGGGATTCCGGATCAGAATTTGGGGGCCGCCACCCAGCTGGTGTCGCGCGGCTCGGTGATGTAGAACCACCCCGATTGCCACCCCTTTATGGTCTCCACATAGGAGCCTTCAAGCCAGGTGACATTAGGCATCTTGCCCACCATGGCGCCTCCGCACTCCGCTTGTTGGCCGACCACCACCTTCGGTTTGACATTGAAGGTATTCTGCCACAGGCCGAAATGGGGCTTGATGCGGAGGAAGGCCTCACACACGACGATAAACGCCAAGATGTTGAGGATGAAATTGGGGGCCAAATCATGAAAATCCAGCCCGTAGTAGAACATGATCCCGCAGACAAACGGGTGGAGAGGAAATCCTAGTCCGCGGACAAAGTGGGTAAGAAAAACTACCTTCTCATGGGGTTCGGGCGTTGGGATGATCTGCCTCGCATCTGGCAGCCGGTGCGCAATATCCGCAGCCAGATATCCGGCTTCTCGTAACTTTTTGATGTTCTCCTCCGTGACGGAGGAGACCATCCACTTGCCTCCTGCTCCGGACATGCTTGGAGTGGTTTGAGAAGAAGAACGCGAGCTTGGGCGCTAGAGCTTGAGTGTGCGGGAATGGGTAAGCAAGGAGGAAGAAGGCGTGGGTAAAAAGTGAATCTTTGTCCCTTTATAAGGGCGGAGGAGGCAATGCGCCTCCCCACTTGCCTGGTAAAATCGCTTATTCCCCAAGGGCCGTAATTGATGGCGCAGTTGGGTTACCCATGTCCGTATTGATGCGAATCCCGTAATAAGGGGAACACGATCTCTGATTTGACAAGACGTGTCAAGAAAACCGCCTCACGATATGTGCAGTGCTGGTTGAGAAAAACGGTTCGAATTATGACCGGGCCATGGCGTGATGTCATGCTATCAAAACGTGTCAGCAGATTAGATTTGTGGAAATATTATTCTCTCTACGGTGGTATGTGGAACTTGTTTTGCAGAGCCGGACACTATCCTTGTGTTCAAAATCTTCCATGTAGCATTCGGAGGAGGAACCCGCCTTGCAATGCCTAAGACAATACTGCGTGCCAGACTCATCATCATTGAAGCCTGGTTCAGGGGCTACTGAGGGAGTCCTGGATTAGGGGGTCTTTGGACAGCCGGACTATATCCTTTGGCCGGACTGTTGGACTATGAAGATACAAGATTGAAGACTTCATCCCGTGTCCGGATGGGACTCTCCTTGGCGTGGAAGGCAAGCTAGGCAATACGGATATGTAGATCTCCTCCCTTGTAACCGATTCTGCGTAACCCTAGCCCCCTCCGGTGTCTATATAAACCAGATGGTTTAGTCCATAGGACAAGATTCAATCATACCATAGGGTAGCTTCTAGGGTTTAGCCTCTACGATCTCGTGGTAGATCAACTCTTGTAATACTTGTCAGGACCCCGACTCAATGCCACATCGATCTAGCATGTAACACCTCATATCACTTTACGGCCTCACGCTCGGTATTCCCACGGGTGTCGCCTTACCTTTGCCCGGGACCGTTTGCGCCTTTTGGCACACGTATATGACAGTGTCGCTAGCATCCATATGATAAGGAGCCCGGGCTGACATGGCTAGTCGTAAACCCAAAGTGGCACAGACTTACAGGGACAGGCATTCATGACCCAGCATCGAATGTGTCGGTCATCAGCGGGTGAATCCAGGCTGTAGCACTGGGCTAGCAGGACTCCGGTGAACCGGGCTGTAGCGGGCTAACAGGACTCCGATATTCATCGCGTGACATTTCCCCGAAGGGACAGACACAGGAATGAAGAAGGACACATGCCGGCCAGCCTAAGTGTTCCGGAGCAGTAGCAAGCTACCATGGCTCGGTGGAAACACTAGGAGACATTTCCCGGTAAGAGAGGCTACTAAAGATAAACAACTAGATGGTCAGATCCCACACATACCAAGCATTTCAATAGCATACACACAATATGCTCGATATGTGCAAATACAACATGGCATCACAACATGACTCTACGACTCAAGTAATTTATTCAATAGGCTCCGAGGAGCGAGATATTACAAACATGGGTCTCATGACCCAACAATCAGAGCATACAAGTCAAAGCACAAGCGGAAGCTATCATGTCTGGGTACAGACACCTATAACTGGAAAAGGCTGAGAAGCCTGACTATCTACCAGATCCTGCCGGGGCACAAGATCGTAGCTGAGGTAACAAGCTAAACGTCGAAGTCCACGCGGTACTACTAGCGAGACCGAAATCTCTCTGCAAAACATAAAATAGGCAAACGTGAGTACAAATGTACCCAGCAAGACTTACATCAGAACTAACTACATATGCATCATTATCAACAAAGGGGATGGTGGGGTTTAACTGCAGCAAGCCAGCTTTGACTCGGTGGCTATCCTGAACTACGACTGCAATGTAACTCTTTTGAGGTGGCGCACACGAGTCCACATATTCACCATATCAATACACCACTATGGATCCGCTCCCGGCTCCCTACGAGAACGCCATCCATAGCACTCACGCTTATCTTGCATATTTTAGAGTATCCACTTTCACTTGTCTATGAACTGATATAAGCAACCCAGAAGTCCTTTTCCGCGGACACGGCTATTCGAATAGATGATGTTAACCCTGCAGGGGTGTACTTCTTCATACATGTTTCCACCACTTAGCGTCTGCACACGACATGTGCTCGGTAGACTTCAAGCGAAAGCCGACATGGGTGTAGACCACGACCTACCAAAACACTCAAGTCTCTAGTCCAGGTTTATCGCCTATTCGGGTTCCATCCATGAGGAGATCCAGCCGGAGTTTCGCTCACAGCCCCAAACGATGTGAACAGTGTTCCCGAGATACCAAACGGGCATCCGGTACACCGTGCCACGTACCTACCGCATCACAGCCCACCCCTACGGTCAGCGCTGTCCACGGCCTCCAGTAAGCTACAAACACCAGAAACTACTTGCAACTCCTGGACAGAGGACTAGGGTGAATAAGAAGTCGAGCGGGGTCATATTTCAGGGCCCAATGCATGGTAGTAGCTGAATCATGGATCACAAACACAGAACTCAATTCCTAAGGACGGCTTCAATGAGACAACCCACCATGTACTCCTACATGGCCTCTCACCGACACCTTTTACCAAATCGTGTTCACACACTTAGCTCACACACAGTAGGACATGTTCACACACCTCTGATTCATCCCCGATGAATCAGACCTGACTCAACTCTAAGCAGTAGCAGGCATGACAAACAAACATGAATGAGTAGGCACAACAGGGCTCAAACAACTCCTACTCATGCTAGTGGGTTTTATCTATTTACTGTGGCAATGACAGGTCATGCAAAGGATAAAGGGGTTCAGCTACCGCAGCAAGTAACAGATGAATCGATGTTGTCCTAATGCAGTAAAAGAGAGCAGGAGCGAGAGAGTGGGATTTTATCGGAATGAACAAGGGGGTTTTGCTTGCCTGGCACTTCTGAAGATAACATTGAGTCTTCATCAGTGTCAATGATCACATTGTCGGTACAACATCTACCGAGGGAGAACAACACCGGCAAACACAGAAGAAACACGATCAATGCAATGCACAATATGATGCATGCTATGACATGGCAATATGAATGTGTTTTGGGCTAATGCATCTAGCAACAAATTAAATGGGGTTGGTTTGAATACAAGATTCAAATTCAAACTATATATGTGATTATTTAAATGCCCTTTGTATGATTTGTGCTAAACAGCATCTATAAGTTGTTCTAACATGCATGAAAATGGTACAGATGGATTCCTTGAATTTTTCTGATAATTTTTCATATATAACTTATTTAATTTGGAGTTATGGTTAATTTTCTATGATTTATTGAAGTTTTAGCTATTTCCGAAATTCCTGAAATAATAATAAATCCAGAAATGATTATGGCGTCAGCACCACGTCACAGTGACGTCAGCAGGGTCAACTGGGCGCCCCAGGTCAAACCTGACGTGTGGGGGCCACACGTCAGTGACACAGGAGCTAATCCCGGTCAAACCCAGCGCTGACTGGGGTTTGACCAGGGGTGGGGCCACTGTCAGTGGCTGTGGGGGTGTTTAGCATGGTCATTATGCTAACTAAATCAGCGCCACGTCAGCTGCCGGCGTTTAACCGCCGGCAACCTCAGATCGCGGCGGCGTCCGCGTCGGGTTTGCGCTACAGGGCACCGTTTTACTCGTGGTTTGCGGCTACGGCTAGCTGGCAAAGCAGCGCATCTAATGGAGTGAACGGGAGGAGCTGGGGTGGCCTGAGTCGACGGCGGCGAGCTCCAAGGCGGCGGCCGGAGTTCGGGCACCTGCGGGTTTGGCGTTGTGGTGCTCGGGAGGGGAAGCTGGTGGGTTCTACGTGCTCCTAGTGAGGTTTGGAGCACGGTGGTGTGCCCGGCTTTGAGCCACGGTGGCTCTGGCCACGACGGTGACGAGGCACGACGGCGGCGAGCTCTCGGGTCCGCGGAAGCAATGGCTAGAGCGGCCAAACGACATGGGAAGAAGAGGGGAACGGTTCAGCGGCTCATCGCGAGTCCAACGAGCGCAAGGGCGAGGCGGGGGACGCTCTGTGGGCGGCGAATCAAGCGACGACGGCCGTCGGTGCAGAGGAAGAAGATGGCGTCGGTGACGGTGCTCCAGGGCGTCCGTCGTCTTGTGGCTCCGTGGTAGGGACGGGGACGTCACGGCGGAGCTCGGGGGCGCGTCGGAGAGGCGAGGGAGGACCTGTGGCCGCGGTGGTTCTAGTCGGCGGCGATGGCTGCGTTCGGGTTCGGGCGAGAGAGAAGGAGCAGAGGGGCGGAGCCTCGAGGAAGAGTGAGAGGGGTCCGAGGGGGTGGCGTGGCGCACCTAGCGACGTCCAGGAGCAAGCGGCAAGCATGAGGTGGCCGGCGCGTGCGCGCGCGCGTCGGGCACACGCCCTCCTGCCTACTGGCAGGAGGTTGAAGACGGTGGTGACTGCGGTGGGCTGGGCCGCACAGTGCTGGACCAGCACAGGAGCTGGGCCGGCTCTGGTGGGCTGCACGGGTGAGGCCAGGTAACTTCCTTCTCTCTCTCTCTTTTATTTCTATTTCAGTTCTGTTTTCTTTTATTTAATCTGTTTTGCCACTGTTTTGAATTTAAAAATAATTTAAACAATGCCAAAAACTCCTCTGAAAATATTTATGCTGCTTAATGGACTTTTCCAAAAGCACATAAAATGTTTCAGGGTATTTGGAAATATATTCTATACAAGTTATGAATATAGTTCCAAATGCAAATAAAGTAATGATTTAAATTCAGTGCTCAAAATATTCCTCAAAAATGTTCATTATTTTTGGTTTGGTGCAAAACCCTTGCCAAAATATAACCAACATTATTTAAGGCCATTTTGAAAACATTGAATGCATTTACCAGGGTTCTTTGCCCCTCTTTTATTTTAAGTTTTTGAGGCTTCCAAAATTCCTCAGTTCAAGTTTCAGAAATTTAAATATGATGCCTGGATGAAGATGCAACTATTTACAAACAATATTCTAGGGCTGTGACAACTCACCCCCACTAAACAAAAATCTCGTCCCGAGATTCAAGTGTAGGGTAAGGTGAAGGGGGAACGCAAACTAGCACAATCTTCACGATCTAGTTGCACTTCAAATGGACGTTGATTCGTTCACCATCATTGTCTCGAAGTCTTTCTCTGAGAACTCCAACTAACATGACAACGAGAGGAAAAGAGAGACCCTAAAAGAATGGTTCTTCTCGAAGGTCGAACAACTCAGGATTAACTCACGGAATGAGACATAGCAACATCTCTCGAGCTGAGAGGCGAAGCACACATCCATAGGAATGGAGTGAAGCAGATGACGAAGGTTCACTAGGTAGACAACAATTTCACGCTTAAGAAGGCGGTAATCGATTGTCAACGTAGCGAGGAGTTGAGTTGCCATGATACCACAACGAGACATCTTAGGGATGGTGACTCGTAGATATATCCCCTTAAGTGGCAAGAAGAATTACCTTTGATTCAGAGATCATTGAAACTCTTTAAACCAGCCTAAGGCAATTCTCGAGCGATCGTTTGGAGGGGGTCGGTAGAATGGCATACTCGGACTTGGATGATGTGGATTACCTTGTTGAAGACAACGTAATGGATGAATTTGCTTGCCACCGGAAATGGAAGAGACCCATGGTAGAATGGCACATTGGCGGTGCAAGCTAGGAACAAAATGCAAATGCTAGGAATGATTCTGGTAACTGGGGAAGAACCCAACAATAAAGAGTGAATTCACTGTTGGAGTGGTTATAGCATAACCGACGAGACTAGGAGCAATCCCGGTTAGTGCCGGCGATAATACCTAGCACTTGTGCGTGCTTTCAAGAACTTGAGCAATTCCATAATCATCAAGGTTTTACCAACATCCGTGTCAAGGGTCCGGTAACACAACTTACTACCATGATGAATGGTGATGGAGGATGCAGATGCAAAGGAAGATAACACCTTCTCAGATTTCACCCTTGGCGAGGCCAAGGAAACAAAATCTGGATGATCGACCGAGAGACACTTAGCACTCCGCTTCTAATGTTCTCCTTGATGTGCTAGTGTAACCCACTCATAGATATGGTTTGATATCTAGAACATCAAGTAAAATGGTCGGACTTCGGAATCTCAGAAATCCATAGGGGCAACTAGGGAGTAAATCCTACGAAATCCCTATGGGGGGGTGGCCAACTTCCTCAAACAAGATACTATAATAATAGGTCTACCGGATGGGTGTGTTGGCCACGACATCCACCTTACCGGTTATCGAGAGACTAATATTATAGTTCTTAGGGAAATGTTCCAACCATCATATCTGCCTGAGATTCAGCTCTGGTTGGTGTTAGGATATTCCAGGCTCATCGAGTCTTAGGAAGAAAAATGAAAGTTTGCAACACAAATCGACGAGATGACGTTGCGGGATTCTCGGGAGATGAACTACGATAGCAAGCTCCAAAACATGAGCTGGTTCTGCTATAAACATGTGAACACGTTGTCCCAGACAAGCATGCCCACATGGTAGTCTTACAATAAAACACTACCGAGTTCTGGTTGGGAACCATCAGCGAGGATATCGAAGTTCTTTCATAAGTCCGGATTAGCTCTTATGAAGATACTCCTTCTCCTTGAACAAATCAGTCAGTGGCTTGGTGTGCTAGGATACACATATGGAATGAAGGTTGCAAGTCTCCAGACCACAGAATACTTCGCACGTGTGCATGACTGACTTGCGATGATTCCAGAGGAAGCAACATTGACTTTCTCGAGTCCACGGCGGCAACTTGCATCAAATGCACATGAACTAGAGGAAGTCACTTCTTACATCGGAACATATGCTTCATGAGCTAGCATGAACAAATGCTTTCAAAAGTTTCCAACACTAGCTTAATGTTCAGCAAAATTATGGGGAAGACAAGGATGTTGTCAATGGGCACAACAACAATTCATCTGGGTTTCCTTTTAAAAGGAATTCCATAGTTAAGTGAACAAGTGATAGCATTGGTCAGACCCAAAAGATATAATGGTGTATGCTCGAGGGATCAACCACGAGTAAGACAACATTACGAATATCGTTGGTTCTGGTCTGATTGGATCATAGCCCATACTCAATCAAAGGTTTGGGTAAGATAATAGATCCAACAATTGTTCACGAGGACCAATTGATGAAGATATCATCTTTCTTCAACACACACACAAAAAGACATCCCTTAACATGAACTAAGTCGGACAAGCTTTTATCTTCCAACTCTCCAAGTTGTTGTTTAGCTTATCCAACTAGCTCAGGGTATCCAACACGGATTCTTGGAGAAGGGGTGGTTTACAGGAATAAACCAACTTGATCACGAACTCAACATAGCGGTCAGGTGACAACCTGGTAATACTTCTGAGAAGATATTTAGAAATCACGAACCACCGGTATGTTACTAAGCTCGAGAACAATCTCGCTTTTGAGGGCAAGACGATATGATCAAATGAGTGAGGACTTGACAAGATCCTAACTCATCAATCGAAGGGTGCACCGAAATAAGAACTAGATAGCACGATCAGTCTTAGGGTGACGATTCAATAATCAATACGCTAAGAATGAGGTTATCGTCCATTTAACTACCAAGCAACAGAGTTGCTAGCAGTATTGATTTCACACGCCACGATTCACTTGTCGGCATTCTGGTTACAATAACACAGGAACCGAGGAATGAACAATGATGGCAAGAAGTATCACTGTACCAAGAGTTCATAGGATGGTGTGCAATTCCTATAACAATCCCGATATAAAGATGGTAATACTTCAGGGTAGAACAGAATCAAAAGCTGGGCTGGCATTTTGATCTGCGGAGCATGACTACCTTGACCCAATCCTAGATATGGATGAGGTACTGGAGTTCATTTCTCCTAGTCATTCTGGAATAGAATGGCTTGATGGACCACAAGAGTAATAGGTATCGATGAACGATTGCACGCATACTCTTGGCTATCAATTGATAGACGAAGGTCAGTAGACAGCTAAAGAGGGACAACTCAAAGGAACATATAACTTTCTGAGTTGTGGATGCATAGATTAGTATGTCGAACCAAGTTCAACAAGTTTCTTCCGAATAACCCATGCAGAAAAGTAGAACTGGCAGGGTCACAATATATAATGGAGAACTCATCGAGAGCACTCTTGTTGTCATCTTTTGGTTCAGAAGAACTTCTGCCAAGAATGGTTCATGGTAATTGGAAGAAGGATGTACCACGAACCTCGAGAACTATCGCAAAGTTACTAATATCCTAAAGGAACTAGCAACACTATCAACATGAAGTAAGTAGAGTGAATCTCGGTTCAAGAACCCAGGAACAGAATACCTACTACTAAGTGGCATCACGGGATGCTTCCGAGGATAAAGGCCAGAATCATCACACTAGGACACAAATCATGGCTAAATTACTAGATGATCCCCTAAGACACCTAGGGTCATAATACCAGCTCCAACATATATGTCAAGGCAATAAAGTACCTCAACTCACCGATTAGTGTGGTTAATCTGGCCCAAAGGAACATCGAAACGGGAGGAAGGAATTGCAAGTTGCTTCAAACTATTTAGAAACCTGGGATGACTCGGACAGCATAACGGCTGTAAATGCTCAAAAAAGATTTGAGACATTCACAAAAATGGTGGCATAACCACTCAGAAGCACAATATCAAGGTTTCGAGATCAACAATTAACATACGGAAGTAGTAGAAACTGAACTCAAGCTTAAATCCAACAATCTTATAAGTCCACTGATTAGTAACACGTGATCCTAATAGAAAGAAGGGATAGCCTAGTTCTTAATCCCCGTAGAAGAGAAGATGATGACTCATATCAGAAGGCCATGAGGTATAAGGAGTAAAAAGAGCCTTACGTTCCATCCCACAATCAATTCCCTTATATAACTAAGAATTTCTAGACTCAACTTCGACCAGTTTGGCTTGGTAATCCTACAGGCAGTCAAGCTCTGATACCAACGCTGTCAGGACCCCGACTCAATGCCACATCGATCTAGCATGTAACACCTCATATCACTTTGCGGCCTCACGCTCGGTATTCCCACGGGTGTCGCCTTACCTTTGCCCGGGACCGTTTGCGCCTTTTGGCACACGTATATGACAGTGTCGCTAGCATCCATATGATAAGGAGCCCGGGCTGACATGGCTAGTCGTAAACCCAAAGTGGCACAGACTTACAGGGACAGGCATTCATGACCCAGCATCGAACGTGTCGGTCATCAGCGGGTGAATCCAGGCTGTAGCACTGGGCTAGCAGGACTCCGGTGAACCGGCCTGTAGCGGGCTAACAGGACTCCGATATTCATCGCGTGACATTTCCCCGAAGGGACAGACACAGGAACGAAGAAGGACACATGCCAGCCAGCCTAAGTGTTCCGGAACAGTAGCAAGCTACCATGGCTCGGTGGAAACACTAGGAGACATTTCCCGGTAAGAGAGGCTACTAAAGATAAACAACTAGATGGTCAGATCCCACACATACCAAGCATTTCAATAGCATACACACAATATGCTCGATATGTGCAAATACAACATGGCATCACAACATGACTCTACGACTCAAGTAATTTATTCAATAGGCTCCGAGGAGCGAGATATTACAAACATGGGTCTCATGACCCAACAATCAGAGCATACAAGTCAAAGCACAAGCGGAAGCTATCATGTCTGGGTACAGACACCTATAACTGGAAAAGGCTGAGAAGCCTGACTATCTACCAGATCCTGCCGGGGCACAAGATCGTAGCTGAGGTAACAAGCTAAACGTCGAAGTCCACGCGGTACTACTAGCGAGACCGAAATCTCTCTGCAAAACATAAAATAGGCAAACGTGAGTACAAATGTACCCAGCAAGACTTACATCAGAACTAACTACATATGCATCATTATCAACAAAGGGGATGGTGGGGTTTAACTGCAGCAAGCCAGCTTTGACTCGGTGGCTACCCTGAACTACGACTGCAATGTAACTCTTTTGAGGTGGCGCACACGAGTCCACATATTCACCATATCAATACACCACTATGGATCCGCTCCCGGCTCCCTACGAGAACGCCATCCATAGCACTCACGCTTATCTTGCATATTTTAGAGTATCCACTTTCACTTGTCTATGAACTGATATAAGCAACCCAGAAGTCCTTTTCCGCGGACACGGCTATTCGAATAGATGATGTTAACCCTGCAGGGGTGTACTTCTTCATACATGTTTCCACCACTTAGCGTCTGCACACGACATGTGCTCGGCAGACTTCAAGCGAAAGCCGACGTGGGTGTAGACCACGACCTACCTAAACACTCAAGTCTCTAGTCCAGGTTTATCGCCTATTCGGGTTCCATCCATGAGGAGATCCGGCCGGAGTTTCGCTCACAGCCCCAAACGATGTGAACAGGGTGCCCGAGATACCAAACGGGCATCCGGTACACCGTGCCACGTACCTACCGCATCACAGCCCACCCCTACGGTCAGCGCTGTCCACGGCCTCCAGTAAGCTACAAACACCAGAAACTACTTGCAACTCCTGGACAGAGGACTAGGGTGAATAAGAAGTCGAGCGGGGTCATATTTCAGGTCCCAATGCATGGTAGTAGCTAAATCATGGATCACAAACACAGAACTCAGTTCCTAAGGACGGCTTCAATGAGACAACCCACCATGTACTCCTACATGGCCTCTCACCGACACCTTTTACCAAATCGTGTTCACACACTTAGCTCACACACAGTAGGACATGTTCACACACCTCTGATTCATCCCCGATGAATCAGACCTGACTCAACTCTAAGCAGTAGCAGGCATGACAAACAAACATGAATGAGTAGGCACAACAGGGCTCAAACAACTCCTACTCATGCTAGTGGGTTTTATCTATTTACTGTGGCAATGACAGGTCATGCAAAGGATAAAGGGGTTCAGCTACCGTAGCAAGTAACAGATGAATCGATGTTGTCCTAATGCAGTAAAAGAGAGCAGGAGCGAGAGAGTGGGATTTTATCGGAATGAACAAGGGGGTTTTGCTTGCCTGGCACTTCTGAAGATAACATTGAGTCTTCATCAGTGTCAACGATCACATTGTCGGTACAACGTCTACCGAGGGAGAACAACACCGGCAAACACAGAAGAAACACGATCAATGCAATGCACAATATGATGCATGCTATGACATGGCAATATGAATGTGTTTTGGGCTAATGCATCTAGCAACAAATTAAATGGGGTTGGTTTGAATACAAGATTCAAATTCAAACTCCATATGTGATTATTTAAATGCCCTTTATATGATTTGTGCTAAACAGCATCTATAAGTTGTTCTAACATGCATGAAAATGGTACAGATGGATTCCTTGAATTTTTCTGATAATTTTTCATATATAACTTATTTAATTTGGAGTTATGGTTAATTTTCTATGATTTATTGAAGTTTTAGCTATTTTCTGAAATTCCTGAAATAATAATAAATCCAGAAATGATTATGGCGTCAGCACCACGTCACAGTGACGTCAGCAGGGTCAACTGGGCGCCCCAGGTCAAACCTGACGTGTGGGGGCCACACGTCAGTGACACAGGAGCTAATCCCGGTCAAACCCAGCGCTGACTGGGGTTTGACCAGGGGTGGGGCCCACTGTCAGTGGCTGTGGGGGTGTTTAGCGTGGTCATTAGTGCTAAATAAATCAGCGCCACGTCAGCTGCCGGTGTTTAACCGCCGGCAACCTCAGATCGCGGCGGCGTCCGCGTCGGGTTTGCGCTACAGGGCACCGTTTTACTCGTGGTTTGCGGCTACGGCTAGCTGGCAAAGCAGCGCATCTAATGGAGCGAACGGGAGGAGCTGGGGTGGCCTGAGTCGACGGCGGCGAGCTCCAAGGCGGCGGCCGGAGTTCGGGCACCTGCGGGTTTGGCGTTGTGGTGCTCGGGAGGGGAAGCTGGTGGGTTCTACGTGCTCCTAGTGAGGTTTGGAGCACGGTGGTGTGCCCGGCTTTGAGCCACGGTGGCTCTGGCCACGACGGTGACGAGGCACGACGGCGGCGAGCTCTCGGGTCCGGCGGAAGCAATGGCTAGAGCGGCCAAACGGCATGGGAAGAAGAGGGGAACGGTTCAGCGGCTCACCGCGAGTCCAACGAGCGCAAGGGCGAGGCCGGGGATGCTCTGTGGGCGGCGAATCAAGCGACGACGGCCGTCGGTGCAGAGGAAGAAGATGGCGTCGGTGACGGTGCTCCAGGGCGTCCGGCGTCTTGTGGCTCTGTGGTAGGGACGGGGACGTCACGGCGGAGCTCGGGGGCGCGTCGGAGAGGCGAGGGAGGACCTGTGGCCGCGGTGGTTCTAGTCGGCGGCGATGGCTGCGTTCGGGTTCGGGCGAGAGAGAAGGAGCAGAGGGGCGGGGCCTCGAGGAAGAGTGAGAGGGGTCCGAGGGGGTGGCGTGGCGCACCTAGCGACGTCCAGGAGCAAGCGGCAAGCATGAGGTGGCCGGCGCGTGCGCGCGCGCGTCGGGCACACGCCCTCCTGCCTACTGGCAGGAGGTTGAAGACGGTGGCGACTGCGGTGGGCTGGGCCGCACAGTGCTGGACCAGCACAGGAGCTGGGCCGGCTCTGGTGGGCTGCACGGGTGAGGCCAGGTAACTTCCTTCTCTCTCTCTTTTATTTCTATTTCAGTTCTGTTTTCTTTTATTTAATCTGTTTTGCCACTGTTTTGAATTTAAAAATAATTCAAACAATGCCAAAAACTCCTCTGAAAATATTTATGCTGCTTAATGGACTTTTCCAAAAGCACATAAAATGTTTCAGGGTATTTGGAAATATATTCTATACAAGTTATGAATATAGTTCCGAATGCAAATAAAGTAATGATTTAAATTCAGTGCTCAAAATATTCCTCAAAAATGTTCATTATTTTTGGTTTGGTGCAAAACCCTTGCCAAAATATAACCAACATTATTTAAGGCCATTTTGAAAACATTGAATGCATTTACCAGGGTTCTTTGCCCCTCTTTTATTTTAAGTTTTTGAGGCTTCCAAAATTCCTCAGTTCAAGTTTCAGAAATTTAAATATGATGCCTGGATGAAGATGCAACTATTTACAAACAATATTCTAGGGCTGTGACAATACTCATATCATCAAGAACAATCAAGCAGGACGTAGGGTATTACCTCCATCAAGAGGGCCCGAACCTAGGTAAACATCGTGTCCCCTGCCTCCTGTTACCATCCGCCTTAGACGCAAAGTTCGGGACCCCCTACCCGAGATCCACCGGTTTTGACACTGACAACCGCCACCAAAGAGAAGGAACCCACCATGGGTATGGATGAGATACCGCTTGCTGAGTTCATCACTAGGAGGAAGATCAATCCATATGGAAACCCTCGTGCCAACTTTAGAGGGAATGAGCTATTCTGGACCAAGCAGTAGAATCTCATCTATCTAGATGTCATCAAGGCCAAGCAAAACACCTATGTGGAGGTGAAGTGGATCAACATGCATCACATGAGGCAAGAGAAGCATCGGGAATACTTTGGTGAGGCTTTAGACCTCGTGGATCAGTTTGGCATTGAGCATATCATCTCATTCCGCAAAGACTTTGATCCTGAGATCATTGCTCAGTTCTTTGCCTCAGTGCATTTTCATCCCAATGAGGATAGGACCATGACTTGGATGACCAATGGTCGGCAGCTGACTGCTACTTGGAAGGAATTCATGACTTTGCTTAGGGTTTTGGATGAGGGGCTCGCCACACCCCAAGGTGTTCGCCCTCATGCCAATTCCGAGTCTTCAAACAAGAACAAGCTTTTTCCCTTCTATGTGGAGAAGAAGCTCTCCAATAATAAGACAACTTGGGTACTCAACTCCTTTCTCGACATCGTGCACCGGATCTTCCGCAACACTCTCTTCCCACGCATTGGGGACAAGGACAAGGTGCATGCCTATCTTGTGGATATGATGCTCACGTGTGCAGACGCTCGCACTACAAAAAAATACACTTCCGTGATGATACGTGTTTGTCACAGTAGGTCGCTTTTTTTTCATGCATGTACATCCATGACAAATTTATGAAAGAATCAAGATAGTCATACCTGTGGTGTTGTAGAAGTGTTCCATGACATTACCAAAATTATCATCACGGAAGTGTCCACTTCCATGACGATAAATCACGCGTCACAGAAGTGCTTTCGTCAAGGGTGACCGACACGTGGCATCCACCGTAACGGAACGCCGTTAAGTTATCGGGTTGGGTTTTGGATCCGATAACCCGTTAACAGCCCCGACCAATGGGAAATTTCCACATGTAAAATTCTTATAGGCCGGACGAAACACGTGTTAGCTCGTCAGTGGGTCAGATAGGCACCTATGATACGTCGACACGTGGCACGACCCAACAGAGGCCCATTCCTGTGAAAAGGACGGCCCGTTTGACTTGGTCAAAAGGTGGCGGGCCGGTGTCGTGGTTCTAAGTGTGACAGTAGAGTGGGGGTAGGTATGGAGAGGCAAGGTCCTAGCTATGGAGAGGTTGTAAACACAAGAGATGTACGAGTTCAGGCCCTTCTCGGAGGAAGTAAAAGCCCTACGTCTTGGAGCCCGGAGGCGGTCGAGTGGATATTGTGTATATGGATTACAAGGTGCCGAACCCTTCTGCCTGTGGAGGGGGGTGGCTTATATAGAGTGCGCCAGGACCCCAGCCAACCCACGTAATGAAGGGTTTAAGGTGTATTAAGTCCGGGGCGTTACAGGTAACGCCCCACATAAAGTGTCTTTACTATCATAAAGTCTACTTAATTACAAGCCATTGCAGTGCAGAGTGCCTCTTGACCTTCTGGTGGTCGAGTGAGTCTTCGTGGTCGAGTCCTTCAAGTCATTCGAGTGAGTCCCTTGTTGGTCGACTGGAAGGTGACCTCTTCTAAGAGTGTCCTCGGGCAGGGTACTTAGATCAGGTCTGTGACCCTACCCTAGGTACGTGACTCCATCATTAGCCCCCGAATGGATTGAGGCTTGAGTGATGAAGGAGTTGATGTTGTTTCCGATTAGCTTTCACATACTGGTCGTGCGTTGTTTTTGAACCAAAAATTCTTTCTGTTGATAGTGAACAACTTTTCTTCAGTCGACTCGATCCATTCTTTTTCTTCGTCGAGTGATCTTTTGGACTTCGCTGATTTCCGAGCCACGGATCGCAGGAAATCCCGCGTCTGGCAGACTGATCTGCC
The DNA here is from genome assembly GCF_002162155.2 of Triticum dicoccoides. Taxonomy (NCBI): domain Eukaryota; kingdom Viridiplantae; phylum Streptophyta; class Magnoliopsida; order Poales; family Poaceae; genus Triticum; species Triticum dicoccoides. The sequence continues at coordinate 526,981,073 of NC_041384.1, forward strand.
GTCCGCGGATTCCGCGGGATACGGAATTTGGGGGAGCACGCGAAGCGGAGCGGACCACGGCGCTCGGATGGGACGGGGCATAGACGCCTCGATTCCCGCGCCGCTTTTTTCGCCACGTATCACGCTTGCACAACTGTTACAGGATATGATTAGATCGACCGGGCCCACCTGTCATCCACTCGGAAGGGATCTTATAAATGCGTCCGGCGAGGGTTTTTTGAACAGTGCCTCAGCATTCTCTCTCTGCCCCCTTCGTCTCCGCCCAACGCGCTCGCTCTCGCCTCCGCACCACTCCTCCTCACGCGCCTCGCCGGTAGCCATGGTCAAGGAGAAGACGGCGGCGCTGGAGCGCACGAAGAAGGCGTCGGCGACGGAGAAGGCGAAGGGAAGATCCACCAGCCGCGGCGGGTCTTCGTCTAGATCTCGCCTGCCGAAAGGCTGGGTCCAGGGAGATTGGATCCAGTCGACCATCACGGAGAAGGATCTCCTCGACATGGCCAACGAGGGCCTGATCCCTCATGGAGCTGCGAGGCTTCCGGGGAAAGAGTGGCAGCCCCAGCCGGAAGAGGGTGAGTGCGTGCTTCTGGCTACCCATGTCGACCGCGGATTCTCTTTGCCGCCGAGCATTTTCTTCCGTGGTTTCTTGAACTTCTTTGGAGCGCAACTCCACCACTTCACCCCGAATTCTATCGCCTATCTTGCCGCGTTTGTGTCCATGTGTGAGAGTTTTCTGGGCTGTCGACCGCATTGGGACTTGTTCAAGCACATATTCACGTGCCGCTCTCAAACCATGAAGAAGGCGAGCCCAGGCGACGAAAGAACCCGAGTTGTCCAAATGTGTGGAGGTCTGGGGATCCAGGTGAGGAACAAGAGCACCTTCCCAGCCATGACATTCCCCGAGTCAGTCAGAGGCTGGCAGTCGACCTGGTTCTACTGCCAGGATCAGTCGACGCCGGGGCAGTCGAGTGGACTCCCTCAATTTACCATGGACCGAGTGAACAATCCCTCCTCTCTGAAGTTGATTCCGGAGGAGAAAGCTGATGTGAAGATGCTGATGGAGCGCGTAGTTCAGTTGGTTCGGGAGGGAGTGACGGGTATGGATCTCCTGGAGGTTTTCCTTAGGCGTCGAATCCAGCCTCTTCAGTTCCGGAGCCATTGCATGTGGTTGTACTGCGGGACTGAGGATGTGACTCGGGTCAATCCAGAAACAGTCGACGATACCACTCTGGAAAGGTGGATGGCCGCTGTTACTGGGAACAAAGATAACCCTCGCGGAGCCAGAATGATTCCTCCACTCGACTGCCACAGTGATCCAAACAAGGTATGTCTGGTCCACTTCCCATTGTATTCTTGTCACATTTATTTCTGTTTTCTCTACCGATCGGTCGACTGATCTTTGTCTTGATGCCTATCAGGCCCTTACTAAGCTGTACTCGATGCCCAATGGAGCACAGGCTCCGACCGAGGAGGGAGAAGCGAGCGGGGGCGAGATCCGGGAGGAGGAGTGGGACTCGGACACCGCTGAGGCTGATGATGATGATGATGACGATGATGATGATGACGATGAGGACGAGGAAGAGGAGGAGGAGGAGGAGGTCGCACCACCGCGCTCGGAAAGGCGGTCGAAACTTGTTCATGACCCTGTGACCGAACGCGGCGAGGGGGTTGCGACTGTTACACAGTCGACCAAGCGCCCTCGGACCACCTCTCCGGTGCCGACTGAAAAGGCGCCGAAGCAGCCCAGGGCGGCCCCGTCAAAGCCGACCAAGCACCTGCCGAAGATGAAGGTGTCTGTCCCCACCATATCAGGGTAATCATGTTGCTTAAGTCTTCTTGTTTTGTGTGAACTTTATCTCTGGTTGGCGCTGGAGTTAGTCGACTGACTCTTTGGAGTTGCAGTGCTGCTACTTCTGAGACCTCGGCCCGGGCTGACGACCATGAGATGGAGGACGCAGCAACCTCAAAACCTGGTACTATACTCTTAACACCGTCTTTAGTCGACTGACTCATGATCTAATCCTGATTCTTTTCTGTAGCTCCATCCAATGTTGTTATCACTCTCCCTGATGATGATGAAGATGAGGAACCGCTGAAGTACAGAAGGAGTAGGAAAGCGTCTGCCAGCAGGGTGACCCAGGATGTGACGGTGCCTGAGACTCTGGTCGCGGAGGAGGAGAACACCACTCGACACACCGTGTCCTTCGCAGATCCACTGACGAGTGCTCCGCAGCCCTCCCTCTTCATGACGCACCACGTCCCAGAGGACCAAGCTGGCGCAACGAAGGAGGCGATACGCCAGGCAGGGATCATGATGGAGCAGTTGAAGACCATCCGGGATGCGAGCCAGGAAGCTTACGATGCCAGTTCCGCCCTCCAAAGCAATGTTCAGGTCCGTCGACCACCGTTTGTTCTGTTAGGATATGCTATCAAAAACTTTTCTTTCCAGAATTTATAGTAGTCACCCAGTGGGTGTGTCGAGTTAAACTTCGTGTTAGCGGGGGCACACTGAGTGCACCCGCTGGGTGTAGTCCCCAAGGCTAAGGTCGACTGCTGGCAGTCGGCCTTAGGCTTTATAATTTCAGTCTTTCCGTCATTCGACCATGGCAACTGGATTTCGCAAACCGGTCGACTGGTCGACTCTGTCTCCAAGGCTAAGGTCGACTGCTGGCAGTCGGTCTTAGGCTTCATAAGTTCAGTCTTAAACTCCGTGTTAGCGGGGGCACGCTGAGTGCACCCGCTGGGTGTAGTCCCCAAGGCTAAGGTCAACTGCTGGCAGTCGGCCTTAGGCTTTATAATTTCAGTCTTTCCGTCATTCGACTATGGCGAATGGATTTCACAAACCGGTGGGGGCATGCTGAGTGCACCCACTGAGTGTAGTCCCCGAGACAGTGGTCGACTGCTTGCAGTCGATTACAGTCTTAAAGAATATATCTCTTTTTTTAGAGGTCGACTGGTCGACTCTATCTTCAATAGGATTAGTGGGGGCACGCTGAGTGCACCCACTGGGTGTAGTCCCCGAGACTACGGTCGAATGCTTGTATTCGGCTGTAGTCTTAGAAACGCGTGATTTTTCCTTTTTCACTCGGAAGTGAATTATATTTGACATTTAGTCGATTGGTTCTTCACAGAACTCCTATGATCTTGTGGCTCGCTACTCTGAGCTGGAAAACAAGCACATTCAGCTCGAGCTGAAATTGAAGCTGGTTCAGGAGAATCTGACGAAGGCAAAGGAGGAGACCGAAGGTATGTTTGGTGAGACCTTGACGACTGCTTTTTCCCTTCATTTGTTTCAAAATCTGATCTTGCTGTAACTTGCAGGTAAGGTGAGGGAGGCCCAACGGAAGAAAGACCTTGAACTAGCTGAGAAGATCAAGCTTGTTGACGAGAAGTTAGCTTCAGTCTCCAAGCTTGAGCAAGAAAATGCCAATCTGAAAGCTGCTCTTGGGAAGAAAAAAGATCTGGAGGCCTTCCTGAATGGTCTTGCCAAGAAGTTGTTTCTTATGCTTGAAGGTAAATCTCTATGCTCGGCAATCATTTCCAACCGTGGTTTTTCCACTCGACCATTGCCTTGACTCGGTGATCGTCCTTGCAGAATTTTGTCAAAACTTTGAAGAAGAAACTAGCCGGCTGGAACCAAACCTTGACCCCGTCAATTCTCCGGTGAACGACGAAGTTGCCATGAATGTTTTCCGACTGGAGTCCCGTGTTGCAGATGTCGTGGACTATCTTGCAAGGCTGAAGGTCGCCACATCTCGCATCGACTCGACGCTCTGGCCCAGGGAGACACTTCAGAACGACCTCGAGTCGCTGATGGCTCGCTTGAACACGATCCCTGGTCGAGTGCAGGAGTGGAAAAAGTCCTCGGCTCGATGCGGTGCAGATGTTGCTCTATGTCTGGCCTGAGTCCACTGCAAAGATGCACGAGAAGACAAGCTGGCGGCCCTCCGGGTGGCCAACACCAAGAAACACGACTTCAGGTCCTTTATGGAAACTTTCCTTGCGGCTGCCACTCGGATCGCAGATGGAATTGATCTTGATGAGTTTGTTGCACCTTCCAGCCCTCCACAGGAGGGGTGTAAAACTTCTTCTAAGCTCGACGCTTTAAATTTGCCTCGGTATGCCGAGTGGAGTTGTAACCGATAAACCTTAACGGGCTTAGCGCCTGAGCACTTTCGGTTCCTTTAGGTATCGATCCGAACTTGAATTTGGTGTTTGAATATGATTGCTTTTGGCTCGAAATGTCTTTTGCAGGTTCAAAGCAGGGCGCTTACTGCAATCGACATATTCCTTAGTCCACTTAGGTGAGCGCTGGGCTGCAACTAAGCCCCCGAGTGAGAGGTTTGCTCTTCACTCGGTAGGATTTTGATAACTTAGGCGAGCACTGGGCTGCAGCTAAGCCCTCGAGTGAGAGGTTTGCTCTTCACTCGGTAGGATTTCTATATCTTAGGCGAGCACTGGGCTGCAGCTAAGCCTCCGAGTGAGAGGTCTGCTCGTCACTCGGTAGGATTTTGATAACTTAGGCGAGCACTGGGCTGCAGCTAAGCCCCCGAGTGAGAGGTTTGCTCTTCACTCGGTAGGATTTTGATAACTTAGGCGAGCACTAGGCTGAAGCTAAGCCCCCGAGTGAGAGGTTTGCTCTTCACTCGGTAGGATTTTTATATCTTAGGCGAGCACTGGGCTGCAGCTAAGCCCCCGAGTGAGAGGTTTGCTCTACACTCGGTAGGATTTTTATATCTTAGGCGAGTACTTGGACTGCAG
>NC_041384.1:526986031-527000414 GCF_002162155.2 Triticum dicoccoides
TGAGAGGTCTGCTCTTGACTCGGTAGGATTTCTATATCTTAGGCGAGCACTGGGCTGCAGCTAAGCCCCCGAGTGAGAGGTCTGCTCTTCACTCGGTAGGATTTTCATATCTTAGGCGAGCACTGGGCTGCAGCTAAGCCCCCGAGTGAGAGGTTTGCTCTTCACTCGGTAGGATTTTTATATCTTAGGCGAGCACTGGGCTGCAGCTAAGCCCCCGAGTGAGAGGTTTGCTCTACACTCGGTAGGATTTTCATATCTTAGGCGAGCACTAGGCTGCAGCTAAGCCCCCGAGTGAGAGGTTTGCTCTTCACTCGGTAGGATTTTCATATCTTAGGCGAGTACTTGGACTGCAGCTAAGCCTCCGAGTGGAAGTCTGGCTTACCACTCGGTAGGATTTTATTTAATCTTAGGCGAAACGGATTCGCAGCTAAGCCTCCGAGTGGGAGTCTGGCTCACCACTCGGTAGGATTTTCATATCTTAGGCGAGTACTTGGACTGCAGCTAAGCCTCCGAGCGGAAGTCTGGCTTACCACTCGGTAGGATTTTATTTAATCTTAGGCGAAACGGATTCGCAGCTAAGCCTCCGAGTGGGAGTCTGGCTCACCACTCGGTAGGATTTTTACTTAGGCGAAACGGATTCGCGGCTAAGTCACCCACTGAGGGGAAAATTTTATTGGACAAAATAAAAAGTGACAAAAATTATGGAGGAACTATGACACTATTATTTTGAGATCCATGAACTACAGAAGTACTTTATTGCAACTCATCCGAGTGATTAAACTTAAGTGTAAAATGGGCAGAGTAGTTCCGCATTCCAAGCTCGGGGCTCGTCGATATTATGTTCGACGTTGTAAAGACGGTACGCCCCGTTGTGGAGAACTTTGGTGACGATGAAGGGTCCTTCCCAAGAAGGAGCAAGCTTGTGTTGTTTCTTCTGATCCACTCGGAGAACTAAATCTCCTTCCTCGAAGGCTCGACCCCTCACATTTTTGGCGTGGAAACGGCATAAATCTTGTTGGTAGATGGTCGGCCGGATCAGAGCCATCTCCCTTTCTTCCTCTAAAAGGTCGACTGCGTCCTGCCGCGCTTGTTCAGCTTCTGCTTCGTTGTAGATTTCAACTCGAGGAGCATTGTGGAGAAGATCACTCGCAAGACTGCTTCAGCTCTGTAGACCAAGAAGAATGGAGTTCTTCCGGTCGACCGATTAGGTGTGGTCCGCAGTCCCCAAAGCACCGAGGGAAGTTCGTCGACCCAAGCTCCGGCTGCATGCTTGAGATCACGCATCAGTCGGGGTTTCAATCCCTTGAGAATCAGGCCATTGGCTCACTCTGCTTGTCCATTCGACTGCGGATGGGCAACTGAAGCGTAGTCGACTCGTGTGCCTTGAGAGTTACAGAAATCTCTGAATTCCTCCGAGTCAAAGTTCGACCCATTATCTGTAATGATGCTGTGCGGGACTCCATATCTGAATATCAGTTCCCTGATGAAGCTAACAGCAGCACCGGCGTCAAGGTTCTTGATTGGTTTAGCCTCAATCCACTTGGTGAACTTGTCGACTGCCACCAGTACATGCGTGAAGCCACTTCGACCTGTTCTCAAAGGACCGACCATGTCCAACCCCCATACTGCGAAAGGCCAGACGAGTAGAATGGTCTTCAGAGCTGATGCAGGCTTGTGTGACATATTCGAGTAGAACTGACATCCTTCGCACTTATCCACTATTTCCTTTGCCATCTCATTCGCCTTTGGCCAGTAAAATCCGGCTCGGTATGCTTTGGCCACGATGGTCTGAGAGGACGCGTGATGACCACAGGTTCCCGAGTGGATATCATTAAGGATGATTCGACCTTCTTCTGGTGTTATGCACTTCTGACCAACTCCAGTCGCGCTTTCTCTGTACAACTGTCCTTTGATTACGGTAAAAGCTTTAGATCGACGGACGATCTGTCGAGCCTCTTCCTCATCCTCCGGGAGCTCTTTTCTCAGGATATACGTGATATATGGAACTGTCCAGTCGGGAAGGACCACCAAGACCTCCATGACCAAGTCGACCACTGCTGGGACTTCAACCTCAGTCGGATCTGTGGCACTCTTGGGCTGTGGAGCTTCTTCGATGAAAGGATCTTCTTTGACTGACGGAGTGTGTATATGCTCCAAGAACACACCACTCGGAATGGCTTCTCTCTTGGAACCTATCTTTGCTAGATCATCAGCTGCTTGATTTTTCAGTCGGGGTATATGATGGAGCTCCAACCCCTCGAACTTCTTTTCCAGCTTCCTCACTGCACTGCAGTATCCAGTCATGGCTGGGCTTCTCACGTCCCACTCCTTCATCACTTGGTTGACCACTAAATCCGAGTCGCCATAGACCATCAGGCGACGGACGCCGAGTGAAATGGCCATGCGCAATCCGTATAAGAGGGCCTCATATTCTGCCTCATTGTTGGAGGAATCAAAGTGAATCTGGAGCACATATCTGAGCTTATCTCCTCTGGGGGAAACCAGGACAACCCCAGCACCGGAACCATTCAACATCTTAGAGCCATCAAAGAACATGGTCCAATGCTCCGAGTGAACTTCAGTCGGCTGCTGCTGTTCAATCCACTCGGCGAGGAAATCTGCTATTGCCTGGGACTTAATGGCTTTCTTGGCCTCAAACTTGATATCAGGGGGAAGAAGTTCAATCGCCCATTTAGCCACTCGACCAGTTGCATCTCTATTGTGCAAGATCTCTGATAGTGGAGCGTCGTTGATGACTGTGATGGAATGATCAGAGAAATAATGAGCAACCTTCTTTGTGGTCATGTATATTCCATACACAAGCTTCTGATAATGAGGATATCTTTGCTTGGATGGAGTCAAGACTTCAGACAAATAATACACTGGGCGCTGAACTTTGAAAGCTTTTCCTTCTTCTTCCCGCTCGACCGTAAGCACAGTACTGACAACTTGTCCTGTGGCTGCGATATAAAGCAACAAAGGCTCTTTGCTGATTGGAGCAGCAAGCACCGGCTGGGTGGAGAGCAGAGCTTTTAGCTCGGCAAACGCTGCATCAGCTTCTGGAGTCCACTCGAACTTGTCTGCCTTCTTCATCAGTCGGTAAAGAGGCAATGCCTTTTCACCGAGTCGTGAGATGAATCGACTTAATGCGGCCAAGCATCCAGTAAGCTTCTGGACATCGTGCACTCGCACAGGGCGTTTCATTCGGAGAATAGTGCCGATCTTCTCTGGATTAGCGTCGATCCCTCGCTCGGAAACGAGAAAACCGAGTAACTTGCCACCAGGAACTCCGAATGTGCACTTTGATGGATTGAGCTTGATATCATACCTTTTGAGGTTGGCAAATGTTTCGGCGAGGTCAGCGAGCAGGTCGGAACCTTTTCGTGACTTGACGACGATATCATCCATATACGCTTCCACATTCCGACTGATTTGAGTGAGTAGACACTTCTGAATCATTCGCATAAATGTGGCTCCGGCATTCTTGAGGCCGAATGGCATGGTGATATAGCAGAAGCACCCGAATGGAGTGATGAAAGCTGTTTTTACCTCGTCGGGTCCGTACAGACGGATCTGGTGGTACCCGGAGTAGGCGTCTAGAAAAGACAATCTCTCGCATCCCGCGGTCGAGTCAACAATTTGATCTATGCGAGGGAGAGGAAAATGATCTTTCGGGCAGGCCCGGTTGATGTTCTTGAAATCAATGCACATTCGGAGTGATTTGTCCTTCTTAGGAACCATGACGACATTAGCGAGCCACTCGGAGTGGTATATCTCTCGGATAAATCCTGCCGCCAACAGTCGAGCCACTTCCTCACCAATGGTTTTTCTCTTCTGGACGGCGGACCGCCGAAGATGCTCTTTGACTGGTTTTGCAGATGAGTCGACTCTTAAGCGATGCTCAGCCAGTCCCCTGGGAACACCTGGCATGTCAGCGGGCTTCCATGCAAAAACGTCCCAGTTCTCACGGAGGAACTGGATGAGCGCTTCTTCCTATTTCGGGTCGAGTGTCGTGGAGATGTGGGTCGGAGCTGCATCGGGGTCGGTCGGGTGAATGTGAACAGGCTTCGTCTCACCGGACGACTGAAATGCAGATTCCGTGGCGGGTTTCTTGGATCGCAGCAAGTCACTCGGATCTGCGTTTTGCTTGTATTCTTTGAACTCGACCGCTGTCACCTAGGAATCAGCAATCTTTGAGCCCTTCTGAAAGCACTCTTCTACCTTTTTCCGATCACCGGTGACAGTGATCACTCCTTTGGGGTCGGGCATCTTCAATTTGAGGTACACGTAACATGGTCGAGCCATGAACCGTGCATAAGCCGGTCTCCCCAAAATGGCATGATATGCACTCTGAAAATCCACAACCTCAAACGTCAACTTCTCTTTGCGAAAATGTTTCGAATCACCAAACACCACGTCCAGAGCAATTTGGCCGAGTGACTCGGCTTTCTTCCCTGGTATAACTCCATGAAAGATCATGTTACTGGTGCTCAGTCGGGACATCGGAATGCCCATTCCTTTCAGTGTGTCTGCATACAACAAATTCAGCCCACTACCACCGTCCATCAGCACTTTTGTCAGTCGAGTGCCTTCGACAACTGGATCGACCACCAAAGCTTGCCTCCCAGGGGTGGCAATATAAGTCGGGTGATCAGATTGGTCGAATGTGATGGGTGTTTGGGACCATCTCAGATAATTTGCTTTTGCTGGGGCAACCATGTTCACCTCACGATTAATAACTTTCAATCGACTCTTGCTTTCCACATCTGCAAAGATCATCAGAGTGGAGTTGATATGCGGATATCCTTCCTCACTGTCGTCCTTGTCTTCGGCCTTGTCCGACTCCTTCTCCTTGTCTTTAGACTGTTTTCCCTGAAACTGCTGGATCAGGAGTCGACATTGGCGAGTGGTATGCTTCGGGTAGATGATATTCCCCTCTTCGTCTTTCTTCGTGTGGATGTGACACGGCATATCCATCACGTCGTTCCCTTCTTTATCCTTTACCTTCTTAGGGTTCCAGGATCCTTTTGGTTTCCCTTTAAACTTTCCCTGAGTCACGGCCAGAGCCTCCCCAGGAGCTGCCGGTTCAGCCTTCCGCTTCTGTTTCCGACTGGTGTTTCCCTTTTCCGACTGACTCGGCTTGTGCTTGCCGCTTCGGAGTCGGTCTTCTTCTTCGCCGTTGGCGTACTTGGTAGCAATCTCCATCATCCGACCCAAGGTCATGTCACCGGTTCGACCAAATTTCAAACTCAATTCTCTGTTCTTGACACCATCCTTAAAGGCGCAGACTGCCTGATGATCAGACACATTCTCCACAGTATGGTGCAAAGTGATCCATCTCTGAATATAATCCCTGAGGGTCTCATTGGTCTTCTGCACGCAGACTTGCAGCTCCGTCAATCCAGCCGGTCGCTTGCAAGTTCCTTCAAACATTCTGATGAACACTCGGGACAGATCTTCCCAAGTGTAAATGCTGCTAGGAGGTAATTGAGTCAACCATGCCCTGGCAGAACCTTCCAGCATGAGGGGCAAATGCTTCATGGCCACCTCGTCGTTCCCACCACCAATCTGAACCGCCACTCGGTAGTCCTCAAGCAAAGTTTCAGGCTTAGACTCACCAGTGAACTTGCTGACTCCTGTTGCCAACCTAAAATTGGGAGGGATCACTGCGGCTCTGATAGCTCTGCTGAAACATTCAGGACCAGAAACATGCACTCGACTGCTCGTGGGCGCATCTCTGTCGAGTCCACCTCGATGGGCTCTGTTCCGGTCGACCAAGCCTTGCACGATAATGGATCGCGCGTCGAAGCCTGGTTCTCTAGGGTCGACTGGAACTCTTCGCCCCGCACTGAGCTGACGTCTGTCATCTTGCTGCCGAGGAGCATAAGACCCACCCCTCGGAGGGGAATTGGGCACTCGACGCCTATCATCTTGGTCGTGTCGGTCTCCATATAGGTCTCGCCGATTCTCGCGCCCTTCACACCGCGGGGGCGATCTGGGGCTGTGAGCCGACTGAACAGTATTCGCAGCAACGGATCGACTGTGAATTCTGTTGCACGACTGCGATACGGCCGAATTCTGATCGCCTGCTGCCCGGAGCAGATCCCTGATCTGTATCAAGCCTCTGCCAGCTTCCGACTGAGAGGGCTGGATGGACTCTGCAATACGGGTCACAGCTGCTAAATTCTGGACTGGGGTTCGATATACCTGAGTCGGTGGGAAGAGTTGACGTCGACTGGTGTCGGGAACTCGTTGCCGCGCGCGCTCGTCGAGTGCTCGCTGAAGATTCTCCAGTCGAGTGTGTTCGGCCAAATTGGCCAAACGCGCCTCCTCCAAGGCACGAGCCTCGGGGGTTTCTCCTACGATGGGAGTATGCAGGGCATCCACGTTCCTGCGGCGAAGTTCCTCTCTTTGCAGAGAGTCGAGTGGCTCGGGCTGGTACTCTTCGTGGTCTCGTGCGGGGTCGCCTCCGTCGCCTGCCCCACCATCACGGGCGAAGCCAGGGGGACTGCGGGGCCCGTTGACCATCAGGGTTTCCGTCGCTGGATCACTGCTATCGCACTCGGATGCAGTCTCTACGGAGCCGGTCGACAGATCGAACAGGCCGTAGAGGGATTCATCGGGCTCGATTGCCGCAACTTGGGTGGTGGCCGTCTGGCGAGCCACCGCGTGCCTCACCCACCGCTGAAGCCTCAACCGGCCCGAGCGCTTACGCTGGCGGGAGACCGGGAAGGTGGCCGACGGGGGAGTCGACCGATACGGGGTCGACGGTTGCCGCAGCAGAATGCCGCGGACACATGCGCGAAAATGCGTCGCACCGCGGACGGGGAGCGCATCGACGTCGAGTGGAGCCTCCTGGAGCCAGGCGGAGTCGTCGGCGACGAAGGTGAGAGCACCGAGACGGATCTCTCAACCCTCGACCAAAACTCCAGCAGCCACCATGATGAAAGTACTCGGAAGAATCGCAACTTCTCCACAAAATCGCTAAAACACCGGCCCCAAGGTGGGCGCCAACTGTCGTGGTTCTAAGTCTGACAGTAGAGTGGGGGGTAGGTATGGAGAGGCAAGGTCCTAGCTATGGAGAGGTTGTAAACACAAGAGATGTACGAGTTCAGGCCCTTCTCGAAGGAAGTAAAAGCCCTACGTCTCGGAGCCCGGAGGCGGTCGAGTGGATATTGTGTATATGGATTACAAGGTGCCGAACCCTTCTGCCTGTGGAGGGGGGTGGCTTATATAGAGTGCGCCAGGACCCCAGCCAGCCCACGTAATGAAGGGTTTAAGGTGTATTAAGTCCGGGGTGTTACAGGTAACGCCCCACATAAAGTGTCTTTACTATCATAAAGTCTACTTAATTACAAGCCGTTGCAGTGCAGAGTGCCTCTTGACCTTCTGGTGGTCGAGTGAGTCTTCGTGGTCGAGTCCTTCAAGTCAGTCGAGTGAGTCCCTCGTTGGTCGACTGGAAGGTGACCTCTTCTAAGAGTGTCCTCGGGCAGGGTACTTAGATCAGGTCTGTGACCCTACCCTAGGTACGTGACTCCATCAGCCGGCCCATGGAAAGCCTGTTAACGGCCTGTTCGCACATAGCCCATTTACAGCCTGCTAACCCAAGGCCCGTTACGCCCTATCCAAATTAGGCCCAGTAGCGTCATCTGGGCCATCCAATATGATTCCAGCCTTTTTTCACTTCTGGCCCATGTATGGCCCATGATGTATTTCGGCCCATATGAGGCCCTATGTAACTCTTGGCCTATTAACGGCCCGTGGTGAAACTGGCCCGTAATGAACAGTGTGTCACTTTACACCCATTAACGGCCCGTGGTGAAACTGGCCCGTAATGAACAGTGTATCACTTTATACCCATTAACGGCCCGTTATTCCGTTGGGTCGTTTCCAGCCCATGTTATCTTTCGGCCTTCTTAGAGCCCATTTATTCTTGGGCTCATTTCCAGCATTCGTTTACTTACGGCCCGTTACTGTCATTTTCTGCTTGTGGGCCAAATTCAGCCCATGGTTACGGTCGGCCCGTTTGTGGTCCGTTAATATGTTGGGCCGTTTTCATAGCGTCATCAAATATGTCCTATTAACAATGTCCTGTTACGGTCAGCCCATGAACGGATGATTCCAACTCTAGCCCGTTTACAGCCATAATGCGGCCTGTTATTGGCCCATGTTTGGCCAATCAATCATACGGCCCGTATAAGGCCCATTGGTGATAGGGCCCGTAGAAGGCCCATTGTTTCTACGGCCCGTAGAAGGCCTACTGTTTCTACGGCTCATAGAAGGCTCACTGTTTCTACGACCCGTAGGAGGCCTAGTGTCACTACAGTAAATATTAGCCCATGGTTATTGTGGCCTAGTTTTAAAAAATAGGTTATTGCAGCCACTAGTTAACCGCGGAAAAAGAACTACAATGACTACAAGCAAACAAATAAACAAGACAACAAGGAAATCAATAAGCAAGCAACTAACGCTAGGCTATCATGGCTATTACACATATTACATCCACTGGGCATCAAAGTTCGCCACCAGTGCAAATATAGGGAACAAAGCAGCAAATCATATACACTGGCCGTCAAAATTGGCCACCAGTGCAAATAAAACGCGGCAACAAAACAAGAGCATAACTGAAACAACTTCAGAAGAGCTCAAGAAACGTTATCATGGGTATCCACCATGCTGGCAATAAGCTTAGCAAGCTGATTAGCTTTGTCCTGTTTGGTGCTAAAATCCTCCAACGCTTGCTGTTGCACCAGAAAGTATGCATTTGAATGCTCCAGGGACTTCCTCAGTCCTTCCGCTTCTTGTCACAGCACAGCTGATCGATGTCTTTCAGTTTGTAGTTGAGACTCAAGAAACCGAACTGATTCAGACAGTGAGTTTGAATAGCTTGTGCAAGCGGTAGTGGCCAGTAACTCCAACACTAAACCAAGACAGGATGTGTCACTATCCCGAACCTTATCTGCATTACTTCCTTTACCGTTGCTTAATAAGGCACTCTTCCCCAATATTCTGTCAGCATTCTAAAAGAAGAAACAAGCAGACACATAACAAGTTTAGCATGTACTAGTATATGAAACTCATTTTGGTGAACCAGTTCATTAGTAAGGTCGACAGGATTAAACTACCAAGTCTTCTATTGCCAAGTACTAGTACATGATAAAAGCATCAAACAAACATATATCTATGTCCTATGGTAGCAATGGAATCTTAAATTAGAACAGTTGTTCTTCAGGTTTAGGCACTTGTTCTACATGAATAGAGTACAGTAAGACACAAGAATATAATACTTAAAAATAGAAAATGAGCTCATAGACCTTACCACATTCTTGGTTCGGGACCAGTACAGAACAAGGCGTTCCCAGTCATCGTCCAATAAATGTGTCTCAGGAGAACGTAAGGGAATTTGATGAGTTTCTTTGCCGGTGAAATACGTTTTCTTCAGGTAATTCCGATACTGCCACCAAGCATTCTTGAAGATAGCAGAGGTATTAGCACAGGTTACCTCATCCTGAGTTTCCAAATCGGTCCTTCTCTATAGAGAAAAATGGGAAAATTTGATGTATTATAACCATCATGGAGTTCGGATATATGGGATGAAGCAAAGTAATTGCCATGAATAACATTACTTACACATAACTCCTGGACAAACACCTGTAATTGGCATTTTCCTTCATCTTCAGTATAATATTTCCAAGATGGGAAGATACGCACATACGATTTAACAACATCAAATGCGGTAGATGCTAAACTACGACTAGCTGGTTGTGCTTCCTCCACAAGAATAGGCATACTAACTGGTGGAGTTGGGGTTCGCTGTGATAGTACTGGCCCTTTGGGCACTGGAGCTACCTTACTAACTGCTCTTGTTTGAGAGATCTATGGTGGAGATGGTGTTGTGTCAACAGGAACTGGGTTACTATCGGCTGGGGTTGGGGTTAGATTGGGTGAAGCTGGTTCTCTGTCCATCGTAGTAGGGGTACAATCTGCGAGAGTTTGGGTTATGTGTGGTAGGGCTGGTTCTTGTGCATGTACAACCGGGGTGCTATCTCCACTAAGAGGTAGCACTGTTTTATTTGAAGACCGTTTTTTTAGTCCGCCAGATACTGGCATCACCCGCTCCAATTCAAATGGCTGATAAACAGGAAACATAGTTGAATGTACAGACATTGTATGAGAGACAGATGCAATAGATAGTGTGGAAAAAAGAGGGCATGAAATAGTTGACATGTATATTGTTTAACTAAAACGGATAGCATGACATAATTTCACATATATGATGTCTATCTAAACTGGATAGCATAGCATAATATAATTCAAAGATATGATGAATAACTAAACAGGATCGCATGACATAATTCACCTACATGTTATCTAAGTAATCAGGATCTCATCATTTAATTCACATATGTGATTAATATGCTAAACAGAGGGCATTCGATATGATGTCTGAACTAAGAACATGGTGTTGAATATTGTGTATATAATGTCTAAACTATGCAATGCAAGACACCGTCTGCATGATATGAGCAGTATAACTGTGCCAAGTTAGAGCATACACCTCAGTGGGGGAATAGGACTGGTCATCTGTCTCTGAATCCATCTCTAAGGAGCTATCGTGGCCCAACAAGAGATCTGCTTTGACAGGTAGCACTGCTGCTCTGAAGGCCTTGTTTTCACTCCAGATTTTTCCATCTCCCACCCAAATGGCTGATGGCTGATTCACAGGAAGAGTAGTTTAATGTACAAACATTGTCGACAAATGGAAATGTAATGAAGAAAAGGATGGGTAAGATATCATTCAAATATATGATGCCTAGTTAAACAGGATGGCATTGCACATTTCACATATATTATGGCTGGCTAAAAGACATGAGACTGCATAATTCCCATATATGATATAGAAACTAAACAGGTGGCATTACAGAACATGCCTAAACTAAGCAGATGACATATATGATGTCAAAAGTAGGCACTGCAAGGCAACATATGCATGATATGACTAACATCATCAAGCCAAGGTAGAGAAAACACCTTGGGGGGTAAATAGGAGTGGTCAGCGGCGTACGAATCCGCCTCAGAACAGATATCTTCCTCTAGATTACAATCTGGAGAGGGGTGGGGAGGGTTTGCCATTGAACCCACCATGGAGTGATGTCTGCATGACATTGTATTGCCGCGCAAAACTTTCTCTTTTTCTCTACATGTTCAACATGACTGTGTACAATATCTGACATGCATACGAAAAAAATATGGTGAGATTATGTAAGGAGAGCATGTAGAAATTTAGAGTGATGGTAACAACCAGTGGATCAATGTTTATCCGTTGAACCAAAATAGCCCTAATGGATCGACGTGAATGTATAGTAATAAGTGATGCAACAAGTGTACAACCTCTTTGCCATAGCCGTGTCGACCTCAGCATCATTGGGTTGGTCGCTGAAGTAGTTGAGGCAGAGGTGGTTGTCGGAGGTGTGGAGGAAGATCTGAGGAATCTGTAGACGGCGTCCAGGGCACTGCTTTGTTGTGATGGATCGTTCTGTCGTTGGAGCAGCTCCGGTGAGCCGTAAGACGTCAAGGCTGAAGCAGCACAAGACAGACATCGTCAATCTCAAGTGGGATTCTAATAGCATCTCCAATAGATGTAAAATGGATGTAAAATTAACATCACCAAAAACCACCTGACTACAACAGATGAGGTAAAAACTGTTGACTCTGAACTTAACTGTCGAAACTAAAATTTACTATGGAATCTGAATGCTACTGTCGAAACTAAATGCAATGGTAGCAGAGAGGCACTTGACATGTAGTTTAGGGAGGGCCTGCAGTTCATCTTCAACCTGCACCCCCTGAGCCGCCAGCCACCACCGTCCAAACCGTCGACCCCAGTGCCGCCTCGCCGCCCCAAAACAACTCGCCACCGCCGCCCCGGCCAGCCCTCTAGGCCCCCCGCCCCCACCCTGAACCCTAAGATAGATAGTGGGGTACCTCTCCGGCGAGCCCTCGTCCCCGCTGTGGGTGGTTCTTTCTTAACTCCCGCGAGCCCCCCAACCCCTGAAAATCGACTGACCCAAAAGTCGATTCAGTCGACTGAAGTGTGGCTTAACCAGAGCAGAGCAGCAGCACGAGCGAGGGGGAGAGCAGCAGTAGCAGCTGGGCGAGTGAGCGATCGAGCGAGAGCCGAAGCAGCAACAGCAGATCCGGCTGGTATGGACGCCACCGCCGAAGGGGCCTCGCACTGGGGGAGAGCCGCCGTGGAGATGTCGCCCGCGGCGCCGGCTTCAAGGTAGCTGCTCCATGGGGGTGCGAGATGGAGCACCGTCGGCGCCGGGAGGTCGAGTTAAGGAGAAGGTGTGATGCGATGAGTGTACAACCTCTTTGGTGGCGCCGAGTAGGCCTCGGCTTCATCCGAGGAGTCGGTGAGGATGATGCGGTTCCGGTGGAGCAGGTTAAGGCAGCCCTGTGGGGATGGAGCAGCCGCGATAGACGAGGCGGTCGTTGGAGCAGCTCCTTGGAGGTGGAGGACGGGGCGGCTGAACCGGCGGGACGGCGAGATGGACGACGGATCCTCATCCGGGGAGGTGGACGAGGGACGTCGAGCTGTTGCGGTGGACGACGTCGTCAGGGAAGAGGCTCCGGCTGGGCAATGATGATGTGGCGGACGGAGGAGGGTGGGGTTTCGCGATTGGAGCGGAGAGGTTATGGCGGCCTGGCATTTCGAATGGAGAAAAGGGGGCGATGGGAGGGGGTGAAGCATGACTTAGGAACGCGCTTGTCCAAAATGTAGGGTGTGTTACAAAAGTACCCCCCACCGATTTGAACTAGTGGCCCTTTTGGCTCAGGGTTAGAAGGGGGATTTCACCTGTCGGGATTTGGCAGCTGGAGGGAGTTTTCGCGCGCGTTGTAATTTCAGGATAGCAAGGCGCGGGTTGTGAAGGTGCCAGTTTTGGGAGCACGATATCTAAATTTTCGGGATATAACAAGACGCGGGTTGAATTTTAGGGACAAGCCTAACATGTAGTAATATTATACTTGTACGTACCAAATCAATTCGCACTTCCCTCAACCAAAAAGAAAACGAAAAAAATAAAACTATTCACACGACACAAAGAGAGAGTCTTGCCCCGTTTTACTATACAAATGCTATTCAAAGCTACTCCCTCCTTCCATCTATATAGGGCCTAATGCGTTTTTCGATGCTAACTTTGACCAAATGTTAGAGCAATGATATATGACATGCAACTTACACAAAGCACACCGTTAAATTCGTCTGTGAAAGGTTCTTCCAATGATATAATTTTCACATTGTGCATGTCATGCACTATTAATCTTGTCAATAGTCAAAGGCGGTCTTAAAAATCTCATTATGCCCTATATAGATGGAAGGAGGGAGTATGAATCCATGTTATGCCCGACTAAATTTTTTCGCTTGCTGTATAATGCATGTAACCTACTCATACCAACATTTTAGTGCATTCCAAATGTCTATACTACTGCTGCAATTCGAACTAAATTTGAATTCGTTTCTCTATTTCAATAAGAATCTACAATCATGATTGTTGCCAACTTCAACCATCATAGTTTCCTTGCTATCCTCCAGATATAAATCAGACGGCCTATAATGCAGGATGGCAGGCACACCATCATCAACAACTCCGTTTTTTATAAGAGTAGAGATAAAATATATTAAATGTAGTATATCATGTTCATAACCACACCATGTGTATCACCGTTATATATATTCACACATGCGTCAATTTGAAACACTATGATAAATTCTTCAAATATCCGAATTCGCTTTTTATAATGAAGTATATATGATCTCTATTCGTCTTTTACACCCACACAACCCTCTTATCTTTGTAGCTAGCGCTAACTTTCTCTTGTGCATGGACACGCCCGCATCCCTCTCACCCTCCCTCAGCATTCTCTAGCTCCATCGCACAAATTTATCTTTTCACTTTAGGTCGTTCACCCACGGTGTGTGTAGGCCCCCCAGTTCCTTCTTTACGGCACACATCGATCGATATGCTTCTCTAGCCAGGTGTGCCTAGCACAAACACAAGCTTCCCCTCTTCTCTTGTCACCGTCCATGCCTCACTCCCACCACTCTTTTCATTGTTCTCGTACTCGCACACTCCTCCCCCTCGATATAGTATGCCTCTCGTACCTCCTCCTACATGCATCTCTCTCTCTCTATCCTTCTCCTTGTGCCTCATTTGTTCTAACACACACATGCATGTATACCGATCGATCTCCCAACATATACCTAGATCGACTTTAACTACCCCCCCATCGATCGACGTTCCTCACAAGTTATGTCTCTCCTTTCTCTTACAAAGGGTGATTGATCTTCCTATGTAGTTACGTCTGCTTACCACAGCCA
>NC_041384.1:527000665-527001301 GCF_002162155.2 Triticum dicoccoides
CGTGCATGCCTCCTGACCTGTCTCTCACATGCACGTGCACAGACAACAAGCAGCCATCTCCTCTCTTATTGATATTGCAGGCGTGCCCTCCGTTTTTCTAGCAAGCCTATCCCACCATTTGTTAGAAGCAACTCCACTACCACCCCCTCCAACACTCTAGCTCTGTCTCTCTCCCAACATTATTCATCTCCTGCACATATGCATGGATGCCGATCGATCTCCCTTAATACATGAGGCAGATCGATCTCCTTAATACATGAGGTAGGCCTCTCTCCTCCTCCACACATATACCAGCCATTGTACCTCTATAGTTAATTGGGCCTCCCTCTTCCCCCACCATACACTGATAGTTGAGCGCTGCAGGTAGGTATCCATGCCACAGAGACAAACTGCACATGTCCCATCTCACGTTCCAGTAGGCCAGCCACTCTATATCTTTGACGTGGGCACACACAAATTCGATGGCACTCTTTATCGATCGTGCGGCACACACACACACACACATCATTCCTCTCTTCGATTATATGGACACCTCAAGCCGATGATACCTCCACTCTCTTCTCGTGGATCGCCCCTCTATATATATGTTATATCCAGGACTCTATTTCACACACATTGCGTATGTTAAATATTTTG
>NC_041384.1:527001515-527015181 GCF_002162155.2 Triticum dicoccoides
CTATATCTCTCTAGGTTTGTATCTCTCTCACACAACCCCACGTAGGTGGTGTACGTATACAAGAAGAGAATAGGTGCACCGTGCACGTACTCACGCTTCATGCCCAGCCACACCCGTGCGGGTACACGGTGGAGCTCATTTCTTTATGAAATGGCAGCCCACGTGCTAATTTGAACGCCTGTAGCGGTTGTTTACCTAGGGAGGTCGTGTACCACGCGTGCATGAAACAAAGTTCGACTTGACGCGTTTCCGCGTTATTTTTAAATAAAGTTATAGCGCTCAATGGCACGTACACAGAATATAAAACGATTTTTATGGAGGAAAAGGTAGTCCGCTCTTCAAAGTATCTCACACAAGGCTCCGGTGGCCTCTCTCTCTCCGTTGGTCACTAATCCGGCCGCATCCCGTCCGCCGAGGGAAAGGGAGTGCGGTAGCCTCTCTCTCTCTCACGGTTGGTCACTGATCCGGCCACATCCCGTCCGCCGGGGGAAAGGGAGTGCGGTGGCCTCTCTCTCTCACCGTTGGTCACTGATCCAGCCGCATCCCATCCGCCAGGGGAAAGGGATGAAGTGCATCGTTTCTCCGTTCGACGGCCCCGACGCATCACGTCCCGATCTGCGGTGCACGCCGTTCTCTCTGACCAAGCTCCGGCGCGGCAGGGCCTACGCCACCTGCTCGCAGATTCCGCCTGCCGCCGCTCACCTAGTTACATCCCGATGACCTCCGAGTATCCCCTCCGGCCTTGCTCCACTGCCCGTTTTCCCACGTCGCTGCATGTGGAGCTTCCATAGTTCTTTGCCCAAAACGTAGCTCGTCCGGCGTACTTTCCATATTGCATTCTCGTCCTCACACCGTTTTAGACAAACACAACCGTGTTGTTATCTTCCCTTAGGACAAGGAATATGCTTCTTTTTTGTCGTCGCATGTGTCATCAACTGTTATTGGGCAGTAATTGTTTCCTTTCTACCTCTTTTTTGCAAACAGGGCTATCCATTTCACCTTGTTGCTATTGCGACCTTTTGGTGAACTGCACAAATCACTTTTTTCTTAAGAGTGTTTTGTGCAGTTGTACTAAAATGTCACACAGGCAACGTCTCTACATTTAAGTGCGACTGCACAAATGGAGATTGGTTTTGCTCTATCCTCCTCATCCAACTCCGAGCCTAATCTTCTGCAACTAGTTAGTCTTAAGAGAGACTGCAAAGGTGACCGACTTCTATTTGTGTGTTTATTGTTTCATCAACAGTCCTCTATTATCGTAATCACACTTGATATCTTTGGAACAAGGACGCTCAGCTCTATTTTAGTGGAACTACACAAAATGATCGGAATGTTGCATGCTCCAGACAGCTACTTTTTTTCCCAACAGGCCTTGTTGATTTAGACAGAGCTGGGGGGGACGTTGCTGCCAATGAAAGCATGGATCAATTTTAATTTAACACCTTCTCACAACTTTGTCTTCAGTTGTGATATAATTATTAGCTCTGATCTGCTAATAATTGACATGCATTAGCAAGGAAGTTAGTTTTTTATTGTTTCCGAAAGAGCATCGATGGCAAGACACGCGAAACAAAAAGCTGAAAGCTCACACCATTGTACAATTTCAGGTCGATAGAAAATTATTTATATAGTACGTCAATTATGTAAACAAATGATGGAAGCTTGATAGCATTGCCAGAAGCCTCTTCATCATCCAGGTCCATGTGCCATGCACAAAATTATACTCCTTCGTTCCTAAATATTTGTCTTTTTACAAATTTCAAACGGGCATATTTTAGAGTGTAGATTCACTCATTTTGCTTCATATGTATACTCCCTCTGTTCCTAAATATTCTATTCGTCTTAACAGAGATTTCAACAAGTGACTACATACAGAGCAAAATGAGTGAATCTACACTCTAAAATATTTCTATATACATCCGTATGTGCCAGTCCATTTGAAATCTCTAAAAAGACAAATATTTGAGTAGTCACTCGTTGAAATCTCTAGAAAGACAAATACTCCGGAGTATATTTAAGAACTGAGGGGGTAGTGCACAACCGCATGGGAGACTCAGCCCGGTCGTTGTGCCGCATTAATAGTGAGTAATGAGCAGTCAAATCATAAGCCCCACCTTTCCCACTGTAAGTTTCTCTAAAGAAGTAACCATCAATACGCTCTTCTTTGAATCCGCTCATACTACTCCATCCGTCACTGTTTATACAGCGCGCTTCAGAAAAAAGAAAAAAATCTGTGGGACCAAGGCGACTAGCGATCGGCCTGAAAAATAGCAATGGTAGTTATAGCACGACGTCTATTACTAGAGGGAATAATGCGTACACACATGCATGCAGTGCTTCCACCCCGGGTACACACATGCATGCACTCCGTAGTAGTACAGTACATGGAGAGAAAATTGTGGACTTGATTGTGGTTACCACGCCCTAATTAATTGAGCATTAAACCAAACGCGTCTAAAGTCTCTCTGGTGGTGGAAATGCATTGAAAGAAATGCATCATAACGAAGCGCGCCCTGTAAACTGTGACGGAGGGTGTAGTAGTATGAAGGTGCAAAACCAAGTACGCGTACTACTGCGCTTGGCTCTTCGCCCCTTTGTGAAGTCGAACAATGATGGTACTCCACATGTTGGGTACTACAGTGTATGCCTCTGACAATCTGACACCGAATGGACTGATGCATGTCCACCGAGGGTAGGTTGCATTAGTCAAAAGGCATAAGCGAGCTTCACCTTGTCCTACAAGCTTCTCCTTGTTCTGCGAGTTGACGGGACACACCAAAAAGTAGTGCTAGTCCATACTCCCGCCTTTCCGGTTAATATGGCTTAATCTTTTTTGCGGTAAATGAGAGAGCTTTATTCATATATAAGCATTCTTAGGACGATCAGCCAAGACACTGGTCACTAGGAAGCGAGGTACCCCGCAAAAAAAGAAGTAGGAAGCGAGGTGTTTCATCAAGCCAGCTCTCGGCCACAGTCAAAGTGCAGCAAGCACGGTTCGCACGAAGATGCGCCGCAAGGTTTACTGGCCTGTTTACATGCTGAATAACAAAAAAGAGGAAATATTACTGAGCGCTACTATTTGTAACAGGATATGAGCTAGAATTAAGCGAGAATTGTGGCGAGTGTTCCATGCAATCAACTTCCATTATCACATGCGAGAACCCTCGAAGAGAACCAAATGTGTTGAAGATTGCTTTATCACATTTTAAAATTATAATAAGAGTGCATACGCTCCTCCATCCGGTTCCTAGTACTAGTATAGTACGTACCTTTATGGACTATAGTAGTAGTACTAGTAAACTTTGCGCTTGGCTGTTCGGGAAGTCGAACAATAATAGCACTAGTAGTATAGTGTATGCTTCTGGCAATCTGACACCGAATTAACTGTTGCACGTCCACTGCCTGAGCGAGGAAGAGCTTGCATTAGTCAACAGTTTCTCCTTGTCCTGCGAGCCACCGCACGCAAGCTTCTCCCGTCCTGCAACCTTCTCCTTGTTCGACAAGTTGACGGGACACAGCAAAGTAATGCTAGTCCATGCTGCCTCCTCTCCGGTTAATATGGCTTAATTTCAAACGAGATAAATACACTGTCTGTCACTGTATATTTGTAAAAATACGATCAGTGGACTTCATAATACGCTCATTGTGCTCTCTCTCTCTCTCTATATATATTCCAGTGTTCATACGGTCACTAGCTCACCCTGACTGAGTATGTGTGTGCATGCACGTGTAGGTTGAGCACTTGAGCGTGACCGTGTGTGTTCCGTCGTGTGCTCGGACATGCATGCATTAGGGCGTCGCGCACGTTTTTGCGTCCATGTGTACGTGTGACTGTTGCATACACGTAGGGGGAGTACGTGTAGGGGCCACTAAGGAGCAGTCAAATCACACAGTAAGTTAGTCAGAAGAAGCAACCATCATTTCACTCTTGAATGACACGTACGCAATATAAAATGGTTGATATGGAGAGAAAAAGAAAACCACTATATATACACTAGCAGGAGCCTAAGCTACAAGCCTGCTTGCTTAGGTTGCTCTCTTCACAAGCATAGAACGATGGGCCTGATCCCGCAGCTGGGGGAAGGGAACAATGTTCTGCGTAGACGCGGTCGACATCGGCGAGGGAGAAAACCTATAGTCGGTGCGTACCAATCGGGGGTCACCACGGTATGGGCCGATGCCGCATCCCAACCGCCCTTCTAGCTACAGCTCGACGTCCCAGGTAATCCATCTTCCTTTTGGAGCCAGCTTGCTCCACTGCTATAGCTCCATCTCCATGTCGATCTTTCTCTACTTCTACTGGCTTCTACTTGTGATGAGTTTATGTCTCATGAACTAGTGCCAGTACTATTATTCTAATCACACTTCTTCAATATCTTTGCCATCAGGGATGCTCAGGTCGATTTTAGTGGAACTGCACAAAAGCATCGTATGATCCGAGGGTGCCAGCCGTCTTTCCTTCGACAGGTTCTACCTGGCCAGGAAATTAAATCATGTTTAGGGTTTAGGGTTTAAGTCATAGTGACCCCATCAGTAGTTTTTCTATCGTACACGCTCTCACAACTTTTTTCTTTAGTTGTGAAGTAAATATTGGCTATGATCTGTGAATCATTGAGATGCATCAGCATGCGTGTTAGTTTTCCTTTGTATTTGATGGAATGTTGTAACGGGGCAACCTTGGAATAGGAATGAAAATGGAGTGGAAAAGTTTCCATTTTTCCGGAGATAAAATGGAAACGGAGAGAAACCAACGTTTCGTTTCGTTGGATCGCGCCATCGAGCAAAACCAACGTTTAAATCACGTCTGTCGTGTTCGTGTCTCACCCTCCTCCACGGCTCGACCCCACACGGTCGCTCGGCATGCCACTCACCGCAAACCGAGTAGTATACCATAACTTTCCCGCCTGCTTGTCGATGGATCACGCCATGGAGTACTAGCACTACTGGAAGAGATTGACGAGTTGGGGGAGGACAGTTAGCTGCAGCACGGACTCCCAAGAACTTACTACTGGAAGAGATCACGCATGTTGTAGCCGGCTATTGCGACCTTTGAACGCAGAGCAGCCGCGTGCACCCGGAAGCGGCGCGGGCGATGCTCTCTCGGCCGGCGCGCTGCTTCAATGCCGGTGCCAGTGAGAGGTTGCGTCCGCTCTGGCCGGGCATGAATGCGGCACTGATCGTTTCGGGCGGGAAGCATGCGTGGGTGATGAAGAGGGTTCGGGTTGGTCAGGACCGGCCGTGGAAGTGGTCCAGACGTACGCAAACAAGATATGTTGTATGTTAATATTGCTGGGTATATAATTAACAATGTAAATAATGTGCCAGTTGGACAAATATGATTGGAGATGGAGATGGAAATGGAATTTTATGTAAACACGGATATGCATGTCTATGTCTATGTGTGTGTGCGCGACGACTCTAGCGACCTGGAAGCGGGGGCGTGTTTTTGATCGAGTTTTCTTAAGGGAGGGTAGTGTACCACATGTGAAGGACAGGAAGTGCGACCAGGACGCGTGGGCGTGGATCATTAGTTCATCGGAAGTAGTACTAGTTTTCTTCACTGTACATTAAATAAAGAGTTTTGTTTCGTACTTACACAATTTAAAACGATTGTTATGGAGAGAATAAGAAAACCACTCCACTATATTTTAGTCGTATACATGAGAGTACTATATGGACACAGCTTCATTGACTTAGTGCACCTGCCTTTGGATTTATGACAGGTGGGCCCAAAATGTGGCTGGCTCACCTGTCATACAGCCAAAAGCAGGTGCAGTGAAGGCACCGGAGCTTAGTCTATACTACAGTAGTATATATATAAGCGGGAGCCTCAGCGCTTGTTCGCTAGGGTTTGCACTCTCCACATGCTCGCCGCACTACATATATGTTACATGCTGGAGGCTCAGCGTTCATTTGCTAGGGTTTGCTATATTCATAGTCTCTCACCCTCTCTTCACCAGATCTAAACAAGACTGCGTTGGCCTCTTGTCTCTCTCTCCCCCTCACAGCTAGTGAAGGAGGCGTCTGTATCCCGTCGCACCGGGAAGGGGAGGAGGTGCACCGTTCACTCTATCGCCTTCGGCGAGGGAGGCAATCCATTGCCGGCTGCGTTGTTCTCTTTCACCCAGTGCCTGTGTAGGAGGGCCATCGACCCCTTCTTCCTCGCTGCCGTACGTAGTGTGGGTAGATCCGGCCTCCCGTCGCACGCCTTGCCACATGCCGACGACCCTAAGGTATAAGTTTCTTTGAAACCATCGTTGCTCTAGCTACATGTGGATCTTTTTCGATCTATAGTCAAATCTAGGTCTTGGTTCAAAGAGGAAAGAAGGGTGCGGTGGGCTGGAGCAAGAATCTAGGACGTGGTTCAATGAGGAAAGGAGGGGCGGAAAGTAGTATAGACTGGCTATCCAGCCACTTTGTAGGTCGAAAAGGGAAAAAGAGGGTAACCCAGTACACACATCTGTAAGGAACCAATCTCTTTGTTGAAAAGGGAAAGAAACTGGGGGGTCGGGTAGTTTGTGCACGACTAGATTTACTGTCCTCACATAGGAAGAAGGTTCAAAGAGAACAAATATGGGACCAGCGCATATATGCTGCTTGGCTACATACTCTGCATCACCCATTTATACGTGTGGACGCACATGGTGCTAGCATGTCCCATGCAGCTATTTTGCTGTTGTTAATCTCAAAATTAACTACTGATCTGTTTTAAAATCATTTCTCTGTTAATATGAATCAATGCAACCATTTTAGAAATGCTACTGTCCTATACTTTGTTTTCCATCCAGATAAGGTAGATGCTTCTTTTTGTGGCCGCATGTTTCATCCTCCTTTATTGGCCAGTAATTGTTTTATTTTTTGCCTCTTAAAACAGGGATATCTATTCAACTTGTTGCTATAGAAAACTTAAATGTCACACCAGCAACTTTGCTTGATTTCAGTGCAACTGCACAAAACTTGATTGGATTTCCTATTCGTGTTGGTAGATTCGTATTTTATGTTGGTCGTCTCATGAAAGGTCAGTACAGGCCTTCATCCACATGATTGTGCAGTGTGCTTTGAGATGTTGTGCTACTTGTATTGGTACCGTTTTAAATAAATGATGAATTGAAGCTATTGTATTGTTGTCTTTTCCCATTAAGTAGTGAACAAAAATGGAACCAACCCAGACATGATGCTTGTTGCTTTGTTACAACAAATTCAGCATCACCCCCTTTATAAGCCAGTAATTGATGCCACTCTCAGAATTAACTACTGAATCTTATTTCAAAACTGCAACACTTGTTAGGGATTGGCGGAATTACCATTTTTGTGGCCGCATGTTTCATCCTCCTTTGTTAACCAGTAATTGATTCCTTTTTTTGCCTCTGTTTATACAGGGATATCTATTCAACTTGTTGCTATTGTGACATTTTGCTTCGCTACGCGAAACACTTTGCTTGATTTCAATGCAACTGCACAAAACGAGGTTGGATTTCCTATTTGTGTTGGCAGATTCGTACGTGATGTTGCATGCGTCATGACAAGTTGGTACTTGCCTTCATCCACATGATCGTGCAGTGTGTTTTGAGATGCTGTGCTACTTGTATTGGTATTGTTTTAAATAAATGATGAGTTGAAGCTATTGTATTGTTATCTTTTCCCATTAAGTAGTGAACAAAAATGGGACCAACCCAGACATGATGCTTGTTGCTTTGTTACAACAAATTCAGCATCACCCCCTTTATAAGCCAGTAATTGATGCCACTCTCAGAATTAACTACTGAATCTTATTTCAAAACTGCAACACTTGTTAGGGATTGGCGAGATTACCATTTTTGTGGCCGCATGTTTCATCCTCCTTTATTAGCCAGTAATTGATTCCTTTTTTGCCTCTGTTTATACAGGGATATCTATTCAACTTGTTGCTATTGCGACATTTTGCTTCGCTACGCGAAACACTTTGCTTGATTTCAGTGCAACTGCACAAAACGAGATTGGATTTCCTATTCGTGTTGGCAAATTCGTATTTTATCATTGTTGGTTTCATGAAAGGTCAGTATAGGCCTTCATCCACATGATTGTGCAGTGTGCTTTGAGATGTTGTGCTACTTGTATTGGTACTGTTTTAAATAAATGTTGAATCGAAGCTATTGTATTGCTGTCTTTTCCCACTAAGTAGTGAACAAAAATGGAACCAACCCAGACATGATGCTTGTTGCTTTGTTACAACAAACTCTGCATCACCCCCTTTATAAGTAGATGGAAGCACATACTGTTGTTGCGCCCACTCTACCCTGGAACTGAATCTTAGTTCAAAACTGCAAACACTTGTTAGGGATCGACAGGAGTACCATTTCTATTAGGGATCCGACAGAGTACATGTTTAAGAAATGTATTGTTCAAATAATGTCTCTGTTATTATATATCAGTTACAGACTTACAGTGTTTTACAAATGGTACTATCCTGCTTTGTAGTTCTTTCTACATGTTTAACCAAGGTATTGTTAAGATAATGTCTCTGTTAAAATGAATCAGTCACATTGTTTTATGAATGATACTTTTTTTCTTTTTCGTTCTTTATACATCTTGAAACAAGGCATTGTTAAGATAATGTCTCAGTTAATATGAATGAATCACACTGATTGAGAATTGCTACTCTCGTGCTTTGTTTCCCATTAAGATAAGGTAGATCAGTAGATGTTTTTCTTCTGGGAGTACAAGTCATCAACCGTTATTTCTCAGTAATTGTTTCCCTTATACCTTTTGTTGCTTACAGGGATATCAAAATTAAAGCTCGGTTTTATTCCGACTTCGATTTTAGTTCAACTGCACAAAAGGAGCCAATGTGTCCAAGGCAAACTGCTGCATTACTGGGTCCAGTTGGTCGTTCCACTTTGCAGAAAGAAGCAGTCATTGTTTGCGCTACATTACAGAAGGAATGACCGAGAAGCTTTACAGAGTATTAGGCCTTCCACTATGTAGGCCAAAAGAGGTGGCAATTTCACCTTTTCTTAGTTTGGCACCGAATCCCTCCATTGCTACAGCCGGTGCCATAAATATTAGACACCGGTGACATGACTAGTCTGTAGAGACCATTGGCAATTTAACAACACGTGGAGTGCCCTGGGCAAGAAGTGCCCAAACAAGTACAAGAAGCGACAGGACTCCACGATCATAGGCATTACATATTTTGAATGGGAAAAGCTTGTCAAAGTTTAATCATTGATGTTAGCAAGAAGCGACAGGACTCCACGATCATAGGCATTACATATTTTGAATGGGAAAAGCTTGTCAAAGTTTAATCATTGATGTTAGCAAGAAGACGTTAGTTTAATATATTGGAATTGGAAAACCTTGTCAAAATTTTCTCATTGATGTTAGCCAGAAGACATGCATTTGATATTTTTGAGTGGGACGCCCTTGCTGTGAGCAGCGTCGAGTGTTTTTTCCTATTCCTATGTTCAGTTTAGAAGTAAATAGTTACTTTGCTAAGATATTCCTGTGTTAAGAGTTTGTTCTGAATATTGTCTATGTAATGCCAGGCCTTGTGTTTGATTGCAAAGTTGAGCTTGGAATGTTGTGGCATGCGGCATCACGAGCTGTTCACCGTGCCTCCTGAGAATAATGCTTCGTATTGTTTTGCATGTCGATCTAATGCCAGCGATTTGCTTGTTAAGAAGATCATCCTCTTCTGTTGTTTCCGTGCTTAAGAGGTTCATCGTCTGATGTTTCATTCATAGCCTATACGACAAGTCGGGTAGGTTAGACATGAAACCATATGATCTTCCGACCAACTCATGATATTAGGCCGTGATTGGATCGTCGTTTTCCAACCAAAACCGCTTGTAAAACTGACGCTTGTAAATTAAAGCAGATGGTCTCGAGCGAAGGCGCTTGGTTGGTCGATTTCGACTAGTAAAATATCGGAAGTACTTGACACACGATAAAAACGCTGAACGACACTCGGACGATTGCTAATCCAACCGTTAGCTGCTGTTTCAGCCTTGCCCATGGATGGCATGATACGCACGTCGTGCATGTATCGTCTGGTAATGTCATCCATATAGCAGTGCTCGTAAAATATACATTGGTCTCTCAAATTACACGCATAACCCGTCAGTTTTACTTACAGACCTCGGGCCCTTGGTTTCATTACGCTGATATTTTACGCGTTGTTTTCGATGACGAGTAAATTACACTTGTATGTTAATACAGGTTTGAAATAAACCAGATCTCCCAAGCGCGGCCTTACCGTTTCATGCCGTCTCAGTTTCTCGAAGGTGCTCATAGGTGTCCGATGATCCTGGCTTCCTGAATGAGTAGCGGGCGCTGTATCATACCATCCGTAGGGCCCGCGAGGCCCTCTCCGTTGTCCTTTGAGTTGTTGCGCTCGCCGTGGTGCCGAGCATTGTTAACATCATCAACGAACATGAGGATTCATTAGATGACTTTATTTTGATTGGATGACACTAGGGACCCACTAGGGCCATAGCCGTACGTACGCAAGTGCCTCCTTATTATGTACAACTATATTTTTTTGCTTTCTCCTGGTTTCCTGACATCACGGCCCCACACCATTGTCAACCTATGTAGTCAATATAAACGAGAGAATTGCACAAGGTGCGGCCGACAGTTGGGACCAAGCAGCTCGAGCAGTATTTGTGTTTTTGAGGCGTGAGCACTGCAGAGTTTTTCTTGGCGATGATTTCGTTGTTGTTCAGAGGAGAGCAGGGTATTAACTAGGCGGGTTGTGGCCCGTCTAGCCCAGGCCAGATATCCATCCCAGATACTAATTTTTTCAAGATGAAAATGGCTAGCCCAGCTATACGTCTTTTTGAGGAATACCCAGGCAAGGTCAACTTGTTATTCTCCGCCCCGCTGGGCTGCAAATCTTTCCTAGGAGGGATGCATTAGGCTTAACAGGAAAATGGGCTTTAAAAAATAATAAATGGGATGTAATTATAAAAACTGGGCAGTAACTATAAAAAATGCACCAAACACGAAATTAGTTTATAAAATATTATTTATGGATTTTGAAAATCTTAAATTTTCATTGTTGCGCGCGCAATGTTTCGTTGGATTTTTACGTAATACAAATTTATATTTAATCTGACTAGAAATTTCGGGATAAAAATATTTCAGAGCCCATCAAAATGTGGGAAATTTTATTGAACTCTGTCTTCAACGGTTGGTTGAAATTATTAATCATTGTCCTAGCTAGAAAATGGGTTGTACTTTTAACAAACTGTAAATGGGCTGTTGTAAATTCCATTAGAATTCCAAAATGGGTTGTACATTCTTACAAAACGCAAATGGGCTATAAGTACTCTGCCACACACTTGTGGGCCTACTAAGTGATGCGTCCCCTAAAAAAATAAGTTGACGCGTATGCAAGGCGTTGCCAACTTATTATAGTCAACACACGGTTCTAGCAGCAGTGGCTGTTGGATGTCTATCCAACGGATGTCGTGCTTCTTCTTCAATCTCGGATATTCTTAGCTTCGGCCGCACAAAATATGATTCCTCCCCCTGACATCTGGGGCGCACCATTTCGGAGGCTGACCTATGGGCCTATTAAGTTGGAGCGTACCAAGGGCTTTGTCAACTTAGTCAATAATAAACATTTCTAGCTTCAGTGACTGTACGATGTCCATCCAACAGCCGTAGTGCTTCTTCAACCTTTGGTCTTCTTGGTCCAGCCACCCAAAGCAGCGCCGGTCGTGCCACCTGCTCCTGCCTCCCGTGGCCGGCTGTGCTGCCACGGAGGCCTCATCGCCCCCATACTACTCCCACCGCTGTCCAGGCCATCCCTCCACTCACCCACACCCCCAGTTATTCTGCGGTGATGGCAGCCTCACACTGCAGCCGAACCAGTGAACCCTTGTACTCCTCTCCGCGCGGGCTTCCACTGCTGTGTCTTCCCCAGCTCCGCGTCATCCCCTTCCTAGGCCTCGCCACCGTCCACACCACCGCCCTGGTGCTCTCGGCGTGGCGTGGTCAAAGTGATCAATGACCGACTTCCATCGGAAGAGTACTGTACGTGGAGAGGATGACAGCTGGGTCCAGGCAGCCGCAAGGAAGTGCCTCCTTATTATGCACAAAATAATTATTCCTCCACCTTACAGCAGGGACCCACCGGACGGGCCACCTTATTTCGCGAAAAAAACGTTTCCCCCCTAACTTCTCGGACCCACCGGACGGGCCAGCGTATTTCGCAAAAAAACGTTCCCCCCGCTGTCAGCTCGGACCCATCGGAAGTGCCTCCTTATTACGCACAAAAAAATGAATACTCCCCCTACTAGCTGGGACCCACCATGGTGGGAGGCTGACTTGTGGGCCTACTAAGTTGAGTGGGATGGGGGCCTTTGTCAACTTTAGTCAATATGAACGATTCTAGATCCAGTGACCGTACGATGTCCATCCAACGACGGTAGTGCTTCTTCAACCTCTGGTCTTCTTGCTCCAGCCGCCCAATGCAGCGCCGGTCGTGCCGCATGCTCCTGCCTCCCGTGGCCGGCTGTGCTACCGTGGAGGCCTCACCGCCCCCTACTATTCCCACCGCTGGCCAGGCCCTGCGGCGACGGCAGCCTCACACCGCAGCCGAACCAGTGAACCCTCGTACTCCTCTCCACGCGGGCTTCCACTGCCGCGTCTTCCCCGGCTCCCCGTCGTCCCCTTCCTAGGCCTCGCCGTCGTCCACCGCCCTGGTGCTCTCGGCGCGGCGTGGTCAATGTGGTCAAGGAACGACTTCCATCGGATGTGAACTGCACGTGGAGAGGTTGACAGCTGGGTCCACGGCCGTAGCAAGGAAGTGACTCCTTATTACGTGCAAAATAATTATTCCTCCACCTAACAGCGGGTACCCACCGAACGGGCCACCGTATTTCGCGAAAAAAATGTTTCCCCCCTAACTGCTGGGACCCACCAGCTACACCTTCGCACGCAAGGAAGTGCGTCCGGGTAAAAAAAAGCAAAACGATTCACCCCCTAACTGCTGGGACCCACCAGCTACATCTTCGCATGCAAGGAAGTGCCTGACAGTCGGGACCCACCTGGTCGAAGCGTACATAGTGTTGTCATTCTAGTCGCGAACGTGTACGTACATATATACTGGTCGATGTAGAGGCGCGCACGTGTCGTAGTAGAGGCGCGCACGTAGCATGTACACATACGTACATCGGTCAGGGTGCAAGAAAGAAAATACGGCCATGTATGTGTACATACGGGCGGGGTCTCGAACGCCTACTCGCGCATACGTACGGCGAGGGCTCGTGTACATGGCTGGGTCGGAACGAAGAAACAGTGTCGTCGTCGTGTTCATGGGGAGGCAACGGAATGCGTCGTGTTCATGGGGAGGCAACGGAATGCGTCGTGTTCATGGGGAGGCAATGGAATGCTCGTGTTCATGAGGAGGCAACAGAATGCGTCGTGTTCATCGGGAGGGCTTGGACGGAACAGGCGATGGAAACG
Source organism: Triticum dicoccoides (assembly GCF_002162155.2). Classification (NCBI taxonomy): domain Eukaryota; kingdom Viridiplantae; phylum Streptophyta; class Magnoliopsida; order Poales; family Poaceae; genus Triticum; species Triticum dicoccoides. The sequence goes on from NC_041384.1 coordinate 527,014,968, forward strand.
AGGCATGGCGTACCGCAGAACGGAGGAAACGGCCTTGTGTTCGACCGGCCATGTTCGAAACGGAATCCTGTTCATCGGGAGGGGTATGGCGTACCGCAAAACAGAGGAAACGGACCTCCTACGGTCGAAACAGGGGTCCTGTTGATCGGGAGGGGTGTGGCGTACCGCAAAACGGAGGAAACGGACCTCCTACTGTCGAAACGGGGGTCCTGTT
>NC_041384.1:527015697-527056125 GCF_002162155.2 Triticum dicoccoides
AGAGGCAGCATCGATCGGCTTCAGTTAGCAGCAGTAGCAAAGGAATCGCTCGATTGGGTTCAGTTAACATCCATCGATCGATCGCTCGGGTTCAGTAACGCGTAGCCTGCAGTGCAATCGCTCGGGTTCAGTTAGAGCCCAACGCCTCGCTCGGGTTTAGTTAGAGCCAACGCCTCGCACAGACGCGTGTACGTGTACGAGAGAAACGCGCATCGCTCGGCCCCCGACCTCCCACCGTAACTGGGAACTCCCCAAAATTTTCCTCCCCCTCGCTTCTACCACGGTTTTTTCCGTCATGGACGGCCCAAAGAATGTCATGCAGCTGCGTCTCCGGCCCGCCCAGGACGAAAAGCCCATTTCTTGCCATGATTTTTTGTCATAGAAGTAGGAGCCCACCACATCTATGATGATACCGGGTTTTGTCACAATTATCGTCATAGAAGTGTCATATGTATGACATAAAAAAATTTCGTTTGGCCCAAAATGTCACGGATGTGTCTTTTTTTTTGTAGTGTCGCAACTCTCAGACACTACCACTTGATGTCTCACATGTCATGTGGAATGAGCTTCGGTTTGCGGTCTACAACCACAAGGTCCCCATCAATGGACCTTATCTGTTTCAGTTGATCTCAGCAACTTGGAAGCAGCTCCACCCTCAGGATGATTTTGAGGCCCCTAGTTGGATCCGGCATGAGCCCATCAACCTCCGTATCAAGACTCAGTGGGCCAACACTACCTCTCGTGTTGATGCCGCGGCTAACATGGACGTGGGTGCAGATGAGCATGAGGAGGAGGCAGCAGACAAGGACAGCTCTGAGGGTTACACCCCTCCCACTTCTGAGCCATCTTGGGCTAAGCGACTGAAGAACAAGATGAAGATGTTGTTCTGTATGCAGGCAAAGGGGCAGTACAAGACCCATGTGGCTTCCAAGGAGACTCGCTGCCGCGACAAGCGGATTTTCAGGAACTTTGGCGAGAACATCTCCAGCGGGTCAGAGGAGGACGTCACCCCAGAGGCAGAATGGATCGCCAAGCAGGGTTATCACTGGTCAGAGTCTAAGGAAGAGTCTGTCCCAGCTGCCGAGTCTGACGGGGAGCATGCGAGTGACTACTCAACTTGAGCCACCCCTTCTGTTGTAGGTGTCCTCTCTGCCTTTTTGGCGTCTCAATGCCAAAGGGGGAGAGAATGTAGGATTTGCGAGTTGTGTCGTGTTTGGGTCAGTTGAACTTCGTTTATGTCGTTTGCTCTGGTTTGCTTTGGTTTTGTGCTTGTGAGTCCTTCTATCATATGGTGTAAGACATATGCACTCTATTGTAGCGTAGTGAGCTTATTCTATCTTGTGCTTATTTCATTATGCTCTTTTCTATCTTGCTTAGTTTTAGCCCTATTGCAAGATATGCCATGTCTATAAAATATAGGGGGAGTGTTGATCCTAGTATGTGTGCCGTGCAGTCCAAAGCACTCATCAAGATAGCACACATCTAGGGGGAGCCCGTCTATATTTTAGAGACTTGGGGTTTGCCCTTGCACTTTGCATTATACTCTTGTGCAAATCCCGTGTTGTCATAAATCCACCAAAAAGGGGGAGATTGTAAGGGCATTTTATCCCTTAGTTGGTTTTGGTGATTGATGACAATACTTTTGCGGACTAATCATGTGCATCGAATATTTCAGATATATATTGACTAAGGGACAAGATGATTGGGTTCCCCTCGAAGGCTATGGAAGACGATGTTTCTCTTCGTTTCTTTTCGGTGTTATTGAGTCGTAGCGAAGCCGTACTATTAAGAGGGGGTCCGCGTTGGAAAGGGTGGGCGGATTCATCACGTACACATCTTCCTGTGTTCCTCCTTTTCTTCAAGCCTTTGGAGCATCCCATGTTCTCCTTGTCTTTGCAAATATTGCTCGTGCTTGCTGAACTAGGGCGTGCGGTAGTACTGCTCCTTAGAGCGGTAGTACCGCAGGCCCTTGCGGTAGTACCATCCTCCGGTGCAGGAGTACCGCAAGTGCCCATGGTAGTATCGCTTCCTGGCAAGCGGTAGTACTATGGCCGGAGTCCAGATATTGTCACCCTCTCCCTAGTGGATGACACCCATCACGGTAGTACCGCGCACTGGCACGGTAGTACCGTGGTATCTGGCTTAGTTCCGCAAGTATGCGGCATTAAGGGGCGGATGAATTTTTTTTCATCCGCGCCTAGCGCGGTAGTACCACTGCTGGCTTACGGCACTACCGTATCGGGTTTTTGCATGTACTCCAACTCAGCGGAAGTAGCCACGATGTAATTTATTATATCCGTGCCTTCCCACATCTGGTCAGTCCTAGCCTTGCGGTAGTACCGTGCCAGCAGTACTACTGCCCTCTGCCGTAGTACAATTTGGGCTGGCCAGGTCTCTGCTGCATGGGCGGTAGTACCGCGGTGCCTTGCGGTAGTACCGCGCCTCTGGTACGGTAGTACCGCGTTGTGTAGGCTGAGTTGGTGGATAATGGTTGGATTTGTTATTCTACTATATAATGGGTGTCTTCTCCCTCTTGTTGACTACCTCTTCCACCTCTAAGCTCAATTAATGCTCTAAGCTCCATTTTCGCCCGATCTCTCTCCCTAGCCAATCAAACTTGTTGATTTGCTCGGGATTGGTTGAGAAGGCCCCGATCTACACTTCCACCAAGAGAAATTTGAATCCCCACCAATCCCTAGCGGATCTTGTTACTCTTGGGTGTTTGAGCACCCTAGACGGTTGAGGTCACCATGGAGCCATAGTCCATTGTGGTGAAGCTTCATGGTGTTGTTGGGAGCCTCCTATTAAGTTGTGGAGATAGCCCCAACCTTGTTTGTAAAGGTGCGGTCGCCGCCTCCAAGGGCACCAATAGTGGAATCACGGCATCTCACATTGTGTGAGGGCGTGAGGAGAATACGGTGGCCCTAGTGGCTTTTTGGGGAGCATTGTGCCTCCACACCGCTCTAACGGAGACATACTTCCCTTCAAAAGGAAGGAACTTCGATAACGCATCCTTGTCTTCACCGGGTTCACTCTTGGTTATCTCTCACCCTTACTTGTGCAAGCTTATTACCGTTACTTCTCTTGCTTGCTTGTGTGTTCGTTGTTGTTGCATCATATAGGTTGCTCACCTAGTTGCACATCTAGACAACCTAATTTGATGCAAAGTTTAATTTGGTAAAGAAAAGCTAAAAAATTGTTAGTTGCCTATTCACCCCCCTCTAGTCAACCATATCGATCCTTTCAACATTAAGGAGGAATTTGAGCAATATGTCCACAATGCCGGTCTCGGTCCCTACCTATCAGCAAGGGGAGATATTTTGTTCTTGAGAGCGAGGCGCGAGCTCACAACACAACAGTGGTGGTAGCTCGGCAGGCCGAGGCATCCGCACCAAGAGCCTCTGTGAGCTACCACACCGACTACTACCCTCCAGGCTACTGATTGATTACCAACTTAGGCCAAAAGCCTAAGCTTGGGGGAGTACGTGTTCTCACCGACTTTATATTCATGTTCACATATCATTCCATTTGTCGGTGTTCACACCTTTTCATTGTATCATCCATGCTTAGAGTTATTTTTCTTGCTTTCTTATTGTGTGTTTGGAAAACTTTAGAAAAAAATTTGTTGTAGCTAGTTTACTTTCTATGCATGCTTAGTAGTAATACTAATAAGAAAATCCAAAAAGATTTCCTTGTTATTCTTTTGCTTGTTGGGAGCTTTCCCGTGTAAATAGTTTTCTCGTTTTTTCTTATTATTTGCTTGTTGAAGAAAAAAAACAAAAACTCCAAAAATATTTCAGTGTCTTTCTCTGAAATTCTTTTCTTTTATTCGAGTTGTACCGAGGAGAAGACCACGATGAAAATGTTGAGTGGCTCCCATATGAATGACTGTTGAACTAATAAGAGCCCATTTTACCTTGTCTTCTCCTGTTGAATAAAATGTTTTACAGATTCCAGCTTAGTCCATGGCACTCTTGCACTATTATTATTTTCATATCATTTGGTCATGCAAGTGAAAGGCAATAATGACGATATTCGATGAGCTGGCCGTGGCAAAGAGAAACTGGTATGAACTCGACTTATCTTGTCTGTGTAAATATGTTTAACCTAGTGCCCGTGATTCAGCCCATTATGATTAAACATGTTTGCAATGAAAATTAGAGATTATAGTTTGTCATACCATGCATAAGTAGCTGGGAGTTAATAATGATTTATCTTGGATATCAACATAGTGTTAAATTGATTGTGATGTAGTATGATGATATGGTATCCTCCTCTGAGTGTTCAAGTGGCTTGACTTGGTACATGTTCATGCATGTAGTTGAATGAAAACCAACATAGCCTCTATAATGTTTATGTTCATGGTGTTCATATCCTACTCATGCTAGTGTCCAATGTTACTTATGCATAATGCCTGGTTATGATCGTTGTTGTTCTCTAGCTGGCCGCTTCCCAATCTTAAAATTGCTAGCCTTCGCCTGTACTAAGTGGGGATTCTGATTGTACATCAAAAACCTTGAACCCAAAGTTATTCCAGATGAGTCCACCATACCTACCTATATACGGTATTACCCTGCCGTCCTAAGTAAATTTGCATGTGCCACCTCTAAAAACTTCTAAAAAAATTATCCATTTTGTGTGCCTGGATCGTTCATGGAATGACAGGAGGTGGTCGATATCTTCCGTGCTAAGCAAGCTATCCTCAGGTCGAGTGTTTATTCACTCGCCATCACACGAGGAAATGGGTGGTAATAGGGATGCCCAGTCCCAAAATGCAAAATACAAAAGGAGTTCATCTCTTACATAATCAAACAATAAATCCCAATGGAGTCAAAACCTTTACTCTCCGCTTGGGAACCCACACTAGCGTGCTTAGCATGGAAGATGTTGATAACTGATGGTCGTGAAGTGAATAAGAAGGGTGCATGTCTCAAAATATCATTTATCTTTGTTTTAAAAACTGAGCTCTGGCACCTCTGCAAATCACTGCTTCCCTCTGCGAAGGGACTTTATATTTACTTTTATGTTGTGTCATCACCTTCCATAAACAAGCGCCAGAAACTGAGTAGAGCACAGCGGTCATGATCTATGCATTGTGTATAGCTAATGTTGGGTGCATCATGACTGGATCATTTCTACCATGAATTACAATGTTTAGTTGCTGCTTGAACTTCGGAGGTGCTCTGCATTTATGTTCTGCGGTCTCAGAAAGGGCTAGCGAGATACCATTATTGTCATATTATATCATGGTTGTTTTAACGACGTGTTACTGTTTGAGATATCTTATTATTGGTCGCTAGATGATTATGTCATTGATATGAATCATTATAATCTTTAAGAGTTGTTGTTGACATGGTTAGTTATTATGTTGGCTGAAAACCTGGGTGCAGTTTAAGCTTATTTATGCAAACAAGAGCAAAAGAGTTCGTAAAAGTTTTTCTTTCTCACTTTCAGTTTATCAACTGAATTGCTTGAGGACAAGCAAAGGTTTAAGCTTGGCGGAGTTGATACGTCTCCAATGTATCTACTTTTTCTCACGCCTTTCCTCTTGTTTTGGACTCTAATTTGCATGATTTTAATGAAATTAACCCTGGACTGATGTTGTTTTCAGTAGAACTACCATGGTGTTGTTTTTGTGCAGAAATAAAAGTTCTCGGAATGGAACGAAACTTTTTGAGGATTTTTTATACCAATAATAAGAATTTCTGGAGCCAAGACCCACCAAAGAGGGGCCCCTCGGTGGGCACAACCCACCAGGGCGCTCCCCCTCTCCTGGCGTGCCCAGGTGGGTTGTACTCACCTGGTGGCCCCGCTGATGACCCCCTTGATACTATTAATTCACATATTTCTAGAAAAAAATTAGGAAGAAAGAATTATCGCGATCCACGAGACGAAGCCGCCGCCAAGCCCTGTTCTTCCTCGGGAGGGCAAATCTGGAGTCCGTTTGAGGATCCGGAGAGGGGATCTTCGTTCTTCGTCATCACCAACCCTTCTCCATTGCCAATTCCATGATGCTCCCCACCGGGAGTGAGTAATTCCTTCATAGGCTCACTGGTCGGTGAGGAGTTGGATGAGATTCATCATGTAATCGAGTTAGTTTTGTTAGGGCTTGATCCCTAGTGTCCACTATGTTCTTAGATTGACGTTGCTATGACTTTGCTATGCTTAATGCTTGTCACTTTGGGCCTGGGCGCCATGATTTCAGATATGAACCATTTATGAAATCATCATTATATCCATGTTCTAGATCCGATCTTACAAGTTATAGTTAGCTACTATGGTTATGATCCGGCAACCCCGGAGTGACAACAACCGGGCCCACTCCCGATGATGACCATAGTTTGAGGAGTTCATGTATTCACTATGTGTTAATGCTTTGTTTTGGTTCTCTATTAAAAGGAGGCCTTAATATCCCTTAGTTTCCAATATGGACCCCGCTCGCATGGGAGGGTAGGACAAAAGATGTCATGCAAGTTCTTTTAATAAAGTACGTATGACTATTTACGGAATACATGCCTACATTATATTGATGAAGTGGAGCTAGTGCCGTATCGCCCTAGGTTATAACTGTCTCATGATGAATATCATCCAACAAGTCACCGATCCAATGCCTACAAATTTATCCTTATTGTTTCTGCTAAGTTACTACTGCTATCATCATTGTTACACTTGCTACAAATTACTGCTATCACTGTTACTATTACCGTTGCTACTGTCACTACTATCAAAACTATCAAACTACTTTGCTACTGATCATATTGCTGCAGATAATTAATCTCTAGGTGTGGTTGAATTGACAACTTAGCTGCTAATACCTTCAAATATTCTTTGGCTCCCGTTGTGTCGAATCTATAAATTTGGGTTGAATACTCTACCCTCGAAAACTGTTGCGATCCCCTATACTTGTGGGTTATCAGACGTCCCTTCCACCCATCTAGCCTAGATCAAATTCGACCGAGGATGAATTGAAGGTGGACTATCCGAACCCTAGATAAAGTAAGAGGGAGCCCTATATCTATGAGGGAAAGCAACGGTTGTGCCCCCCAAAACATACAAGACTTTGGGCATGTTGACTTCATCTTAGTGAATTTGAGCCACCGAGGATTTGCTAGGGTTATCTCTAAGCCGAGTGGCATTTCAGAAGTCATCGAGCTAAGCCTGATTTCACTGCCTTGTAGTGGGGAAAGCATTCCCAGCTTTGCCGCATACTCTAGGAGGCGATGTAGGGGATCGATGGCTAGGATGAACAACAGAGGGGATAGAGGATCCCCTAATCTAAGTCCACGTCGATGAGCGATCTCAGGCCCATGAGAGCCATTTAGGAGGAAAGACGATGAAGAGGAGACGAGAAGCAGTGTGATCCAATATCTCCACCTAGGGCTAATACCAAGCTTTGGCAGCAACTCTAAAAGGTACTCCCAGGAGACGTTGTCGAAGGCCTTAGCTATGTCTAACTTTTGAAGGAGTGCCGACGTTTTCTTCTATAGTTTTGCACATGTAGAAAACTACCTTGGATGCATTTGGAGATGATCTGGTTTATGGCACAAGAAAGCCGTATTGGTAGCACCTTTGTGATCAGTTTGGCTACAGAGTGCACCAGGCCGATGGGGCGAAAGTTAGTCATGGATGGCACTCCATCCTTATTTGGCACCAGAGCAACAAGTGCCATGTTTTGAGGTTCGAAATCTCCACCAGCAAGGCAACAAGCTGATGAAATTGATCAAAATCAGCCAGGATATCATGCTTTATCAGTGGCGAACATACTCTGAAGAAAATGCCAGTGAAACCATCGGGCCAGGTGCCTTTTCAGTGGGTGACATCTTGATTGCTTCCCAAATTTCTTATTAAGTGAAGGGATTGTCCAAACCCCCTCTATGCACTGAAGGAAGCCGAAGTTCTTGCTAGTCTATCATATTCATGGGATGAACCTTTGATCCCAGTAGGCTGTCAAAATGCATATGGTTATAGGCTTATTTTTCAGTGTGTGAAGTGGCCACTCCATCCTCTGTTGTAAGCACCGCGGTGAAATTCTTTCTCCGTTGCGGAAACAGTGCGCCCAACTACAAAAGCAGGGGCTCCTTCTTGGTTTTGGGTGGGTCTGGGGTGTTGGAGTCCTACATGGCTGGTGTCCGGACTCCTGCAAAGCCCCTAGTTTGCTTCCGGTTTGCGGAAAAATGGTGGTCCAGACTTCTCTAATATGGGACAGTGTTGGATGCCTTGCGGTGTGCGGACAGCTGCGTCCGGACGGATACAGGCGGTTTGGGGGTCAGTGTTGGAGATGCCCTAAACTATCGACTCAATGAATGAAATCTCCCCATTAAAAAAATGAGAAAGTTTTCAATGATGAACATAGACGTATTACATTAGTTTTGTATTCTCTTGTCAGCATGGTTGTATAATATATAGTTCACTGGATGGAATTTCCAGATTCAACAAAAAAGAAGCAGCTTTGAACTGATGTTGTCATGCTAGAGCATGGTTGTATAATATATAATTAACTGGATGGAATTTCCAGATTCAACAAAAAAGAAGCAGCTTCGAACTGATGACTGTATAATAAATTAATAATTCATAGAGTTATTTATTTCCCTCTAGTTGATATCACTGTGTGCTCATATCCTCAGTAAGCACAACTATGTTGTTCTGTTTTGCAACAGCTATCCATGTTAAGTGCCTTGATTGTGTTGTTATATGCTCTGTTGGTGGTGGTTAGTTTCTTCGTGATGCAGGAAGCCTTTTACAATTTAGAGGTTACAGTTCAGAATTTTGATAGACGTGCTGATGGTTTAGGTTTGCAAATAGGTTAAGAGTGGCCTATTGATGATCTTGGACAGACAGATAGGTTTGTGGGGAGAGGAAACAAGGATAGGGTTAAACAACATAATAGTGATTATTAGTTCATTTATGTGCTCATGGACATAAAATTATGAATTTTGAAGTTTCTGGACCTGAAAGCTTGGACCAAGTTAAGGTAATATGCCATGCGGATAACTGCAAAGTCTTGTAACCATGAACCTATACCTAGGCATATCTCGGGTAGGGCCGTGCCAAAAAAGCTCGATGTTGAAAACCTAGGACGAGCAGGAATTAAGCTTGGGGATGCTTGATATGTCTCCAACGTATCTATAATTTTTGTTTGTTCCATGCTATTATATTACCTGTTTTGGATGTTTTATATGCATTAATATGATATTTTATATTATTTTTGGGACTAACCTATTAACCTAGAGCCCAATGCCAGTTTTTGTTTTTCCTTGTTTTTGAGCTTCGCAGAAAAGGAATACTAAACGGAGTCCAAACGGAATAAAACTTTCGCGATGATTTTTCTTGAACCAGAAGACACCCTGGGGACTTGGAGTGCAAGTCAGAAGAGCCATGAGGTGGCAACAAGGGTGGAAGGGGCGCCCTAGGGGGGCTACCTTCTGGACCCCTCGATGACCTTCTGACCTAGATGTCGGTGTCAAAACCGGCGGATCTCAGGTAGGGGGTCCCGAACTATGCGTCTAAGGTGGATCGTAACAGGAGGCGGGGACACAATGTTTACCCAGGTTCGGGCCCTCTCGATGGAGGTAATACCCTACTTCCTGCTTGATTGATCTTGATGATATGAGTATTACAAGAGTTGATCTACCACGAGATCGTAGATGCTAAACCCTAGAAGCTAGCCTATGGTATGATTGTTGTTGTCCTACAGACTAAACCTTCCGGTTTATATAGACATCGGAGGGGGGCTAGGGTTACACAGAGTCGTTTACAAGGAAGGAGATCTACATATCCGTATTGCCAAGCTTGCCTTCCATGCCAAGGAGAGTCCCATGCGGACACGGGACGAAGTCTTCAATCTTGTATCTTCATACTCCAACAGTCCGATCAAAGGATAGTCCGGCTGTCTGGAGACCCCCTAATCCAGGACTCCCTCAGTAGCCCCTGAACCAGGCTTCAATGACGATGAATCCGGCGCGCAGATTTGTCTTCGACATTGCAAGGCAGGTTCTTCCTCCGAATACTCCATAGAAGATTTTGAACACAAGGATAGTGTCCGGCTCTGCAAAACAAGTTCCACATACCACTGTAGAGAGAACAATATCTCCACAAATCTAATCTGCTGACACGTTTAGCAACATGACATCATGCCATGGCCCGGTCATTATTCGAACCGTTTTTCTCAACCAGCACTACACATATCGTGAGGCGGTTTTCTTGACACGTCTTGTCGAAGGAGAGATCGTGTCCCCCTTATTACAGGATTCTCATCAATACGGACGTGGGTAACCCAATCGTGCCCATTGGTATGACTCCTCGATTTTAGGCAAGTCCCAAACAGCCACGAGGAGGACGCTTGATATTCACCCTCTTTATAAAGAGGCCAAGGCATGTCCTTTTTTCCCTCTCGTATTCAATCGAATCCTTCCCCCGCCTCGAGTTCCAACACCCAAGGCTCGGGTCAGGCGCTTCGGACCTTCAACCATGTCCGGTTCCAACCTTCAAGGTCGGTGGATGCCTTCCTCTATCACAGAGGAAGGCATCAAGAAGCTAAGAGAGGCCAGGTATTTGACCGACGAAATCTCGCACAGGCTGCCTGCTCGAGGGCAGGTCATTCCCACTCCCGAACCCGGCGAGAGTGTTGTATTCATCTCTCACTTCCTCTGAGGGTTAGGCCTTGCTCTAGATCCCTTTGTTAGGGGGCTCATGTTCTATTATGGGCTGGATTTCCATGACCTGGCCCCGGATTCCCTCCTTCATGTCTCGTCGTTCATCATCGTGTGTGAGGCCTTCCTCCGCATTACCCCACACTTCGGCATGTGGCTCAAGACTTTCAATGTGAAGCCGAAGATGATCGAGGGGTGTCACGCAGAGTGCGGAGGTGCCGCAATAAGCAAAAGCGCTGATGTTCCATGGCCAGAGGGTTCCTTCCCAGAGGTGTCTAGTTTATGGCAACGGGAGTGGTTTTATATCACAGCTCCCCGGAGTACCAAGTGGGTAGCCGCCCCAGCCTTTCACTCGGGCCCCCAACCACAACTGACATCATGGATCAACAAGGGGCTGGACTGGGGGCCAGTAAATGATGTGCCAATATTGCAGAGTCGCATCCGAGATCTCTTAGAGAGAGATGTCAGCCTGGCCACGGTAATGCAAGTCATGCTAGTTCGTCAATTCCCGCCTTGCAAACGTCGACCCCTCCGTATGTGGGAGTTCAACCCGGAAGGACCGTGAACTATTCAGCACTTCCTCAGCATGATGCTCGAAGAGATGTACTAATTGTTCTTCGGACCACAAATAAGGTGTCCAGACACCACCGAGGATGCGGGTCTGAGCTGCAAACGTCCAGATACCAAGTAAGTAATCCCGTGGCCGAACGCAACATCATTCTGAAAGGTCCCTCTTTGACCAGGACTGGGTAACAAAGGCGAAGATGATCAGGTGTTCGGCCCCCCTTCCCGAAGGCTCAGCAGATCCAGTACTGGCCAGAATGCTCGAGCCGGCGCCTTATCAGGCGCCCTTAGGGGAAGATAAAGGGGGGAATAAAGAGGCGGAAAGCAGGCCTCACTCATTATTCATCCAAACTGGGGGAATTAGCGCCTCCGTGAAGGAGGATAATTAGGGAGAAGAATCTGAAGTTCCCTCTCCCCAAGGAAGGAAGAGGACCACCTCTGAAGATCCGGAAACAAAGGTTTCCAAACGGGGGAAGAAATCTTCGCCAGAGGGTCCTGCCTCGGAGGGTACTCTTACCGCACAGTGCCCGCAAGGGGATCAGCCCTCTAATGAGCTGTAAGTAAACAAAAAGTACTTAATATCAAAAATATCCTACATTACTTCTGAAGACAATAACTGAAGCATGTATCTTGTAGTTCAGATCTTAGCCCTTCTCGACAGAGTTCGTCTTCGGGGGATCTTCTTCCGGAGATGATGGAGAGCGAAACACCTCCCCATGCCACCCCGCCTCATGAGGCGGGCGACCCTGAAGTGTCGTCGCGGAGGGTTTCTCATGATCCACCAAGGCCAGAGGGTAATCCTTCGGCCACCCGAAGTCCTTAGTATTCGGCTCCTAAAGAGAGCAACGGAAAGAGTCTGGAACCGTTCGGTGTGTGATCGGACGCACTGAAGGATCTTCTGGAGCAAGCGGCCATCTCAGAAGCGCATCGTACGCTAATGGGTATGGTGATTGAGAGGATTTCATCCGCCGAAAGCGGGTTGCATGAAGATTTTATGAGTCTGCTGAAAGGCTTTGAGGTACGTGAAATAGTGTATGTTTTTGACAGTACCGCACATGTTAGGTTTGCCCTATGCAGATAGTAGCCCCTGAGACTCTGGTTGCCGTCGAGAATGGCGACAAACAGAGGATCATAGTCCCAGGTAATAATCAGGCCGCCTTCATGTGCAGGTGGCTAAAGGTCCGGTGGCTAGTCGGACTGGTGAGTTTGCCGAGCTGAAGCGGCAACTTGATGCGGCAGATTCCGACATCGTGCTTGTCAACAAGCGGCTCGACGAGGCATAGGGTATGTGATTTCTCTGGTGATCAACACATAGTAACAGGAGCATGATGCTAGTATCTTTAATATGTTGTGACTGCGGATGGAGCTGCCGCCGTGGAGACCATTCGGGCAGAACTTGCCCGAGCCAAGGAACAAGCCAGGAATAGTGATGCGTCCCCTCTAAAGGCGGTCGAAGAGCTGAGGGACGAACAGGCTGTGCATTGCCAAAGCAAGAAAAACATAGCCAAGATGGTCATTGAGTTGAAAGATGCCACCGCCCGTTACCAACTTCTTGACAAAGAAAGCCGGGCGAAGGCGGCGGACCTGGAGAAGGCCATGGTAGTAGCCAAGGAAGCCCGCTCTAAAATCAGAGCGGCGAAGGAGGAGCTGCGTCAAGCTGGAGATATCGCGGCTGGGAAGCCCTTTTTGTTGTGAACGAAGTTCGGAGATCCGAAGTATGCCCCTCTTGATCAACTATGGAGTTCTGCAGACACATACATGGATTTGGCAGCCAGTGCTGCTGATGCGGCCGAGTACTTCAAGGATCAAAAAGATCGTGAAGTGGAAAGGCTATTCTGGTCACAGTTCCATGTTCCAATGCGTCCGCTGCTGTTGAATGAGCGAATGGCCGAGTGGGCCGAGCTCCATAGGTTGTCCGGGCTTGCCATGAGGTCTGTTGTGGATCATCTGTGGCCGGAAGGGCCAAGGCCGAATAGTTATTTTAGTTTAGTGCAACAATTCCTTGGTGCTGTGCCGCACATCAACGCTATGAAGAGGTCGGCGTGCATAGAGGGTGCGCATATGGCACTTGCCCCTGTCAAGACATACTAGGCAGAGATGGAGGCCACTGCTATTGCAACCCAGAGTTCGGCCGTAGGCCGAGTATCTGCCGAGTACTACTTCGAAGAAGTCCTTGAAGGCGCTCGTTCAATAGAGGCTCAGTGCTCGAAGAATGTTATGTTCTAGTGACATGTATTCCCATTGTAAAGACAATGTTTTATTGAATTATAAAGGTTGTGTTTATACTTTTGCCTGAAATTATTATGATGCCTCATGTGCGGTCGTTTATGTATATATGTATATAACCTGAAAGTTTGCAGTCGTCAGCTTCAGCCCCCACGCATATAATGCGGGGGTGTTCGCAAAAAACGCGTATTCACACTTGATCCAACGTCTTGGTCCATTAAGGAGGTGGTGGCGCAGCGAACAAGGCAATCGAACTATATTGCTTTAACACTTTCACTTAGCCATAGGAGTTTGACAGTGGGACTACTATATAGCCCCTGGTACCTCCGCGCTCATCCGAATACAGTGTGTGTACGTACATGACCGGGAAACGGCCCTTCGTTAATGCGGAGGAATCCTGAAGATTCCGGTCATCAAGTGGTTGGCCAGTCTCGCGCTTTATCATGACAGTCAGTTTTCGACTTTCTCTACTCAGGTGCTCATCCGGATGAACCAGGGCACAATCGCAGTAGTTCTCTTGGTGCCACCTTAGCCGATAGAGCGGAACGTAAGGTAGCAAAACACGGGAGCCGGGCAAACCCAACATTTGACCAAAGACATGATTCGGAGCTGATGCATATAAGGCCAAACTCGCGACGCCAAACACTCCCTAAGGTATTCAGTATTTATAACATATTCCGGGCTGAACAATGCCCTTAATAATAAACCCCAAGTGTCCAGGTATGTGCAATATTCTGACGTGGCGAAATGCCAATAACACCAGCATCCTTCTCGGTTGTATTGAGTATCCGGAGGATGTGAACAACAAGAGACAGTAAAAATGGTTTACGCAGGGTCTTAATCTGAAAGGAAACCTTTGATCGGGTCCCTGCTGCACATCTGCGCCTGTGTCTCCGTTGTGCCGTCTCCTGGACGGGTGTAGCACGATTGTCATCTGTAAAAGAGAAGAACGTCTCCGTTGTGCCGTCTCCTGGACGGGTGTAGCATGATTGTCATCTGTAAAAGAGAAGAACTTAGGTGAAAGTTGTCGTGCCAAAAAAATTGGTTATTCTCGATAAACCATTAAAATTCAAAATAGGTCAAGCTGAGCCGAACTAGCCCTGATTACACGCGGGAAGCCCCTGGTACCGTCTTTGAGGGTTTAACCATCAAACCAATCTCAGCTATATCTAGTGATGCGCCGGACTCGTCTAACCGTGTCCGCGGTCTTGACGACCTGTCATTTATTCTGGTTGGTGAGACCGTCTAGTGCTCGGCTGTTAAAGTCGCCGCACGTTCTTCCGCACATAGAGAACGCTTAATATTTCCACTAACTGTGATGGTGCCACGTGGAACAGACATCTTAAGCTTAAGAGAAGCGTAATGTGGTACCGCATTAAAACGAGCGAAAGCTGTTCTTCCGAGTAGTGCTTGATAGCCGCTTCGGAATGGAGCAATGTCGAAGTCTAACTTTTCACTTTGGTAGTTGTCGGATGAACCGAATACAACCTCTAGTGTTAGAGAGCCCGTGGAGCGGGCCTCTGGGCCTGGTATTACTCCCTTGAAGGTAGTATTACTGTGGCTGATTTTTGTCGGGTCTATCCCCATTTTGTGGACTGTGTCCTAATATATCAGATTTAGACCACTACCGCTGTCCATAAGGACTCATGTGAGATGGTATCTGTTTATTATTGGGTCTAACACCAAGGCAGCCAATCCTTCATGCCGGATGCTTGTCGGGTGATCCCCGCGATCAAAAGTTATTGGGCAGGCCAACCAGGGGTTGAACTTAGGGGTGACGGGCTCTACGGCGTGTATGTCTCGGAGTGCATGTTTGCTTCTCCTCTTCGTCACGTGGATCATGTTTACTGTTTTAACCTCTGGTGGTAATTTTTTCTGTCCTCCAGTGCTTTGCTGGCGAGGTTCGTCCTCATCTTCGCTTGGTGTCTCCCTCCCCTTGTGTTCGGCGTTTAGCTTACCGTCCTGCTTGAAGACCCAACATTCTCTATGGGTGTGATTTGTAGGTTTATCGGGGGTGCCATGAATCTGACATAGTTTGTCTAAAATCTTTTGTTTAGGCTGGACGGTCCATCTCTGCTGCCTTTGAAAGGCTTTTTCCGCTGACCTGGTCGAGAGCCGCTGAATCTGGCGTTTACCGCCGTATTATCTGGGCTATCTTCTTTATTTCGATGCTTGCTTTTACTGCATCGTGGTTTTCCATTGCCATCCCTGACCTCGGATGTGCTTGGGTCACTGGTGCTACTGCGGCCTAACCAGCTATCTTCGCCCATGCAAAAGTGGGTCATGAGGCTTGTCAGGGTTGCCATTGTTCTCGATTTTTCTTGGCCGAGGTGTCTGGCGAGCCATTCGTCTCGGACGTGGTGCTTGAAAGCTGCTAAGGCTTCGGCGTCCGGGCAGTCGACGATTTGGTTCTTCTTAGTGAGAAACCTGTTCCAAAGCTTTCGGGCTGACTCTCCGGGCTGTTGAATTATATGACTTAAATCGTCTGCATCCGGAGGTCGGACATAGGTCCCTTGAAAATTAGCCCGAAAAGCATCCTCGAGCTCCTCCCAACTTCTAATTGAGTTTTCGGGGAGGCTTTTCAGCCAGTGCCGAGCTGGTCCTTTAAGCTTGAGGGGCAAGTACTTGATGGCGTGGAGATCATCTCCGCGAGCCATATGGATATGGAGGATAAAGTCCTAAATCCAGACCCCAGGGTCTGTGGTCCTGTCGTACGCCTCTATGTTCACTAGTTTGAATCCTTCTAGAAATTCGTGGTCCAGCACCTCATCGGTGAAACATAGGGGGTGTGTGGCACCCCTGTATTTTGATGTATCATGGCGTTTAGACGGTTGTAGTATTCGGTTTTGATTTTGTGCCAGAGCGCGCTTCCTAGATCCATAGATGGATCTGGTCATACTGGATTTTTGGCGCAAGTCCTCACGTAGATCGTGTGTTGACTTATGTGTGGCCTTGTTAGCCGCTCTATCGCGGCCACAAGGTGGTTGATCCGGCCGGTTGGCCGTTTTATTTTTCGGCTGTGTGGGCTCTACAGCCTCATCGTCGAATTCAGGTAATAGCTTCCGCTTTGGATAACTCTTTGTATGGTAACTTCCACCATACTTTTCTTTGTTGTCGAGCACTTTGTTCCACCTGTTGTTGAGCGTATTTTGTGCGGCATTAAGCCTTTGCTTCAGCTTCTTCAGACTCCTCGTTGTGGCAATAAGCATTATGAGGAGGTTCTCTTGTTCCAAGTGCCTTTCTGGGAGGATGTGTGCATCTTCGTCCGGACTGTTTTCCTCCCCAGAGGGGGTTGATGAGGTTTATCCTCGGCGTCGCCATGTTCGGACATCGGATCCGTACTATGTTCATCGTTTGCAGTTTCATTGTGCTCTGCCGCTGGGCCAATGTGGTTGTCGTTTCCTCTGGAGTCGACTGGAGTGTTATTTTCTCTTGCGCTGTTATCGCTGTTTTTGCCGAGGCGGGATTTTGAGCGGCGCCTATGCCGACGCTTTGCTTGCTTCTCGAGGGAGCTATTCTTCGCTGCATCCTGCCGTTCTTCGTTATTATTTTCTTTGGGTGTATCCACCATGTATATGTCATGTGGTGAAGTGGTTGTCCAGCGCCCTGTGGGCACTGGTTCCTGTACCTCTCCTGCATCATCGTCCATGCCGTCGATGTCTTCGGAGTCGAAATCGAGCATGTCGGTTAAATCGTCGACAGAGGCTACTAAGTGGGTGGTGGGTGGGCAGAAAATTTCTTCGTGGTTCGCATCCCATTCTAGCCAGACATAGTTCGGCCAAGGATCTCCTGACAAGGAGAGAGACCTTAATGAATTTAGCACGTCGCCGAAAGGTGAGTGCTGAAAGTATCCGCGAAGGTGAACTTCATGATCGGCTCCCAACCGGATTCGATAGGCACGGACGCAGGCGGCTCGGAGTCCGTGACCGGAGACGAATCCAGTGGTTCGGCAACATGGCTCTCGTGAGGGGTGAAGTCAGTATCTGGCTCCATCGCCACTGAGAGTGCGGCCTCCATGGCGGGGTCTATCCCCCCATCCTCAGATGGTGCAATTTGCTCTGGATTGAGGGCCGGAGTAGTTGCAGGTGTGATCTTCCGAACACTGTCCGATGGCAGAGTTACGTCATGCTCGCCGTGATTGTGCAGCGCACCTGACATGGGCTCGAATCCGTCGAAGATCAAGTCTCCGCGGATGTCGGTAGTGTAGTTTAAGTTTCCGAACCTGACCTGATGGCCAGGGGCGTAGCTCTTGATCTGCTCCAGATGGCCAAGCAAGTTGGCCCGCAGTGCGAAGCCGCCGAATACGAAGATCTGTCCGGGGTGGAAAACCTCACCCTGGACCGCATCGTTACCTATGATCGAAGGAGCCATCAGGCCTTACGGTGACGGCACAGTGGAACTCTCAATGAAAGCACCAATGTCAGTGTCAAAACCGGCGGATCTCGGGTAGGGTGTCCCGAACTATGCGTCTAAGGCGGATGGTAACAGGAGGCGGGGGACACGATGTTTACCTAGGTTCAGGCCCTCTCGATGGAGGTAATACCCTACTTCCTGCTTGATTGATCTTGATGATATGAGTATTACAAGAGTTGATCTACCACGAGACCTTAGAGGCTAAACCCTAGAAGCTAGCCTATGGTATGATTGTTGTTGTCCTATGGACTAAACCCTCCGGTTTATATAGACACCGGAGGGGGCTAGGGTTACACCGAGTCGGTTATAAGGAAGGAGATCTACATATCCGTATTGCCAAGCTTTCCTTCCACGCCAAGGAGAGTCCCATCCGGACACGGGACGAAGTCTTCAATCTTGTATATTCATAGTCCAATAGTCCGGTCAAAGGATATAGTCCGGTTGTCCGGAGACCCCCTAATCCAGGACTCCCTCACTAGATCTTCCTCCTATATATTCACATATATTGCAGAACCACGAGAAGCAACCACAAAAACACTTTTCCACCACCGCAACCTTCTGTTACCGTGAGATCCCATCTTGGGGCCTTTTCCGACATCCTGCCAGAGGGGGATTCAATCACGGAGGGCATCTACATCAACCCTATTGCCCTTCCGATGAAGCTTGAGTAGTTTACCACAGACCTACGGATCCATAGCAAGTAGCTAGATGGCTTCTTCTCTCTCTTTGATTCTCAATACCATGTTCTCCTCGACGTTCTTGGAGATCTATCCGATGTAATCTTCTTTTATGGTGTGTTTGTCGAGATCCGATGAATTGTGAATTTATGATCAGCTTATCTATGAATATTATTCGAATCTTCTCCGAATTCTTATATTCTGCATGATGATTTGATATCTTTGTATTTATCTTCGAATTATCAGTTTGGTTTGGCCAACTAGATTGGTTTTTCTTGCAATGGGAGAGGTGCTTAGCTTTGGGTTCAATCTTGTGGTGTCCTCACCAAGTGACAAAGTAGGGGTAGCGAGGCACGTATTGTATTGTTGCCACCGAGAATAAAAAAGAAGGGGTTTTCATCATATTGCTTGAGTTTATTCCTCTACATCATGTCATCTTACTTAAAGTGTTACTCTGTTCTTTATGAACTTAATACTCTAGATGCAGGCAGGAGTCGGTCGATGTGTGGAGTAATAGTAGTAGATGCAGGCAGGAGTCGGTCTACTTGACACGGATGCGATGCCTATATTACATAATCATTGCCTTGGGTATCGTCATAACTTTGCACTTTTCTATCAATTACTCGACATTAATTTGTTCACCCACCGTATTATTTGCCTTCAAGAGAGAAACCTCTAGTGAAATCTATGGCCCCCGGGTCTATTTTCCATCATATTAGTTTCCTATCTACTATTTTGTAATCTTTTATTTTCAGATCTATAAACCAAAAAAACCCAAAAATATCTAGTTATCTTTTGCTTAGTTTTATCTATCTCTATCAGATCTCACCTTTGCAAATGAGCGTGAACGGATAGACAACCCCTTTATCACGTTGGGTGCAAGTGTTTGATTGTGTGTGCAAGTATTGGTGATTTGCGCGTTCTTCTGCTTCTGGATTGATACCTTGGTTCTTAACTGAGGGAAATAATTATCTCTACTAAGTTGCATCCACTACTGCAGGATACTGCTAACGCGACACTATGATCAGAGACCCTTTGCTGAAACTGTGTGCGATGCAATAATCACAAATGGTGGTGTAAAAACGGTCAAAATAGTGCGAAAAGTTTGCGATGGCAGAGCCATCAAACACGGTTCAGATTTTTGTTGCGTGTGCGATGCAGGGCACACGGTTAATCCATTCAAACTGTTTGCGATGAGGCAGCACAATACAAACGGGCAGCCATATCAATGTGTGTGCGATGCAGGACACACGGTTAATCCATTCGAACTGTTTGCGATGAGGTAGAACAACAGAAACGGACAGCCATATTAATGTGTGTGTGACGCACATGGTTCACTCGGACGAACTGTTTTCGATTAGGGAACACAACAGAAACGGTTGAACTTAACAATATTTGTGTGATACGCGGCATTCAGTTCACATTGATGAACTATTTGTGATGATCCAAAAGAACATAAACAAGTCGTGTAAACAAGATGTGTGTGATACGTGGCAAACATCCGACTCGGATGAACTGTTTGCAATGAGAAATTACAACATAGACGGTCAATACAGTTAGTTCGTGTGCGATTCTGTGTGTACAAAAAACTTTGAAAAATGCAAACTAGTTGCTTGCGGTGGCTAGGAGTATTGCACACGATGCGTCTGCGAGTACTCGTGTGCGATGATTAGTATGTTACACATACGTTTCCTTGTGTTAACATGTGTGTGAATTTGCAATATGGACAGTTAATATGCAAATGCCTTCTGGACATCGGGCACACGCTTAAACTCAATGAACTATGTACAATACTAATACTTTCCATGAAAATTTATGAACTTGGATAACAACATTTGAGTAACATATATATAGTGGTTACACTATTCGACAACAGGAGGATCTTCATAACACGGTTTTGACAACCATATGGTCCATATCTACATGCTTAACATAGTAACAACTATCACATTTTAAAGGCTAAGGGCCAACAACCATATGGTCTATATCTACATACTTAACATATATAGTAACAGCTAGCACATTTTAAGAGGCCGAGGGCCAACAACCACAACTATCCACTGGAAGCAGCTTGATCACGGCGACTCGACATCTCGTCGATGAAAAGGAAGAGCCCTCATGTGCCTTGGTAGAGCATGAGTAGAACATTCTCTCCAATTTTCCGATATGGATGCATTGCCACGAGAAGCAAGAACTTGTTAATTTGAATGCTTCCATTTCTGCGGGAAATGCAGTACCTTGCAATCACTTAGGCATTATTAGCAGGCACAAGTGTAATTTAACCACGCCAGGAAATCAATCCAGGAACTGCTACAGGGGGCAATTTCTATTGACATGTAGAATAAAAACTAATTATAACATATCGTTGAAGATATATATATATATATAGTTTATGAGCATCAACATTAAAATAAGACTTTTTACCAGCATTTTGTGCACACAATTGGTCTTGTTCAGTGTGTGCACCATAGGTCTAATTAATCCCATCCAAAATCTAGCGTTCATACGCTGTGCTATCTCTATCAGATTATCAACAATGTTTATGACATGCTTCAAGTCCTTCTAGTGAAATTTGGTATGCTTAGTAACATACAAATCATTCACTATGCACCCAACATATCCTGCTTAAAAGGTGGAAAGGCATTATTTATTCAGAGCATGGCAGAAGCATATATATATGCGCATAGATTGGTAAATAGAATTTGTTACTGCCTAGGAACGGAGTCAGAATATGAAATCACAATTGGTTGCTTAAATAGTGACCAATTAGTCAGAACAAATACCTTGATTTTGCTAAGTAATATGACAACATGGAGAAAGTTGAAAGGACAGTAACCTCGATCGGACTTTAATCGGCTGATGACGTTCGGGAAGTAAACATCCATGTTAATTAGACCAGGCTATGGTGCACGCACTAGAATTTTATTACCAGCTTTCAGTTCATAACACTTAGACATTTTTCTCCAAAGGTCCGCATTAAAATAGGAGTGACCATCTTTATCAAGTTTTACACTAACCATCATTGTAAGTCCACGATGCGTTGTCAATATGACATCTCGGGAGTCATCAACAAAGTAAAGACCAAGATTTCCTTCTACTCCTGTTCTTGTAAAGCAAGGGATGTACTGCTTGAAATGAAAATTAAGATCGTAAATTAGATATATTAAAATAACAGAGCAAGATTTAAATATGGGAGTAACTGATAGAACATATCAATATATAGATGAAAGCAAAGTACAAAAATATAGAATTAGAAATAGATAATGTAACAAAGATTTGATGTAAATATATAGATAATGTAGCAACAGACGGTATATGTTCACAAATTTAGGCCATGCCGACCGTGGTATGTTGAGATTGAACATACCGAGCGCTCCCTGAAGTCATCCGGAATGGTGAGATAGAACTTCGTTTCCGACTGGCCACGACCACAGTTGCCCGATTTGTGCTCGCACTGTGGACACATGAATGAACACCCACAAATCAGCTAGAACAAAAATGATTCCACGGCGATTTCCGCCAGTTGATTAACAGCGACGGACGGACTGTGATAAGAGATGAGTGAATATTTCGCTAAGTTGATTACCTTCTCCATGAGAAATATCCCAGGCCCAATCCCGCAGAAAACCCCAGTCAACCAGAGTCTAGAATGTCGGTGCAGATAGGTGGCGGAAAGCGGTAGGGGCGAAATCCCGTGCCGTTTGGAGCGCGACCTATGCCTACCGCCAACAGCCGTCGAGCTTAGGGTGCAGAGTTGTGGAGGAGTCTGCGGCGAGTGTGTGGGGACGAAGTGGGTGAGGGTTTTCTTTTTTCCTTTTGCATGTGTGAGTGAACGCACACGGTTCGCACAGGCGTCGGAGATGAATCGTGTGCAATAGTAAATCACCAAGATTGAATGGGAATCCAAATTTCCTTTGTCCTTCATCCATGTGTTTTTTTCTACGATGAACTTAAACCCTGCTAATCACCATGTTTAAATTTGATACATTTCCGGGTTCATTTACAATATTTAGGGGGTTATGTGCATTTTGTAGGCATTAATGCACATAATTCAAATCCAAACAATTGGTGCTTGAAAAGGTGCACAAGAACAGTCTAGAAAAACCATACTCGTGGTGTTTAGTAATTTCTCAAGCCTTTTACAAGGAATGGGCAGAGATTTCAATGGAATGTGTGGCAATAGTCAACCACAAACGCGTCATTTACTAGGTTATCAACTATAGAACAATGAAAGACGTGCTTGAAAAATATGACGCCTGGCATGGTGCCATGGTATGGCCTCACTGTCCCTTGGTTAAAAGCTGAGAAGGTTTGATTTATGTTGTCATGCACGCCCTTCATAAATCGACCATCACCGAGGAAGTTCAATGCTTTTGAGAGGGAAATCACCAAGATTGAAGGGAAATCCAAATTTCCGTCCTAGTTTGTCATTCAGTTTTTTTCCAACGATCAACATACCGCCTCAAATGTAACGTGTTTAAATTTGACATTTTTCTGAACTCATTTACCATATTGGGTATTATGTGCATTTTCTAGGCATTAATTATGCACACAATTCAAATTTGAACAATCGGTGCACAAGAACGGGTCTGGAAAACCATGCTCGTGCTATTTAGTACATTCTCATGCCTTTTACAAGGAATGGGAAGATATTTCAAGGAAATGTGTGGCAATAGTCAACCATAAACGCGTCGGTTACTGGGTTAACAACTATACAAAAATGAAATACATGCTTGGAAAACATGACGCCTGGTGTGGTGCCATGGTATGGCCTCACCGTGCCCTGGTAAAAATGTCGTCATGCACGCCTTCCATAAATCAAACCATCACCGAGGAAGTTTCATGGTTTCGAGGGGGAAATCACCAAGATTGAAGGGGGGGTCCAAATTTCCTTTGTCCTTTGCCCACGAGTTTCTTCTATGATGAACATACAACCTGCAAATCACTGTGTTCAAATTTGGCACTTTTCCGGGTTCATTTGCCATATTTAGGGGATTATGTGCATTTCCTAGGCATTAATGCACATAATTCAAGTTCAAACAATTGGTGCATGAAAGGGTGCACAAGAATGGCCTGGAAAACCATGCTTGTGCCATTTAGTAAATTCTCATGCCTTTTACAAGGAATGGACAAATATTTTGATGAAATGTGTGGCAACAGTCAACCACAAATGTTTGTTTGTTGGGTTTTCAACTATAGAAAAAATGAAATAAATGCTTGAAAAAAATGACGCCTGGCATGGTGCCATGGTATGACCTCACCATGCCCTGCTAAAAATTTGAGAAGGTTTGGCTTATGTCGTCATGCATGCCTTTCATAAATCGAATCATCACCGAGGAAGTTCCATGTTTTCGAGAGGGAAATCCCCAAGGTTAAAGGGGAATCCAAATTTCTATCCTAGTTTGTCATTCAGTTTTTTTCCAACGATCAACATACCGCCTCAAATGCAACATGTTCAAATTTGACATATTTACGGACTCATTTACCATATTTATGGGATTGTGTGCATTTTCTAGGCATTAATGGACATTATTCAAATTCAAACAATTGGAGCATGAAAAGGTGCACAAGAACGGTCTGGAAAACCATGCTCGTGTTATTTAGTACATTCCCATGCCTTTTACAAGGAATGGGCAGATATTTCAAGGAAATGTGTGGCAATAGTCAACCATAAACGCGTCGTTTACTTGGTTAACAACTATACAAAAAATGAAACACATGGTTGGAAAACACGACGCCTGGCGTGGTGCCATGGTATGGCCTCACCATGCCCTGGTAAAAATTGGAGAGTGTTTTCCTTATGTTCTGATGCACGCCTTCCATAAATCGAACCATCACCGAGGATGTTTCATGGTTTCGAGGGGTAAATCACCAAGATTGAAGGGGGGTCCAAATTTCCTTTGTCCTTTGTCCACGAGTGTTTTTCTACAATGAACATACAACCTGCAAATGACCGTGTTCAAATTTGGCAATTTTCTGGGTTCATTTGCCATATTTGGGGGATTATGTGCATTTACTAGGCATTAATGCACATAATTCAAGTTCAAACAATCGGTGCATGAAAGGGTGCACAAGAACGACCTAGAAAACCATGCTCGTGCCCTTTAGTAAATTCTCGTGCCTTTTACAAGGAAGGGACAAATATTTCGATGAAATGTGTGGCAATAGTCAACCACAAATGTTTGTTTATTGGGTTTTCAACTATAGAAAAAATAAAATAAATGCTTGAAAAACATGACGCCTGGCATGGTGTGCCATGGTATGACCTCACCATGCCCTGGTAAAAATTTGAGAAGGTTTGGCTTATGTTGTCATCCAGACCCTTCATAAATTGAAACCATCACCAAAGAAGTTTCATGCTTTTGAGAGGGAAATCACCAAGATTGAAGGGGAATCCAAATTTTCTTCGTTCTTTGCCCCGGAGTTTTTTTCTACGACGAACATACACCCTGCAAATCACCGTGTTCAAATTTGGCATTTTCCGGGCTCATTTAGCATATTTAGGGGATTATGTGCATTTTCTAGGCATTTAGCGCATATAAATCCAATCCAGCTATAGGTGCACGGGTGTGATGTGAGGGACGTGGATTGCCGTTCGATTGCGGCACATCGTACGGTACACACACGCGATCCGCGTGGCTGGGGTTCCGGCCAATCAGAATGCACCACACAATAGGCTCAGCGCACACTGTTTCTGGAAGCGACGGAGATGAACCGTGTGCGATAATGAACGAGCAAAATTGTAAGGGAAGCCAAATTTTTGTTGTTGTTGAGCTTTTAAATACCACCGCACTGTACGGCTTCCCAACCCCTCCATCCTAGAGCTCTCTCCAGGCATCGTCCATGGCACCGCGGCGCACAGCAACTGGTAAGGAAGCGATGGCATCCCGCCGCACTGCGTTCCTCGCTGCCCGCAGCCGCACACATGGTAAGGAAGCGATGGCATATTTCCGCGCCTAGTTCATCGCCACCGCCAGCCAGACAGTTACATGGGCGAACTTTGAGGCTGCCATGGCCAAATGGGTGGTGGATCTAGAGGTGACCAAAGCCGCATAGAAGGAGCGGAAAAGGCAGAAAGCAGTCAAGAAATGAGAGTCCCGCTGGCGCAAGAAAAAAGAGGCCGCACACCGTAGTGAGGAGAGATTGGCGAAGATCGAAGCACGGTGGGCTGCCGCCTACAAGGCCAGGAAGGAGAACACCGGCGTCTGGCCAGCATGCCCTGATGGTAGCATGTGAGAAGTAGTTTAAGTTTGTAGTATTAGAACAAATTACCAGTAGTACTTTAAGTTTGTAGTATTAACGTACAATGTCGGTAAGAGCATCCTAGAGAGCTCCAAACTCGGGTAAGTAAAAGGCCCCTCATTCGCACTATAAGGCCCCTCATGGCCTGTTCGGCCGCCTTGTGAAGCTCGACCAATTGCTTCAGCTGGTCGCTTAAGGGCATTGGGTGTTCGGTCCCAATATACTGAGACCAGAACAACTTTTCCGTCGAGCTCCCCTCCTGAGCTCGGTAAAACTCCGAGGCATCCAGTACACTGCGGGGAAGATCTGCGAATGCTCCTGGAGAGCTCCGAACTCGGGTAAGTAAAAGGAAAGTTTCCTCCACATGCTTGCTTTGCATAATGAATTCCTTACCCGCTTCTATCTTCTTCACCGCATCAATCTCCTGGAGAGCCTTGTGGGCTTCAGCCTTGGCGCTCCGGGCGCTTTCAAGTGCATGTGCGAGCTCGGACTCTCGCGTCTTAAAGTCAAGCTCCAAGGACTCATGTTTTTTGGCGAGAGCCTCGAGCTCTTGCTGCACCTCGCCCACTCGGGCTTCTTGCTTCTCCCACTCGATGTGCTCCTTGGTTGCATTGTCTTCAGCCTCGGACAACGCCTTCTTTAGGGTCGCCACTTCGGTCGTGGCCCCTGGCAAATTCATGATGATCCTATTATTTTACAACCGAACTTCTTCTAAAAAAGCGTAGACAAGGTATTGCTTACCTTTGTTCTCCTCAAGCTGCCTCTTGGTAAGGCCGAGCTTGTTCTCGGACCGCTCCAGGTCCCGCTTCAGTGCAGAGACCTCCGCAGTACGTGCGGTGGCGTCCAGTAGTGAAGCCTGCACATACACATAGATATATTCTAATTAGACTCCTGAGTCATCAGTCGATCCTCTATTCGGCCTTTCTTCTCGAATGCCGAACAGAGCATCAGGGGCTGCTATCTATGCGGTAATATTTTATTATATTGCTTACCTCAAAGCCTGTTAGGAGGCTGGCGCAAGCTTCGGTTAGTACATTGTTGGTGGACTGAACTTTCTCGATCACCGCACTCATGATAGTGCGGTGCTCTTCGTCGATGGAAGCGCCGCGAAGCACTTACAGCGAGTTGTCCGGTGCCTCTGGATGGACAGAGGACACCGGCATGGGCGGCTGGCCCCCCTTAATGGGGGATCGCCTGCCAGAGTTCGGAACCATCGAAGGCTCCGGCGCAGTGTTTGGCTGGGGGCCAAACTCAGAGCCCGTGGGAGTTTTGCTCCCTTTGCGCCCAGGGTCCGGGAGGTCGCCTCAAGGCACCCCCAGGACCACCTCCCCTCGGCTCGTTGCCTTTCGAGACAACACCTCAACGTTGTCCATAGGGCGAGGGCTGGAGGTGGTCGGAAGAGAACCGATATTCATATCCGACGAGTCCAATGAAACGCTCGACGAAGATACGTCGAGATGAGCTCGGGACGGACTGCATAATCATGTTCGGCATGAGGAGAAGCAGTGCAATAAAACATACCATGAATTACTATGGTGTCCGGTGATACGTCTCCGTCGTATCTATAATTTTTGATTGTTCCATGCCAATATTATTCAACTTTCATATACTTTTTGGCAACTTTTTATATTATTTTTGGGACTAACATATTTGATCCAGTGCCCAGTGCCAGTTCATGTCTGTTGCATGTTTTTGGTTTCGCAGAATATCCATATCAGACGGAGTCCAAACGGGATAAAAACGGATGGAGCTTATTTTTGGAAAATATGGAAAATTCAGAAGGAAAATCAACGCGAACCAGTGCCCGAGGTGGTCACGAGACAGGGGCCCCCCCTAGGGCGCGCCCCCTACCCTCGTGAACCCACCGAAAGGCGGTTGACGCTCTTCTTTTGCCGCAAGAAAGCTAATATTCGGAAAAAAATCGCGGCGAAGGTTTCAGGCCAATTGGAATTACGGATCTCCATATATACGCAAAACGGTGAAACGGAGCCAGGAGAGAACGCAGAACCAGAGAGAGACAGAGAGATAGATCCAATCTCGGAGGGGCTCTTGCCCCTCCCACGCCATGGAGGCCATGGACCAGAGGGGAAACCCTTCTCCCATCTAGGTAGGAGGTCAAGGAAGAAGAACAAAGAGGGGGGCTCTCTCCCCCTCGCTTCCGGTGGCACCGGAGTGCCACCGGCGGCCATCATCATCACCGCGATCTTCACCAACAACTTCACCGCCATCATCACCAACTCTTCCCCCCTCTATGCAGCGGTGTAACCTCTCTCTTACCCGCTGTAATCTCTACTTAAACATGGTGCTCAACGCTATATATTATTTCCCAATGATGTATGGCTATCCTATGATGTTTGAGTAGATCTGTTTTGTCCTAATGGCTATTTGATGATCGTGATTGGTTTGAGTTGTATGTTTTATTATTGGAGCTGTCCTATGGTGCTCTCCGTGTCGCGCAAGCGTGAGGGATTCCTGCTGTAGGGTTTGCAATATGTTTATGATTTGCTTATGGTGGGTGGCGTGAGTGACAGAACCACAGACCCGATTAAGTAGGTTGTTTGCGTATGGGATAAAGGGGACTTGATGCTTTAATGCTATGGTTGGGTTTTACCTTAATGAATCTTTAGTAGTTGCGGACGCTTGCTAGAGTTCCAATCATAAGTGCATACGATCCAAGTAGAGAAAGTATGTTAGCTTATGCCTCTCCCTGAAATAAAATTGCAATAATGATTATCGGTCTAGTTATCGATTGCCTAGGGACAAATAACCTTCTTGTTGACAAAATCTCTTTACTAAAACTAATTTAGTTGTGTCTTCATCTAAACAGCCCCTACTTTATATTTACTTGCTCTTTATTATCTTGCATACCTATCCAACAACACCTACAAAGTAGTCTAGTTTCATACTTGTTTCCGGTAAAGCGAACGTCAAGTGTGCGTAGAGTTGTATCGGTGGTCGATAGAACTTGAGGGAATATTTGTTCTACCTTTAGCTCCTCATTGGGTTCTACACTCCTACTTATCGAAAGAGGCTACAATTGATCCCCTATACTTGTGGGTTATCATCCGTATACTTACGACTTCGCCAGGGGCTTGACCCTGGGTAGCCACTCGTCGCAGTTGTAGGCAGCCGTCGTGGAGCAGTCCGGAGGGAGGGTCCTTCCCTTCTTGGACCCTTCGGCCTCCTCGGTTGGGTCGGCCTTCCTTTTCTTGTCTCCCCTGGCTGGGGGGGGGGAGAACTTTCCTCCTCCTTCTCGTTTTCATGGGAGGAGGGCATGTCGGAGTCATCGGACGATGAGTCCGATACAACCTTGCGCCGGAGACCCTTTCGGGTCCTCGTGGCCTTCTTCTTGGTCTTCTTCGCCGGCACCTCGTAAGGTGCCGGAGCCAGCATCTCCGTTAGGAGAGAATCTATAGGATCTTCAGGCAAGGGGCTGGGCAATCGAGCTCCTCCGCTGTCTTTATCCAGTCCTGTTAATGACATGGAAGCTTAGATCCCGCACATGATTTAACTGGGGCAAATAAATACCCTGTGAGATATCAAAACTTACCGGATTGGCATGGCGCTTTGCGCTGAGTCCGCGGTCCTTGATGAGGGAAGGAGGTACCTCGGCGCCCTTGAACAGCACCCTCCAGACGTCCTTGTGCGTCATGTCGTAGAGCTCTCGCAGCGTCTAGTGCTTGGCCGGGTCGAACTCCCACAAATTGAATGCCCGTCGTTGACACGGGAGAATCCGGTGGAAGAGCATGGCCTGGACCACGTTGACGAGCTTGATTTTCTTGCTCATCATGTTCCTGATGCAGGTTTGGAGTCCGGTCAGCTCTAGTGAAGAACCCCAGGACAGGCCCTTCTGTTTCCAGGAAGTGATCCGCGTGGGGATTCCGGATCAAAATTTGGGGGCCGCCACCCAGTTGGTGTCGCGCGGCTCGGTGATGTAGAACCACCCCGATTGCCACCCCTTTATGGTCTCCACATAGGAGCCTTCGAGCCAAGTAACGTTAGGCATTTCGCCCACCATGGCGCCTCC
This sequence comes from Triticum dicoccoides, assembly GCF_002162155.2. Classification (NCBI taxonomy): domain Eukaryota; kingdom Viridiplantae; phylum Streptophyta; class Magnoliopsida; order Poales; family Poaceae; genus Triticum; species Triticum dicoccoides. Next base: position 527,045,496 of record NC_041384.1, read on the forward strand.
GCACTCTGCTTGCTGGCCAACCACCACCTTTGGTTTGACATTCAAGGTCTTCAACCACAGGCCAAAATGGGGCCTGATGCGGAGGAAGGCCTCGCACACGACGATAAACGCCGAGATGTTGAGGATGAAATTGGGGGCCAGATCATGAAAATCCAGCCCGTAGTAGAACATGAGCCCGCGAACAAACAGGTGGAGAGGAAATCCCAATCCATGGACGAAGTGGGTAAGAAAAACTACCCTCTCATGGGGTTCGGGTGTAGGGATGATCTGCCCTGCATCTAGAAGCCGGTGTGTGATATCCGCGGCCAGATGTCCGGCTTCCCGTAACTTTGTGATGTTCTCCTCCGTGACGGAGGAGACCATCCACTTGCCTCCCGCTCCGGACATGCTTGGAGTGGTTTGAGAAGAAAGACGCGAACTTGGGCGCTGGAGCTCGAGTGTGCGAGAATGGGTAAGCAAGGAGGAAGAAGGCGTGGGTGAAAAGAGTGAGTCTTAATCCCTTTATAAGGGCGGAAGAGGCGATGCGCCTCCCCACTTTCCTGGTAAAATCGCTTATTCCCCAAGCTCCGTAATTGATGGCGCGGTTGGGTTACCCACATCCGTATTGATGAGAATCCCGTAATAAGGGGAACATAATCTCTCCTTTGACAAGACGTGTCAAGAAAACCGCCTCGCGATATGTGCGGTGCTGGTTGAGAAAAACGGTTCGAATAATGACCGGGCCATGGCATGATGTCATGCTGTCAAAACGTGTCAGCAGATTAAATTGTGGAAATATTATTCTCTCTACGGTGGTATGTGGAACTTGTTTTGCAGAGCCGGACACTATCCTTGTGTTCAAAATCTTCCATGGAGTATTCAGAGGAGGAACCCGCCTTGCAATGCCGAAGACAAAACTACGCGTCGGACTCATCGTCATTGAAGCCTGGTTCAGGGGCTACTGAGGGATTCCTGGATTAGGGGGTCTCCGGACAGCTGGACTATATCCTTTGGCCGGACTGTTGGACTATGAAGATACAAGATTGAAGGCTTCGTCCCATGTCCAGATGGGACTTTCCTTGGCGTGGAAGACAAGCTTGGCAATACGAATATGTAGATCTCCTCCCTTGTAACCGACTCTATGTAACCCTAGCCCCCTACGGTGTCTATATAAAGCGGAGGGTTTAGTCCGTAGGACAAGATACAATCATACCATAGGCTAGCTTCTAGGGTTTAGCCTCTACGATCTCGTGGTAGATCAACTCTGGTAATACTCATATCATCAAGAACAATCAAGCAGGACGAAGGGTATTACCTCCATCAAGAGGGCCAAACCTGGGTAAACATCGTGTCCCCTGCCTCCTGTTACCATCCGCCTTAGACGCACAGTTCGGGACCCCCTACCCGAGATCCGCTGGTTTTGACACCGACAATTTGAAACTTAGATCTATTCCACCTAAGCATGATATCAATGAGTCTCTCAAAGCCATGAGAATTTCCATTGATGAGTGCAAAGAAGGAACTGCTAGGATGCGTGCTAAGAAAGATTGTTTTGTGAAAGCGTGTTCTTCTAGTTTCTATGAAAATAAAGATGAAGATATAAAATTTATTGATGTGTCCCCTATTAAATCTTTGTTTTGCAATATGAATCTTGATAATGATAGGACTGAATATGATCCACCTTTACCTAGAAGGCGTTCCAAAAATTCAGAGTCTTTGGATCTTGATGCTAAAATTGTTAAAAGTGGGATTGAAGAGATCAAAACTTTAAATATCAATGAACCCACTATTTTGGAATTCAAGGAATTTAATTATGATAATTGCTCTTTTATAGATTGTATTTCCTTGTTTTAATCCATGCTAAATTCTCCTCATGCTTATAGTCAAAATAAAGCTTTCACTAAACATATCGTTGATGCATTCATGCAATCTTATGAACAAAAACTTGAGTTGGAAGTTTCTATCCCTAGAAAACTTTATGATGAGTGGGAACCTACAATAAAAATAAAAATTAAATATCATGAGTGCTATGCTTTGTGTGATTTGGGTGCAAGTGTTTCCACGATTCCAAAGACTTTGTGTGATTTGCTAGGTTTCCGTGATTTTATTGATTGCTCTTTAAACTTGCACCTTGTGGATTCCACTATTAAGAAACCTATGGGAAGAATTAATGATGGTCTTATTGTTGCAAATAGGAATTATGTGCCCATAGATTTTATTGTTCTTGATATAGATTGCAATCCTTCATGTCCTATTATTCTTGGTAGACCTTTCCTTAGAACGATTGGTGCAATTATTGATATGAAGGTAGATTCCAATTTCCATTAAGGAAAGGCATAGAACACTTCCCTAGAAATAAAATAAAATTACCTTATGAATCTATTATGAGAGCCACTTATGGATTGCCAACCAAAGACGGCAATACCTAGATCTATCTTCGCTATTATGCCTGGCTAGGGGCGTTAAACGATAGCGCTTGTTGGGAGGCAACCCAATTTTATTTTTATTTCTTGCTTTATGATCCTGTTTAGTAATAAATAATTTATCTAGCCTCTATTTCGGTTGTGTTTTTTGTATTTAATTAGTGTTTGTGCCAAGTAGAACCGTTGGGAAGACTTGGGGAAAGTCTTTTTAATCTTGCTGTAAAAACAGAAACTTTAGCGCTCACGAGAAATGCTGCCATTTTTATTTGGAAGGTGATATTTAGTTAATTATTTTTGCAGATGATTAATAGATAAATTCCTCACGTTCATCAAGTTATTTTAGAATTTTTGGAGTTCCAGAACTGGCGTTAGCTACAGATTACTACAGACTGTTCTGTTTTTGACAGATTCTGTTTTTCGTGTGTTGTTTGTTTATTTTGATGAATCTATGGCTAGTAAAATAGTTTATAAACCATAGAAGAGTTGGAATACAGTAGGTTTAACACCAATATAAGTAAATAATGAGTTCATTACATTACCTTGAAGTGGTGTTTTGTTTTCTTTCGCTAACGGAGCTCACGAGATTTTCTACTTTAAGTTTTGTGTTGTGAAGTTTTCAAGTTTTGGGTAAAAGATTTGATAGATTATGGAACAAGGAGTGGCAAGATCCTAATCTTTGGGATGCCCATGGCACAACAATATAATCTAAGGACACCTAAAAGCCAAAGCTTGCTCGTCTACTTCCATCGGTAACTTTACTTGAAGCTATATTTTTATTCACCACATGATATGTGTTTTGCTTGGATCGTCTTGTATTATTTGAATCTTTGCCTTTTAGTTTACCACAATCATCCTTGTTGTACACACCTTTTTAGAGACTCACATGATTTGAAAATTGTTAGAATACTCTATGTGCTTCACTTATATCTTTCGAGTTATATAGTTTTTGCTCTAGTGCTTCACTTATATCTTTTAGAGCACGGTGGTGGATTTGTTTTATAGAAACAATTGTTCTCTCATGCTTCACTTAGATTATTTTGAGAGTCCTACAAAACAAAGTGGTAATTTGCTTTAATTATGATAGGAATTCAAGATTAGTAAAAAAAATCTTATGAGTGTGTTCAATACTATGAGAAGTTTGATACTTGATAATTGTTTTGAGATATGGAGATGGTGATATGAGAGTCATGCTAGTTGAGTAGTTGTGAATTTGAGAAATACTTGTGTTGAAGTTTGTGATTCCTGTAGCATGCACGTATTGTGAACCGTTATGTGATGAAGTCGGAGCATGATGTATTTGTTGATTGTCTTCCTTATGAGTGGCGGTCGGGGACGAGCGATGGTCTTTTCCTACCAATATATCCCCCTAGGAGCATGCGCGTAATACTTTGTTTTGATAACTAATAGATTTTTGCAATAAGTCTGTGAGTTCTTTATGACTAATGTTGAGTCCATGGATAATACGCACTTTCTTCCTTTCACCATTGCTAGCCTCTCTAATACCGCGCACTTTTCGCCGGTATCATACACCCACCATATACCTTCCTCAAAACAGCCACCATACCTACCTATTATGGCATTTCCATAGCCATTCTGAGATATATTGCCATGCAACTTTCCACTGTTCCGTTTACTATGACACGCTCCATCATTGTCATATTGCTTTGCATGATCATGTAGTTGTCTATGGAAGAAGTCTATGGAAGAAGAGACTAATATTTTGCAGGAGTCTATGGAAGAAGAAATTGATGAAACTGTGAGCTCATTGGATGAAAAAGATAATGAGGACAGCGAAGAAACAAAAGGAGGAAGAGCGGATTAGCTACCCGTGCCCACCTTCTAATGAGAGTAACTCTTCAACTCATACATTGTTTAATTTCCCTTCGTGCTTACCGAAGGATGATTGCTATGATGAATGTTATGATCCCTTTGATTCTCTTGAAATATCCCTTTTTGATGATGCTTGTGGCCAAGATGCCAATATGAATTATGATTATGGAGATGAATTTGCTATAGTTCCTTATGTTAAACATGAAATTGTTGCTATTGCACCTGCACATGATAGTCCTATTATCTTTTTGAATTCTCCCGACTACACTATATCGGAGAAGTTTGCACTTATTAAGGATTATATTGATGGGTTGCCTTTTATTACTACACATGATGATTTTGATGAATATAATATGCATGTGCTTGCTGCTCCTACTTGCAATTATTATGAGAGAGGAACTATATCTCCACCTCTCTATGTTTCCAATACGATAAAATTGCAAGAAACTGTTTATACTATGCATTGGCCTTTACTTTGTGTGCATGAATCGTTCTTTTATGACATGCCGGTGCATAGGAAGAGAGTTAGACTTCGTTGTTACATGATATATTTTACTTTGTGCTTGCTACTAAATTACAAATCATTGTTAATTAAAATTGGCTTTGATATACCTTGGGATCCGGGTGGATTCACTACTCTAGCACTATATGCCTAGCTTAATGGCTTTAAAGAAAGCGCTGCTAGGGAGACAAGCTAGAAGTTTTAGAGAGTCATTTATTTCTGTTGAGTGCTTTCATATAGTTTAAAAACAACAAAAATAAAGAGGGGAACGCAAAACTTTTTCTAAAATAGAAGTGAAAGTGAGAGAGATGAGCATTTTGAAAGTGGGGGACGTCCTTGAACTTTGTTCATGCCCATGGGAACTTTGTGAATCTTAATTATAGAAACCTTTCAACAAAAATAATTATCCCCTTGTAAAATTCCATTGTATTATAAAAATAATGTGCCAAGGTTTGCCTTTAGGATGTTTACATTTGCTTGATGGTTTGTACGTGTAGCGACCAGACCTCAAACAGTCTAATCTCTATGCTCCGGTGTCATCCCTGGATCAGTAATGCTGACACCACACAGTACTCAGAGGATTTATAGCAGAGTAGAAATCACACTTATTACATCGAGTGTCTCAAAAGAGAACTTATTACAATAAATATGGCTTAAGGCCATCTAATAACGATAACAGCGGAAGGCTTGGAAGATAAGTGAGTCCATCAACTCCAACGGCATCACTGAGTATAGAACCACTAGATATAACGTGTCCGAGGAATCCTACTTCCTTCAACCAAAACTCACATTTGCTGAACTTGGCATATAATTGATGTTCTCTGAGCTTTCCAAGTACCAAACGCAAATGCTCCTTATGCTCCTCTTCATTCTTCGAATAAACCAGGATATCATCAATGAACACTACGACGAACTTATCCAAAAACTCCATAAACACTTTGTTCATCATGTTCATAAAATAGGCAGGTGCGTTAGTCAGACCAAATGACATAACGGTATACTCGTACAGCACATATCTAGTGGTAAAAGCTGTCTTCAGAATATCCTGTTCTCGAATCTTCAACTGGTGGTACCCTGATCGCAGATCGATCTTGGAAAATACCTTAGCTCCTTGCAATCGATCAAATAGATCATTAATCATTGGTAGTGGGTACTTGTTCTTGATCATTACTTCGTTCAATCCTCGATAATCAACAACCATCCTTAACGATCCATCCTTCTTCTCCACTAGAAGTACTGGCGATCCCCAAGGCAAAGAACTTGGGCGGATATATCCCTTATCCAGTAACTCCTTAATCTACTTCTTAATTTCCACCAAATCCTTTGCTGGCATCCTATATGGTCTCTTTGATATTGGCCCTGTGCCTGGCAATAGCTCAATCAAAAACTCAATATCTCTATCCGGTGGCATGCCTGGCAACTCCTCTAGAAATACTTCAGGGAAATCCCTTACCACTGGTACTTCCTCCTGCACAACTCCTGTTAGGCAATTTACTTGAGTCCTCTTTGGCACATGCAGGGATACATACTTGATCCTTCTCCCTTCTAGGGTGGTAAGCAAAATTGACTTACTAGCACATTCAATATTCCCTTCATACTTTGATAACCAATCCATGCCTAATATCACATCCAATCCTTGGGATTCCAATACTATTAGGTCTGAGGGAAAAACATAGTTACCAATCCTTAATGGTAACCGATCACACCATAGGCTAGCCACATACTCTGCTCCAGGCAAGGTTACTAACATGGGTGACCTAGGGGCTTGGGTTGATAGGTTATACTTATCCACAAATTCCCTTGAGATGTATGAATGCGATGCACCAGTATTAAAAAGAACGAGTGCAGTAAATGACTTAACCAAAAACTTACCTATTACTGCATCGGGCTGAGCTTCAACCTCCTCCACGCTAATGTGGTTCACCTGTCCCCTGTTGAAAGGGTTCGGCTTCTTCCCAGAACTTCCATTGCCATTTTGGCCTTCAGGACATTCATTGGCATAATGTCCGGTCTTCTGACACTTAAAGCAAGTGACTTGGCTCAGGTCCTTCTTGGCTGGGGTTGATGGGTTGGTGCGGTTCTGGCCGTTGCTTCCTCCATTGCCATTACCATTCTTGGTGCCATTGTGATTGTGCGAGCTACCTCCTCCATGAGTATGCTGAAAATGTCCTCCTAGTCTATGGGTAAAACGTGGCTTCTACTGAGCTCCTGAATTGTACTTCCCTTGTCCATACTTCCTCTTGTGATTCTCAATTTGCTACTGCTTCCCTTCAATCATAAGAGCACGATCTACCAACTCCTGGTAGTTGTTGAAGGTTGCTACCATCAACTGGATGCTCAACTCATCATTCAGTCCTTCCAGAAACTTCTCCTGCTTAGCTGCATCCATAGCGACGTCATCTGGGGCATAACGTGCTAACTTACTAAAGTCCTCCACATGCTGGCCAACTGTCCGTCCTCCTTGGCGTAAGTTGCGAAACTCACGCTCTTCATGGCCATAGCTCCTGATGAAACATGTGCAGTACGAAAAGCCTGCTGAAACTGGTCCCATGTGATAGTGTCGACTGGGAAAGTGGATGTGAAATTCTCCCACCATGATGCTGTGGGTCCTTCTAACTAATGTGCGGCAAACTTCACCTTCTCCGCATATGTGCATCCTGCTGTGGTCAACTCCCTAGCTGTCTTGCGGAGCCAATCATCTGCTACTATCGGCTCGGTGCTACTGGAAAACACCGGCGGATTCAGCCTAAGAAAACGGGCTAAATGATAAACAGGTGGTGGTGGTGGTGGGTTGTTGTTGTTGTTCCCTTGATTCTGATTCTGGACTAGCAGCTGCATCAATGTGTTCTGTTGCTGGATCAACTGGGTGAGCTCCGGTGGAAAGGCAAATCCGGGGTCATGTCTCGGAGACATCTGAGGGTTTAGAAAAGATGAGATGTAAGAATAGAGGGGGTCTAAAGAGAAAACACTACTCATATGCACATGAGGCAAAAGCAAACAATTCACTACATTCAATCAAACAAGGGCATACAACCGATCTATCTATCGCAAAAGTGCTCGGACTACTATATTTACATGGTGGACTACTACTACTGATGAGGTGGTCTACTAGAAATATTCTTCGGTTGCAGACTCCATGATATCTACTCCAGCTTCATCAACATAGTCATCATTGCTACTATCTAGATCCGGATCGGTGCCGTCGATGATGATGTAGTCTTCCGGGCTAATCTCCTTGGGTTCTTCGTCTTCCTCTACTGGCATAGGGCCTCCCATAAATATTCCAATCTTCTTGATCAGGTTGTCATTCTTCTCCACCAATACTTCAATTTCCTATTCATAACCTTCGCGTGTAGCCTTGAGTTCTTCCTCCAGTTCCTTGATTCTAGTCTTAGCCTTCTTCAGATCTATCATGTCGGCGCACATCTGGTTCTCCTGTCGTCGAATGTGCTGGTTTAGCTCCTGGATAAAAGCTGCGATTGATCTATCCTTCCTGGTGCTGATCATCTCCCAGTGTTCATCTCGGCGCCCACAAATCTGGTAGATAGTATCCTTGAGATCATTGCGGTAGACTTGTCCAATGCGTCCCATGGCGATGTGAGCTGCCATGCTCTTTCCTAGACTCCAAGTTGGTGCATCAAAAGAAAATTCTATGGGCTCAGTGACTGGCATGAACGTCCTTCCTGGAACTTGAACTTGAATCATCCAGCGCTCTTCTTCAGGTAAAGTGGATTTGTAGGTTCCGGTGAAGCTTGGTACTCCTATGTTCAGGTATCTAGTGACTTCCTTCAAGTGACGTCCAAACGGTGTATCTTCATCCGGTTGCGTGAACTTGTTCCTTGCATCCGCCATCCTAAAAGAGTAGAAAAGATGAGAAGTCAGAAGAGAAGAGAGTGAATAGTGATCTAGGTCTTTTAGCTTAGTGGTCGTGGCCTACAGTCAGCGTGTGCTCTGATACCATCTCTGTAGCAACCAGACCTCAAACAGTCTGATCTCTGTGCTCCGGTGTCATCCCTGGATCAGTAATGCTGACACCACACAGTACTCGGAAGATTTATAGCAGAGTAGCAATCACACTTATTACATCGAGTGTCTCAAAAGAGAACTTATTACAATAAATATGGCTTAAGGCCATCTAATAACGATAACAGCGGAAGGCTTGGAAGATAAGTGAGTCCATCAACTCCAACAGCATCACTGAGTATAGAACCACGACCTAAAACTCCTTAATCATCGTCTGAAAAGTCTGCAACATTAATGTTGCAGCCCGAAAACGGGTCAGCACATGGAATATGCTGGCAAGGTAACACATAGAGAGTAATGGAATGAAACAACTATACTATATGCATATTTGGCTGGTGGAAAGCTCTATGGTTACTGTTTTGCGTAAAGCCAATTTTCCCCTACTTCAAAGGAATAGATTTATTTAACTATCATGGTAGTTGTTAAACATTGAGAATGGTTGACAGCATTCTCAATCCCAATTAAGCATCATCATTAAACATAACCCAACAAAATTAATTTAGAGTAACATGTTGAGATTCACATGATAATCCAGGTACTAGATACTCAAGATGTCCATAACCGGGGACACGGCTAATCATGATTAGTTTATTACACTCTGCAGAGGTTTGCGCACTTTTCCCCACAAGACTCGATCGCCTCCGTTAGGTTTCTCGCACTACATGGTGTTTGAGAAGACGGATGACCGAGACATAGTCTTTCAGAAGCGCTAGCACCTTACGATCGGGTAGACCGTACCACCTACATCCCCTACATCTGCTAGTCTACCACTGTAAGAGTTCGCACGACTTAGTCAACTATGCTAGAGCCCATAATAGCTTGTGGCTGCACATGGAAGTTTCTAGTATGAATAGTCTCATGGTCCCTTTGAGCATGGGTGGCGGTCCATAAAAAAACAAGCAATCCTGGTCTACCCAGGTGCCTAGACAGGCAATCCTGGAATACCCAGGTACCTCAATCAACCCAGATGTGTGTTTAAGTTGCCACCTTGGATAAACCATTAATTAACAAACTCACATCTGTCATGGATATCACTCACCCAATCCACGTCTACTAGCATAGCATGGCATAATAAGCAAACGTAGAAGTAACTCCCAAAGGTTTGATAATAAACAGGTAATAGATACTACCTCATCTACTTCCCATCCCACAATTTATTTAGATCCTAACCATGCAATGTGTGAGGGATGATCTAATGCAATAAAACTGGGTAGTAGAAAAGGTATGATCAAAGTGTTACTTGCCTTGCTGATGATCCGGGAAACCTAGAGATTCGAAGTAACATGCGGCGCACTCCGGGTACTCTATCGCAAACAAACAAACAAACAAGCATACAATAAGTACTCATCTAATGCACGGGTAAAACTCAAATAAGAGATCTAACCAGAAGGTTCAACTTAACAACTCCGGTTGGCAAAAAGAATCAAATCGAACGAAGCAACGAAAGTCAAACGGCGAAAGAAAACAACTTCGTTCTACTAATCTGGATCTAGGGCAAATTTTACAGTAGCAAAAACTTGTTTTAGTTGGTTAAACGGATAGAGGGTTTCGAGACGAAACTCCAGGCGCTTGGATCGCCTGATTCCGATAAACGAGCGAAAAGTTATACTAAAACGAAAATCGGATCAGGAATCGCGATCATAAAAATCGCGGATTTAATCCGAGAAAAAAGAAAAACGACGAACGTTCGCTGGAATGAACGAACGGACGAACGCTCGCTATTTAAATAAACCGGAAAAACCGATCTATTTAAAAACAGAATCTAAAAAACCGATGAAAAACCGATGGTTTTTTGAAGAAAAAAATGGCGGCACGGAAAACGAGGCGGCAGCGAACCTCGGGCGGCGTGCGGCGGCGGCGGCGGCCGGCGGCG
>NC_041384.1:527056690-527087281 GCF_002162155.2 Triticum dicoccoides
GGGGCTGGCGGCTAGGGTTTGCCCCGGGTGGGCTGCCCCGGCTTATAAAGCCCTGGCGGGCCGGAGTCCTAGTCGGACACGGCCCGTAGGTCGGTTCGTTTTTTTTAATTAATTACGCACAGAATAAAAATAAAAAGAAATACTCTACGAACTCCAAAAATTCAGAAATAAATTTTCACGGGCTTCTAAAATTAAGCCGCACAAGGTGAACATTTATTTGGGACTTAAATGCAATTTTGAAAAACGCACATTTTTCCTAAATTCAAATAAAACATCGAAAAACTCCGAAATAAAATCCTATTTGATTTCCTCAATATTTCTTTATTTTGGGAAAGTCATTTTATTCCCTCTCTCATATTTTTGTAATAGAAATAATTGATGATAAAATAAATAAAATCAAATGATCCTATTCTCAAAATTTGAGAAAACTCAAATATGAAAATAACGAAATCCCCAACTCTCTCCGTGGGTCATTGAGTTGCGTAGAATTTCTAGGATCAACCAAAATGCAAAATAAAATATGGTATGCAGTGATGATCTAATGTATAACATTCCAAATTGAAAATTTGGGATGTTACAGTACGGTGCAGGACAGAAACTTTGGCTATAGTGCGCGATTTACATTTTTAGCTGGAACGTCGAATGGTTCTGCTTCTTTTTGCACTGTCTTCCTATAATTTTTTTTATATTTCCTAATTTTGGTAGAATTTTTCAAGTATCAGAAGTATGGTGAATGTTCAGATTGCTACAGACTGTTCTGTTTTAGACAGATTCTGTTTTTGATGCATAGTTTGCTTGTTTTGATGAAACTATCAATTTATATCAGTGGATTAAGCCATGAAAAAGTTATATTACAGTAGACACAATGCAAAAACAAAATATGAATTGGTTTGCAATAGTACTTAGAGTAGTGATTTGCTTTATTATACTAACGGATCTTACCAAGTTTTCTGTTGAAGTTTTGTGTGGATGAAGTGTTCGATGATTGAGAAGGTCTCGATGTGAGAAGAAGGAAGAGAGGCAAGAGATCAAGCTTGGGGATGCTCGAGGCACCCCAAGTAAATATTCAAGGAGCCTCAAGCGTCTAAGCTTGGGGGTGCTGGGGAGGCATCCCCTCTTTCTTCAACAAGTATCGGTATGTTTTCGGATTTGTTTCGTTCATGCGATATGTGCAAGTCTTGGAGCGTCTTTTGCATTTAGGTTTTTATTTTTCTTTTTATGCACCATGCTGGTATGAGATAGTCCTTGGTTGATTTATAGAATGCTCTTTGCACTTCACTTATATCTTTTGAGTATGGCTTTATAGAATGCTTCATGTGCTTCACTTATATCATTTGAAGTTTGGATTGCCTATTTCTCTTTACATAGACAACCGCCATTTGTAGAATGCTCTTTTGCTTCACTTATATTTGTTAGAGCATGGGCATATCTTTTGTATAAAGAATTAAACTCTCGTGCTTAACTTATATCTATTTAGAGAGATGACAGGAACTGGTCATTCACATGGTTAGTCATAAAATCCTACATAAACTTGTAGATCGCTGAATATGATATGTTTGATTCCTTGCAATAGTTTTGCGATATAAAGATGGTGATTTTATAGTCATGCTAGTCGAGTAATTGTGAAATTGAGAAATACTTGTGTTGAGGTTTGCAAGTCCCGTAGGATGCACGTATGGTGAACCGTTATGTAACGAAGTCGGAGCATGAGGTGTTTATTGATTGTCTTCCTTATGCATGGCAGTCGGGGACGAGCGATGGTCTTTTCCTACCAATCTATCCCCCTAGGAGCATGCGTGTAGTACTTTGTTTCGATGACTAATAGATTTTTGCAATAAGTATGTGAGTTCTTTATGACTAATGTTGAGTCCATGGATTATACGCACTCTCACCCTTCCACCATTGCTAGCCTCTCTAGTACCGCGCAACTTTCGCTGGTACCATAAACCCACCATATACCTTCCTCAAAACAGCCACCATACCTACCTATCATGGCATTTCCATAGCCATTCCGAGATATATTGCCATGCAACTTCCATCATCATCATATACATGACTTGAGCATCATTGTCATATTGCTTTGCATGATCGTAAGATAGCTAGCATGATGTTTTCATGGCTTGTCCATTTTTTTGATGGCATTGCTACACTAGATCATTGCACATCCCGGTACACCGCCGGAGGCATTCATATAGAGTCATATCTTTGTTCTAGTATCGAGTTGTAATATTGAGTTGTAAGTAAATAGAAATGTGATGATCATCATTCAATAGAGCATTGTCCCAAAAAAAGAGAAAGGCCATAAAAAAATAAAGGCCAAAAAAAAGGAAGGCCAAATAAATAAAAATTTAAAAGGGACAATGCTACTATCCTTTTTCCACACTTGTGCTTCAAAGTAGCACCATGTTCTTCATATAGAGAGTCTCTTGAGTTATCACTTTCATATACTAGTGGGAATTTTCATTATAGAACTTGGCTTGTATATTCCGATGATGGGCTTCCTAAAATGCCCGAGGTCTTCATGAGCAAGCAAGTTGGATGCACACCCACTTAGTTTCAGTTAGAGCTTTCATACACTTATAACTCTAGTGCATCCGTTGCATGGCAATCCCTACTCACTCACATTGATATCTATTGATGGGCATCTCCATAGCCCGTTGATACGCCTAGTTGATGTGAGACTATCTTCTCCTTTTTGTCTTCTCCACAACCACCATTCTATTCCACCTATAGTGCTATGTCCATGGCTCACGCTCATGTATTGCATGAAAATTGAAAAGGTTTGAGAACGTCAAAAGTATGAAACAATTGCTTGGCTTGTCATCGGGGTTGTGCATGATGTGAATGCTTTGTGTGGTGAAGATGGAGCATAGCCAAACTATATGATTTTGTAGGGATGAGCTTTCTTTGGCTATGTTATTTCAATAAGACATAATTGCTCGGTTGGTATGCTTGAAGTATTATTATTTTTATGTCAAAGGATAGATTATTGCTTTGAATCACTCGTATCTTAATATTCATGCCATGATTAGACTTATGATCAAGATTATGCTAGGTAACATTCCACATTAAAAATTATCTTTTTTATCATTTACCTACTCGAGGACGAGCAGGAATTAAGATTGGGGATGCTGATACGTCTCCGTGGTATCTATAATTTTTGATTGTTCCATGCCAATATTATTCAACTTTCATATACTTTTTGGCAACTTTTTATATTATTTTTGGGACTAACATATCGATCCAGTGCCCAGTGCCAGTTCCTCTCTGTTGCATGTTTTTGGTTTCGCAGAATATCCATATCAAATAGAGTCCAAACAGGATAAAAACGGACAGAGCTTATTTTTGGAAAATATGGAAAATTCGGAAGGAAAATTAGCGCAAACCAGTGCCCGAGGTGGTCACGAGACAGGGGGCGCCCCCCCCCCTAGGGCGTGCCCCTACCCTCATGAGCCCACCGAACGAAGGATGACGCTCTTCTTTTACTGCAAGAAAGCTAATATTCGGAAAAAAAATCACGGCGAAGGTTTCAGGCCAATCTAAGTTATGGATCTCCATATATACGCGAAACGGTGAAACAGAGCCAAGAGAGAACACAGAACCAGAGAGAGACAGAGAGATAGATCCAATCTCGGAGGGGCTCTCGCCCCTCCCATGCCATGGAGGCCATGGACCAGAGGGGAAACCCTTCTCCCATCTAGGGAGGAGGTCAAGGAAGAAGAAGAAGGAGGGGGGCTCTCTCCCCCTCGCTTCCAGTGGCATCGGAGTGCCACCGGCGGCCATCATCATCACCGCGATCTTCACCAACAACTTCACCGCCATCATCACCAACTCTTCCCCCCTCTATGCAGCAGTGTAACCTCTATCTTACCCTCTGTAATCTCTACTTAAACATGGTGCTCAACGCTATATATTATTTCCCAATGATGTATGGCTATCCTATGATGTTTGAGTAGATCTGTTTTGTCCTAATGGCTATTTGATGATCGTGATTGGTTTGAGTTGTATGTTTTATTATTGGAGCTGTCCTATGGTGCTCTCCGTGTCGCGCAAGCGTGAGGGATTCACGCTGTAGGGTTTGCAATATGTTTATGATTTGCTTATGGTGGGTGGCGTGAGTGACAGAAGCACAGACGTGAGTAAGTAGGTTGTTTGCGTATGGGATAAAGGGGACTTGATGCTTTAATGCTATGGTTGGGTTTTACCTTAATGAATCTTTAGTAGTTGCGGATGCTTGCTAGAGTTCCAATCATAAGTGCATATGATCCAAGTAGAGAAAGTATGTTAGCTTATGCCTCTCCCTGAAATAAAATTGCAATAATGATTATCGGTCTAGTTATCGATTGCCTAGGGACAAATAACCTTCTTGTTGACAAAAGCTCTTTACTAAAACTAATTTAGTTGTGTCTTCATCTAAACAGCCCCTACTTTATATTTACTTGCTCTTTATTATCTTGCATACCTATCCAACAACACCTACAAAGTACTTCTAGTTTCATACTTGTTTCCAGTAAAGCGAACGTCAAGTGTGCGTAGAGTTGTATCGGTGGTCGATAGAACTTGCGGGAATATTTGTTCTACCTTTAGCTCCTCGTTGGGTTCGACACTCTTACTTATCGGAAGAGGCTAAAATTGATCCCCTATACTTGTGGGTTATCATCCGGATACTTATGACTTCGCCAGGGGCTTGACCCTGGGTAGCCACTCGTCGCCGCTGTAGGCGGCCGTCGTGGAGCAGTCCGGAGGGAGGGTCCTTCCCTTCTTGGACCCTTCGGCCTCCCCGGTTGGGTCGGCCTTCCTTTTCTTGTCTCCTCGGCTGGGGGGGAGAACTTTCCCCCTCCTCCTTGTTTTCATGGGAGGAGGGCACGTCGGAGTCATCGGACGATGAGTCCGATACAACCTTGCGCCGGAGACCCTTTCGGGTTCCCGTGGCCTTCTTCTTAGTCTTCTTCGCCAGCACCTCGTAAGGTGCCGGAGCCAGCATCTCCGTTAGGAGAGCATTTGTAGGATCTTCAGGCAAGGGGGCTGGGCAATCGAGCTCCTCCGCTGTCTTTATCCAGTCCTGTTAATGACAACGAAGCTTAGATCCCGCACATGATTTAACTGGGGCAAATAAATACCCTGTGAGATATCAAAACTTACCGGATTGGCATGGCGCTTTGCGCTGAGTCCGCGATCCTCGGTGAGGGAAGGAGGTACCTCGGCGCCCTTGAACAGCACCCTCCAGACATCCTTGTGCGTCGTGTCGTAGATCTCTCGCAGCGTCTGGTGCTTGGCCGGGTCGACCTCCCACAAATTGAATGCCTGTCGTTGACACGGGAGAATCCGGTGGAAGAGCATGACCTGGACCATGTTGACGAGCTTGATTTTCTTGCTCATCATGTTCCAGATGCAGGTTTGGAGTCCGGTCAGCTCTAGCAAAGAACCCCAGGACAGGCCCTTCTCTTTCCAGGAAGTGATCCGCGTGGGGATTCCGGATCAAAATTTGGGGGCCGCCACCCAGTTGGTGTCGCGCCGGTCGGTGATGTAGAACCACCCCAATTGCCACCCCTTTATGGTCTCCACATAGGAGCCTTCGAGCCAAGTAACATTAGGCATTTCGCCCACCATGGCGCCTCCGCACTCTGCTTGCTGGCCAACCACCACCTTTGGTTTGACATTCAAGGTCTTCAGCCATAGGCCAAAATGGGGCCTAATGCGGAGGAAGGCCTCGCACACGATGATAAACGCTAAGATGTTGAGGATGAAATTGGTTGCTAGATCATGAAAATCCAGCCCGTAGTAGAACATGAGCCCCCGGACAAACGGGTGGAGAGGAAATCCCAGTCCACGGACGAAGTGGGTAAGAAAAACTACCCTCTCATGGGGTTCGGGTGTAGGGATGATATGCCCTGCATCTGGAAGCCGGTGCGCGATATCCGCAGCCAGATGTCCGGCTTCCCATAACTTTGTGATGTTCTACTCCGTGACGGAGGAGACCATCCACTTGCCTCCCGCTCCGGACATGCTTGGAGTGGTTTGAGAAGAAAGACGCGAACTTGGGCGCTGGAGCTCGAGTGTGCGAGAATGGGTAAGCAAGGAGGAAGAAGGCGTGGGTGAAAAGAGTGAGTCCTAATCCCTTTATAAGGGCAGAAGAGGCGATGCACCTCCCCACTTGCCTGGTAAAATCGCTTATTCCCCAAGCTCCATAATTGATGGCGCGGTTGGGTTACCCACGTCCGTATTGATGAGAATCCCGTAATAAGGAGAGCATAATCTTTGCTTTGACAAGACGTGTCAAGAAAACCGCCTCGCGATATGTGCGGTGCTGGTTGAGAAAACGGTTCGAATAATGACCGGGCCATGGCGTGATGTCATGCTGTCAAAACGTGTCAGCAGATTAAATTTGTGGAAATATTATTCTCTCTATGGTGGTATGTGGAACTTGTTTTGCAGAGCCGAACACTATCCTTGTGTTCAAAATCTTCCATGGAGTATTCGGAGGAGGAACCCGCCTTGCAATGCCGAAGACAAAACCGCGTGCCGGACTCATCGTCATTGAAGCCTGGTTCAGGGGCTACTGAGGGAGTCCTGGATTAGGGGGTCTCTGGACAGCCGGACTATATCCTTTGGCCGGACTGTTGGACTATGAAGATACAAGATTGAAGGCTTCGTCATGTGTCCAGATGGGACTTTCCTTGGCGTGGAAGGCAAGCTTGGCAATACGGATATGTAGATCTCCTCCCTTGTAACCGACTCTGTGTAACCCTAGCCCCCTACAGTGTCTATACAAACCGGAGGGTTTAGTCCGTAGGACAAGATACAATCATACCATAGGCTAGCTTCTAGGGTTTAGCCTCTATGATCTCATGGTAGATCAACTCTTGTAATACTCATATCATCAAGAACAATCAAGCAGGACGAAGGGCATTACCTCCATCAAGAGGGCCCGAACCTGGGTAAACATCGTGTCCCCTACCTCCTGTTACCATCTGCCTTAGACGCACAGTTCAGGACCCCCTACCCGAGATCCGCCGGTTTTGACACCGACACTTTGAAACTTAGATCTATTCCACCTAAGCATGATATCAATGAGTCTCTCAAAGCCATGAGAATTTCCATTGATGAGTGCAAAGAAGGAACCGCTAGGATGAATGCTAAGAAAGATTGTTTTGTGAAAGCGTGTTCTTCTAGTTTCTATGAAAATAAAGATGAAGATATAAAAGTTATTGATGTGTCCCCTATTAAATCTTTGTTTTGCAATATGAATCTTGATAATGATGGGACTGAATATGATCCACCTTTACCTAGAAGGCGTTCCAAAAATTCGGAGTCTTTAGATCTTGATGCTAAAATTGTTAAAAGTGGGATTGAAGAGGTCAAAACTTTAAATACCAATGAACCCACTATTTTGGATTTCAAGGAATTTAATTATGATAATTTCTCTTTGATAGATTGTATTTCCTTGTTGCAATCCGTGCTAAATTCTCCTCATGCTTATAGTCAAAATAAAGCTTTTACTAAACATATCATTGATGCATTCATGCAATCTTATGAACAAAAACTTGATTTGGAAGTTTCTATCTCTAGAAAACTTTATGATGAGTGGGAACCTACAATAAAAATTAAAATTAAAGATCATGAGTGCTATGCTTTGTGTGATTTGGGTGCAAGTGTTTCCACGATTCCAAAGACTTTGTGTGATTTGCTAGGTTTCCGTGATTTTGTTGATTGCTCTTTAAACTTGCACCTTGTGGATTCCACTATTAAGAAACCTATGGGAAGAATTAATGATGTTCTTATTGTTTCAAATAGGAATTATGTGCCCATAGATTTTATTGTTCTTGATATAGATTGCAATCCTTCATGTCCTATTATTCTTGGTAGACCTTTCCTTGGAACGATTGGTGCAATTATTGATATGAAGGAAGGGAATATTAGATTCCAATTTCCATTAAGGAAAGGCATGGAACACTTCCCTAGAAAGAAAATAAAATTACCTTATGAATCTATTATGAGAGCCACTTATGGATTGCAACCAAAGATGGCAATACCTAGATCTATCTTCGCTATTATGCCTAGCTAGGGGCGTTAAACGATAGCGCTTGTTGGGAGGCAACCAAATTTTATTTTTATTTCTTGCTTTATGATCCTGTGTAGTAATAAATAATTTATATAGCCTCTATTTTGGTTGTGTTTTATGTGTTTAGTTAGTGTTTGTGCCAAGTAGAACCATTGGGAAGACTTGGGGAAAGTCTTTTTAATCTTGCTGTAAAAAACAGAAACTTTAGCGCTCACGAGAAATGCTGCCATTTTTATTTGGGAGGTGCTATTTAGTTAATTCTTTTTGAAGATGATTAATAGATAAATTCCTCACGTTCATCAAGTTATTTTTGAATTTTTGGGGTTCCAGAACTTGCGTTAGCTACAGATTACTACAGACTGTTCTGTTTTTGACAGATTCTGTTTTTCGTGTGTTGTTTACTTATTTTGATGAATCTATGGCTAGTAAAATAGTTTATAAACCATAGAAGAGTTGGAATACAGTAGGTTTTACACCAATTTAAATAAAGAATGAGTTCATTACAGTACCTTGAAGTGGTGTTTTATTTTCTTTCGCTAACGGAGCTCACGAGATTTTCTACTTTAAGTTTTGTGTTGTGAAGTTTTCAAGTTTTGGGTAAAAGATTTGATGGATTATGGAACAAGGAGTGGCAAGACCCTAATCTTTGGGATGCCCATGGCACCGCAATATAATCTAAGGACTACTAAAAGCCAAAGCTTGCTCATCTACTTCCATCGGTAACTTTACTTGGAGCTATATTTTTATTCACCACATGATATGTGTTTTGCTTGGAGCGTCTTGTGTTATTTGAATCTTTGCCTTTTAGTTTACCACAATCATCCTTGTTGTACACACCTTTTGAGCGACTCACATGATTTGAAAATTGTTAGAATACTCTATGTGCTTCACTTATATCTTTTGAGTTATATAGTTTTTGCTCTAGTGCTTCACTTATATCTTTTAGAGCACGGTGGTGGATTTGTTTTATAGAAACAATTGTTCTCTCATGCTTCACTTAGATTATTTTGAGAGTCCTACAAAACAGTGTGGTAATTTGCTTTAATTATGATAAGCATTCAAGATTAGTAAAGAAAATTCTTATGAGTGTGTTCAATACTATGAGAAGTTTGATACTTGATAATTGTTTTGAGATATGGAGATGGTGATATGAGAGTCATGCTAGTTGAGTAGTTGTGAATTTGAGAAATACTTGTGTTGAAGTTTGTGATTCCCGTAGCATGCACGTATTGTGAACCGTTATGTGATGAAGTCGGAGCATGATGTATTTGTTGATTGTCTTCCTTATGAGTGGCGGTCGGGGACGAGCGATGGTCTTTTCCTACCAATATATCCCCCTAGGAGCATGCGCGTAATACTTTGTTTTGATAACTAATATATTTTTGCAATAAGTATGTGAGTTCTTTATGACTAATGTTGAGTCCATGGATTATACGCACTTTCTTCCTTTCACCATTGCTAGCCTCTCTAATACCGTGCACTTTTCGCCGGTATCATACACCCACCATATACCTACCTCAAAACAGCCACCATACCTACCTATTATGGCATTTCCATAGCCATTCCGAGATATATTGCCATGCAACTTTCCACCGTTTCGTTTACTATGACACGCTCCATCATTGTCATATTGCTTTGCATGATCATGTAGTTGTCTATGGAAGAAGTCTATGGAAGAAGAGACTAATATTTTGCAGGAGTCTATGGAAGAAGAAATTGATGAAACTGTGAGCTCATTGGATGAAAAAGATAATGAGGAGAGCGAAGAACAAAAGGAGGAAGAGCGGATTAGCTACACGTGCCCACCTTCTAATGAGAGTAACTCTTCAACTCATACATTGTTTAATTTCCCTTCGTGCTTACCTAAGGATGATTGCTATGATGATTGTTATGATCCCTTTGATTCTCTTGAAATATCCCTTTTTGATTATGCTTGTGGCCAAGATGCCAATATGAATTATGCTTATGGAGATGAACTTGCTATAGTTCCTTATGTTAAACATGAAATTGTTGCTATTGCACCCACACATGATAGTCCTATTATCTTTTTGAATTCTCCCGACTACACTATATCGGAGAAGTTTGCACTTATTAAGGATTATATTGATAGGTTGCCTTTTACTACTACACATGATGATTTTGATGAATATAATATGCATGTGCTTGCTGCTCCTACTTGCAATTATTATGAGAGAGGAACTATATCTCCACCTCCCTTTGTTTCCAATACGATAAAATTGCAAGAAACTGTTTATACTATGCATTGGCCTTTACTTTGTGTGCATGATGACATGCTGATGCATAGGAAGAGAGTTAGACTTCGTTGTTACATGATATATTTTACTTTGTGCTCACTACTAAATTACAAATCATTGTTAATTAAAATTGGTTTTGATATACCTTGGGATCCGGGTGGATTCACTACTCTAGCACTATATGCCTATCTTAATGGCTTTAAAGAAAGCGCTGCCAGGGAGACAACCCGGAAGTTTTAGAGAGTCATTTATTTCTGTTGAGTGCTTTCATATAGTTTAAAAACAACAAAAATAAAGAGGGGAACCCAAAACTTTTTCTAAAATAGAAGTGAAAGTGAGAGAGACGAGCATTGTGAAAGTGGGGGACGTCCTTGAACTTTGTTCATGCCCATGGGAACTTTGTGAATCTTAATTAAAGAAACCTTTCAACAAAAATAATTATCCCCTTGTACAATTCCATTGTATTATAAAAATAATATGCCAAGGTTTGCCTTTAGGATGTTTACATTTGCTTGATGGTTTGTACGGTGTAGGACAGAAACTTTGGCTGTAGTGCGCGATTTTACATTTTTAGCTGGAACGTCGAATGGTTATGATTCTTTTTGAACTGTATTCCTATAAAAATTGTTTATGTTTCCTAATTCTTTTAGAATTTTTCAATTATCAGAAGTATGGTGAATGTTCAGATTGCTACAGACTGTTCTGTTTTAGACAGATTCTGTTTTTGATGCATAGTTTGCTTGTTTTGATGAAACTATCAATTTATATCAGTGGATTAAGCCATGAAAAAGTTATATTACAGTAGACACAATGCAAAAATAAAATATTAATTGTTTTGCAACAGTACTTAGAGTAGTGATTTGCTTTATTATACTAACGGATCTTACCAAGTTTTCTGTTGAAGTTTTGTGTGGATGAAGTGTTCGATGATTGAGAAGGTCTCGATGTGAGAAGAAGGAAGAGAGGCAAGAGATCAAGCTTGGGGATGCCCAAGGCACCCCAAGTAAATATTCAAGGAGACTCAAGCATCTAAGCTTGGGGATTCTGGGGAGGCATCCCCTCTTTCTTCAACAAGTATCGGTATGTTTTCGGATTCGTTTCGTTCATGCGATATGTGCAAGTCTTGGAGCGTCTTCTGCATTTAGGTTTTTATTTTTCTTTTTATGCACCATGCTGGTATGAGATAGTCCTTGGTTGATTTATAGAATGCTCTTTGCACTTCACTTATATCTTTTGAGAATGTCTTTATAGAATGCTTCATGTGCTTCACTTATATCATTTGAAGTTTGGATTCCCTGTTTCTCTTTACATAGACAACCGCCATTTGTAGAATGCTCTTTTGCTTCACTTATATTTGTTAGAGCACGGGCATATATTTTGTATAAAGAATTTAACTCTCGTGCTTCACTTATATCTATTTAGAGAGATGACAGGAACTGGTCATTCACATGGTTAG
Source organism: Triticum dicoccoides (assembly GCF_002162155.2). Classification (NCBI taxonomy): domain Eukaryota; kingdom Viridiplantae; phylum Streptophyta; class Magnoliopsida; order Poales; family Poaceae; genus Triticum; species Triticum dicoccoides. The sequence goes on from NC_041384.1 coordinate 527,068,464, forward strand.
TCATAAAATCCTACATAAACTTGTAGATCGCTGAATATGATATGTTTGATTCCTTGCAATAGTTTTGCGATATGAAGATGGTGATATTATAGTCATACTAGTCGAGTAATTGTGAAATTGAGAAATACTTGTGTTGAGGTTTGCAAGTCCCATAGCATGCACGTATGGTGAATCGTTATGTAACGAAGTCGGAGCATGAGGTGTTTATTGATTGTCTTCCTTATAAGTGGCGGTCGGGGACGAGCGATGGTCTTTTCCTACCAATCTATCCCCCTAGGAGCATGCGTGTAGTACTTTGTTTCGATGACTAATAGATTTTTGCAATAAGTATGTGAGTTCTTTATGACTAATGTTGAGTCCATGGATTGTACGCACTCTCACCCTTCCACCATTGCTAGCCTCTCTAGTACCGTGCAACTTTCGCCGGTACCATAAACCCACCATATACCTTCCTCAAAACAGCCACCATACCTACCTATCATGGCATTTCCATAGCCATTCCGAGATATATTGCCATGCAACTTCCATCATCATCATATACATGACTTGAGCATCATTGTCATATTGCTTTGCATGATCGTAAGATAGCTAGCATGATGTTATCATGGCTTGTCCCTTTTTTTGATGTCATTGCTACGCTAGATCATTGCACATCCCAATACACCGCCAGAGGCATTCATATAGAGTCATATCTTTGTTCTAGTATCGAGTTGTAATATTGAGTTGTAAGTAAATAGAAATGTGATGATCATCATTCAATAGAGCATTGTCCCAAAAAAGGCCATAAAAATAAAGGCCAAATAAAAAAGGAAGGTTAAATAAATAAAAAAATTAAAAGGGACAATGCTACTATCCTTTTTCCACACTTGTGCTTCAAAGTAGCACCATGTTCTTCTTATAGAGAGTCTCTTGAGTTATCACTTTCGTATACTAGTGGGAATTTTCATTATAGAACTTGGCTTGTATATTCCGATGATGGGCTTCCTCAAATGCCCGAGGTCTTCATGAGCAAGCAAGTTGGATGCACACCCACTTAGTTTCAGTTAGAGCTTTCATACACTTATAACTCTAGTGCATCCGTTGCATGGCAATCCCTACTCACTCACATTGATATCTATTGATGGGCATCTCCATAGCCCGTTGATACGCCTAGTTGATGTGAGACTATCTTCTCCTTTTTGTCTTCTCCACAACCACCATTCTATTCCACCTATAGTGTTATGTCCATGGCTCACGCTCATGTATTGCGTGAAAGTTGAAAAGGTTTGAGAACGTCAAAAGTATGAAACAATTGCTTGGCTTGTCATCGGGGTTGTGCATGATGTGAATGCTTTGTGTGGTGAAGATGGAGCATAGCCAACCTATATGATTTTGTAGGGATCAGCTTTCTTTGGCTATGTTATTTCAAGAAGACATAATTGCTTGGTTGGTATGCTTGAAGTATTATCATTTTTATGTCAAAGGATAGATTATTGCTTTGAATCACTCGTATCTTAATATTCATGCCATGATTAGACTTATGATCAAGATTATGCTAGGTAACATTCCACATCAAAAATTATCTTTTTTATCATTTACCTACTCGAGGACGAGCAGGATTTAAGATTGGGGATGCTGATACGTCTCCGTCGTATCTATAATTTTTGATTGTTCCATGCCAATATTATTCAACTTTCATATACTTTTTGGCAACTTTTTATATTATTTTTGGGACTAACATATCGACCCAGTGCCCAGTGCCAGTTCCTGTCTGTTGCATGTTTTTGGTTTCACAGAATATCCATATCAGACGGAGTCCAAACGGGATAAAAACGGACGGAGCTTATTTTTGGAAAATATGGAAAATTCGGAAGGAAAATCAACGCGAACCAGTGCTCGAGGTGGTCACGAGACAGGGCCCCCCCTAGGGCGCGCCCCCTACCCTCGTGAGCCCACCGAAAGGCGGTTGACGCTCTTCTTTTACCGCAAGCAAGCTAATATTCGAAAAAAAACCACGGCGAAGGTTTCAGGCCAATCGGAGTTACGGATCTCCATATATACGCAAAACGGTGAAACAGAGCCAGGAGAGAACGCAGAACCAGAGAGAGACAGAGAGATAGATCCAATCTCGGAGGGGCTCTCGCCCCTCCCACGCCATGGAGGCCATGGACCAGAGGGGAAATCCTTCTCCCATCTAGGGAGGAGGTCAAGGAAGAAGAAGAAGGAGGGGGGCTCTCTCCCCCTCGCTTTCGGTGGCACCGGAGTGCCACCGGCGGCCATCATCATCACCGCGATCTTCACCAACAACTTCACCGCCATCATCACCAACTCTTCCCTCCTCTATGCAGCGGTGTAACCTCTCTCTTACCCGCTATAATATCTACATAAACATGGTGCTCAATGCTATATATTATTTCCCAATGATGTATGGCTATCCTATGATGTTTGAGTAGATTTGTTTTGTCCTAATGGCTATTTGATGATCGTGATTGGTTTGAGTTGTATGTTTTATTATTAGTGTTGTCCTATGGTGCTCTCCGTGTCGTGCAAGCATGAGGAATTCCCGTTGTAGGGTTTGCAATATGTTTATGATTTGCTTATGGTGGGTGGCAAGAGTGATAGAAGCACAGACCCGAGTAAGTAGGTTGTTTGCGTATGGGATAAAGGGGACTTGATGCTTTAATGCTGTGGTTGGGTTTTACCTTAATGAATCTTTAGTAGTTGCGGATGCTTGCTAGAGTTCTAATCATAAGTGCATATGATCCAAGTAGAGAAAGTATGTTAGCTTATGCCTCTCCCTCAAATAAAATTGCAATAATGATTACCGGTCTAGTTATCGATTGCCTAGGGACAAATAACCTTCTTGTTGACAAAAGCTCTTTACTAAAACTAATTTAGTTGTGTCTTCATCTAAACAGCCCCTACTTTATATTTACTTGCTCTTTATTATCTTGCATACCTATCCAACAACACCTACAAAGTACTTCTAGTTTCATACTTGTTTCCGGTAAAGCGAATGTCAAGTGTGCGTAGAGTTGTATCGGTGGTCGATAGAACTTGAGGGAATATTTGTTCTACCTTTAGCTCCTCGTTGGGTTCGACACTCTTACTTATCTAAAGAGGATACAATTGATCCCTATACATGTGGGTTATCATCCGGATACTTGCGACTTCACCATGGGCTTGACCCTGGGTAGCCACTCGTCGCTGCTGTAGGTGGCCATCATGCAGCAGTCCGGAGGGAGGGTCCTTCCCTTCTTGGACCCTTCGGCCTCCCCGGTTGGGTCGGCCTTCCTTTTCTTATCTCCTCGGCTGGGGGGAGAACTTTCCTCCTCCTTCTCCTTGTTTTCATGGGAGGAGGGCACGTCGGAGTCATCGGACGATGAGTCCGATACAACCTTGCACCGGAGACCCTTTTGGGTCCCCGTGGCCTTCTTCTTGGTCTTCTTCGCCGGCACCTCGTAAGGTGCCGGAGCCAGCATCTCCATTAGGAGAGCATCTGTAGGATCTTCAGGCAAGGGGGTTGGGCAATCGATCTCCTCCGCTGTCTTTATCCAGTCCTGTTAATGACATGGAAGCTTAGATCCCGCACATGATTTAACTGGGGCAAATAAATACCCTATGAGATATCAAAACTTACCGGATCGGCATGGCGCTTTGCGCTGAGTCCGCGGTCCTCGATGAGGGAAGGAGGTACCTCGGCGCCCTTGAACAGCACCCTCCAGACGTCCTTGTGCATCATGTCGTAGAGCTCTCGCAGCGTCTGGTGCTTGGCCGGGTCGAACTCCCACAAATTGAATGTCCGTCGTTGACACGGGAGAATCCGGCGGAAGAGCATGACCGGGACCACGTTGACGAGCTTGATTTTCTTGCTCATCATGTTCCTGATGCAGGTTTGGAGTCCGGTCAGCTCTAGCGAAGAACCCCAGGACAGGCCCTTCTCTTTCCAGGAAGTGATCTGCGTGGGGATTCCGGATCAAAATTTGGGGGCCGCCACCCAGTTGGTGTCGCGCGGCTCGGTGATGTAGAACCACCCCGATTGCCACCCCTTTATGGTCTCCACGTAGGAGCCTTCGAGCCAAGTAACATTAGGCATTTCGCCCACCATGGCGCCTCCGCACTCTGCTTGTTGGCCAACCACCACCTTTGGTTTGACATTCAAGGTCTTCAGCCGCAGGCCAAAATGGGGCCTGATGCGGAGGAAGGCCTCGCACACGACGATAAACACCGAGATGTTGAGGATGAAATTGGGGGGCAGATCATGAAAATCCAGCCCGTAGTAGAACATGAGCCCGCGGACAAACGGGTGGAGGGGAAATCCCAGTCCACGGACGAAGTGGGTAAGAAAAACTACCCTCTCATGGGGTTCGGGCGTAGGGATGATCTGCCCTGCATCTAGAAGCCGGTGCGCGATATCCGCGGCCAGATGTCCGGCTTCCCGTAACTTTGTGATGTTCTCCTCCGTGACGGGGGAGACCATCCACTTGCCTCCCGCTCCGGACATGCTTGGAGTGGTTTGAGAAGAAAGACGTGAACTTGGGTGCTGGAGCTCGAGTGTGCGAGAATGGGTAAGCAAGGAGGAAGAAGGCGTGGGTGAAAAGAGTGAGTCATAATCCCTTTATAAGGGCGGAAGAGGCGATGCGCCTCCCCACTTGCCTGCTAAAATCGCTTATTCCCCAAGCTCCATAATTGATGGCGCGGTTGGGTTACCCACGTCCGTATTGATGAGAATCCTGTAATCAGGGGAACATAATCTTTGCTTTGACAAGACGTGTCAAGAAAACCGCCTTGCGATATGTGCGGTGCTGGTTGAGAAAAACGGTTCGAATAATGACCGGGCCATGGCGTGATGTCATGCTGTCAAAACGTGTCAGCAGATTAAATTTGTGGAAATATTATTTTCTCTATGGTGGTATGTGGAACTTGTTTTGCAGAGCCGGACACTATCCTTGTGTTCAAAATCTTCCATGGAGTATTCGGAGGAGGAACCCGCCTTGCAATGTCGAAGACAAAACTGCGCGCCGGACTTATCGTCATTGAAGCCTGGTTGAGGGGCTACTGAGGGAGTCCTGGATTAGGGGGTCTCCGGACAGCCGGACTATATCCTTTTGCCGGACTATTGGACTATGAAGATACAAGATTGAAGGCTTCGTCCCATGTCCAGATGGGACTTTCCTTGGCGTGGAAGGCAAGCTTGGCAATACGGATATGTAGATCTCCTTCCTTGTAACCGACTCTGTGTAACCCTAGCCCCCTACGGTGTCTATATAAACCGGAGGGTTTAATCAGTAGGACAAGATACAATCATACCATAGGCTAGTTTCTAGGGTTTAGCCTCTACGATCTCGTGGTAGATCAACTCTTGTAATACTCATATCATCAAGAACAATCAAGCAGGACGAAGGGTGTTACCTCCATCAAGAGGGCCCGAACCTGGGAAAACATCGTGTCCCCTGCCTCCTGTTACCATCCGCCTTAGACGCACAGTTTGGGAACCCCTACCCGAGATCCACCGGTTTTGACACCGACACTTTGAAACTTAGATCTATTCCACCTAAGCATGATATCAATGAGTCTCTCAAAGCCATGAGAATTTCCATTGATGAGTGCAAAGAAGGAACCGCTAGGATGCGTGCTAAGAAAGATTGTTTTGTGAAAGTGTGTTCTTCTAGTTTCTATGAAAATAAAGATGAAGATATAAAAGTTATTGATGTGTCCCCTATTAAATCTTTGTTTTGCAATATGAATCTTGATAATAATGGGACTGAATATGATCCACCTTTACCTAGAAGGCGTTCCAAAAATTCGGAGTCTTTAGATCTTGATGCTAAAATTGTTAAAAGTGGGATTGAAGAGGTCAAAACTTTAAATATCAATGAACCCACTATTTTGGATTTCAAGGAATTTAATTATGATAGTTGCTCTTTGATAGATTGTATTTCCTTGTTGCAATCCGTGCTAAATTCTCCTCATGCTTATAGTCAAAATAAAGCTTTTACTAAACATATCATTGATGCATTCATGCAATCTTATGAACAAAAACTTGAGTTGGAAGTTTCTATCCCTAGCAAACTTTATGATGAGTGGGAACCTACAATTAAAATTAAAATTGAAGATCATGAGTGCTATGCTTTGTGTGATTTGGGTGCAAGTGTTTCCACGATTCCAAAGACTTTGTGTGATTTGCTAGGTTTCCGTGATTTTGTTGATTGCTCTTTAAACTTGCACCTTGTGGATTCCACTATTAAGAAACCTATGGGAAGAATTAATGATGTTATTATTGTTATAAATAGGAATTATGTGCCCATATATTTTATTGTTCTTGATATAGATTGCAATCCTTCATGTCCTATTATTCTTGGTAGACCTTTCCTTAGAACGATTGGTGCAATTATTGATATGAAGGAAGGGAATATTAGATTACAATTTCCATTAAGGAAGGCATGGGACACTTCCCTAGAAATAAAACAAAATTACCTTATCAATCTATTATGAGAGCCACTTACGGATTGCCAACCAAAGATGGCAATACCTAGATCTATCTTTGCTATTATGCCTAGCTAGGGGCGTTAAACGATAGCGCTTGTTGGGAGGCAACCCAATTTTATTTTTATTTCTTGCTTTATGATACTGTTTAGTAATAAATAATTTATCTATCCTATATTTTGGTTGTGTATTTTGTGTTTAATTAGTGTTTGTGCCAAGTAGAACCGTTGGGAAGACTTGGGCAAAGTCTTTTTAATCTTGCTGTCAAAAACAGAAACTTTAGCGCTCACGAGAAATGCTGCCATTTTTATTTGGAAGGTGCTATTTAGTTAATTCTTTTTGAAGATGATTAATAGATAAATTCCTCACGTTCATCAAGTTATTTTTTAATTTTTGGGGCTCCAGAACTTGCGTTAGATACAGATTACTACAGACTGTTCTGTTTTTGACAGATTCTATTTTTCGTGTGTTGTTTGCTTATTTTGATGAATCTATGGCTAGTAAAATAGTTTATAAACCATATAAGAGTTGGAATACAGTAGGTTTAACACCAATATAAATAAAGAATGAGTTCATTACAGTACCTTGAAGTGGTGTTTTGTTTTCTTTCGCTAACGGAGCTCACGAGATTTTCTACTTTAAGTTGTGTTGTGAAGTTTTCAAGTTTTGGGTAAAAGATTTGATGGATTATGGAACAGGGAGTGGCAAGATCCTAAGCTTTGGGATGCCCATGGCACCCCAATATAATCTGAGGACACCTAAAAGCCAAAGCTTGCTCGTCTACTTCCATCGGTAACTTTACTTGGAGCTATATTTTTATTCACCACATGATATGTGTTTTGCTTGGAGCGTCTTGTATTATTTGAATCTTTGCCTTTTAGTTTACCACAATCATCCTTGTTGTACACACCTTTTGAGAGACTCACATGATTTGAAAATTGTTAGAATACTCTATGTGCTTCACTTATATCTTTTGAGTTATATAGTTTTTTCTCTAGTGCTTCACTTATATCTTTTAGAGCACGGTGGTGGATTTGTTTTATAGAAACAATTGTTCTCTCATGCTTCAGTTAGATTATTTTGAGAGTCCTACAAAACAGCATGGTAATTTCCTTTAATTATGATAGGCATTCAAGATTAGTAAAAAAATTCTTATGAATGTGTTCAATACTATGAGAAGTTTGATACTTGATAATTGTTTTGAGATATGGAGATGGTGATATGAGAGTCATGCTAGTTGAGTAGTTGTGAATTTGAGAAATACTTGTGTTGAAGTTTGTGATTCCCGTAGCATGCACGTATTGTGAACTGTTATGTGATGAAGTTGGAGCATGATGTATTTTTTGATTGTCTTCCTTATGAGTGGCGGTCGGGGACGAGTGATGGTCTTTTCCTACCAATATATCCCCCTAGGAGCATGCGCGTAATACTTTGTTTTGATAACTAATATATTTTTGCAATAAGTATGTGAGTTCTTTATGACTAATGTTGAGTCCATGGATTATACGCACTTTCTTCCTTTCACCATTGCTAGCCTCTCTAATATCGCGCACTTTTCGCCGGTATCATACACCCACCATATACCTTCCTCAAAACAACCACCATACCTACCTATTATGGCATTTCCATAGCCATTCCAAGATATATTGCCATGCAACTTTCCACTGTTCCGTTTACTATGACACGCTCCATCATTGTCATATTGCTTTGCATGATCATGTAGTTGACATTGTATTTGTGGCAAAGCCACCGTTCATAATTATTTCACACGTGTCACTCTTGATTCATTGCATATCCCGGTATACCGCCGGAGGCACTCACATAGAGTCATATTTTGTTCTAAGTATCGAGTTGTAATTGGTTGTTTGTAAGTAAATAAAAGTGTGATGATCATCATTTTTAGAGCATTGTCCCAAGTGAGGAAAGGATGATGGAGACTATGATTCCCCCACAAGTCGGGATGAGACTCTGGACTAAAAAAAGAGGCCATAAAAAAAGAGAAAAGGCCCAAATAAAAAATGAGAGAAAAAGGGAGAAGGGACAATGCTACTATCCTTTTACCACACTTGTGCTTCAAAGTAGCACCATGATCTTTATGATGGAGAGTCTCCTATGTTATGACTTTCATATACTAGTGGGAATATTTCATTATAGAACTTGGCTTGTATATTCCAATGATGGGCTTCCTCAAAATGCCCTAGGTCTTCGTGAGCAAGCGAGTTGGATGCACACCCACTTAGTTCCTTTTGTTGAGCTTTCATATACTTATTGCTCTAGTGCATTCGTTGCATGGCTATCCCTACTCACTCACATTGATATCTATTAATGGGCATCTCCATAGCCCGTTGATACGCCTAGTTGGTGTGAGGTTATCTTTCCCCTTTTTTGTCTCCTCCACAACCACCATTCTATTCCACCTAAAGTGCTATGTCCATGGCTCACGCTCATGTATTGCGTGAAGATTGAAAAAGTTTGAGAACACCAAAAGTATGAAACAATTGCTTGGCTTGTCATCGGGGTTGTGCATGATTTAAATACTTTGTGTGGTGAAGATAGAGCATAGACAGACTATATGATTTTGTAGGGATAACTTTCTTTGGCCACAATTAAGAAGAATTACATTGAAATTATGCCAAGTATCATTCCACATCAAAAATTCTTTTTTATTATTTACCTACTCGAGGATGAGCAGGAATTAAGCTTGGGGATGCTTGATACGTCTCTAACATCAATAATTTTTGATTGTTCCATGCTATATTATATTATATTTTGGGCATTATTGGGCTTTATTATACACTTTTATATTATTTTTTGGACTAACCTATTAACCGAAGGCCCAGCCTAGAATTGTTGTTTTTTGCCTATTTCAGAGTTTCGCAGAAAAAGAATATTAAATGGAGTCCAAACGGAATGAAACCTTCGGGAACGTGATTTTTGGAACGAACGTGATCCAGAGGACTTGGACCCTACGTCAAGAAAGCAACCAGGAAGGCACAAGGTAGGGGGCGTGCCCTCCACCCTCGTGGGGCCCATGTTGCTCCACCGACGTACTTCTTCCTCCTATATATACCTACGTACCCCCAAACTACCAGATACGGAGCCAAAACCCTAATTCCACCGACGCAACCTTTTGTACCCGTGAGATCCCATCTTGGGTCCTTTTCCAGCGCTCCGCCGGAGGGGGAATCAATCATGGAGGGCTTCTACATCAACACCATAGCCGCTCTGATGATATGTGAGTAGTTTACCTCAGACCTTCGGGTCCATAGTTATTAGCTAGATGGCTTCTTCTCTATCTTTGGATCTCAATACAAAGTTCTCCTCGATCTTCTTGGAGATCTATTTGATGTAACCCTTTTTGCGGTGTGTTTGTCAAGATCCGATGAATTGTGGGTTTATGATCAAGATTATCTATTAACAATATTTGAATCTCCTCCGAATTCTTTTATGCATGATTTTTTATCTTTGCAAGTCTCTTCGAATTATCAGTTTGGTTTGGCCTACTAGATTGATCTTTCTTACAATGGGAGAAGTGCTTAGCTTTGGGTTAAATCTTGTGTTGCTCGATCCCAATGACAGAAAGGGAAACGACACGTATTGTATTGTTGCCATCAAGGATAAAAAGATGGGGTTTATTTCATATTGCTTGAGTTTATCCCTCTGCATCATGTCATCTTACCTAATGCATTACTCCGTTCTTATGAACTTAATACTCTAGATGCATGTTGGATAGCGGTCGATGTGTGGAGTAATAGTACTAGATGCAGGCAGGAGTCGGTCTACTTGTCACAGACGTGATGCATATATACATGATCATGCCTAGATATTCTCATAATTATTCACTTTTCTATCAATTGCTCGACAGTAATTTGTTCACCCACCGTAATACTTATGCTATCTTGAGAGAAGCCATTAGTGAAACCTATGGCCCCCGGGTCTATTCTCCATTATATTAATCTCTCATCAACAAGTTATTTCTGGCACCGTTTATTTTGCAATCTTTACTTTTAATCTTTATCATAAAAATTCCAAAAATATTATCTTATCATCTCTATCAGATCTCACTCTCGTAAGTGATCGTGAAGGGATTGACAACCCCTTTATCACGTTGGTTGCGAGGGAAATACTTACGCTACTTTGCTGCATCACCCTTTCCTCTTCAAGGGAAAACCAACACAGTGCTCAAGAGGTAGCAAGAAGGATTTCTGGCGCCGTTGCCGGGGAGTCTATGCACAAGTCAAGACATACCAAGTACCCATCACAAACTCTTATCCCTCGCATTACATTATTTTTCATTTGCCTCTCGTTTTCCTATCCCCCACTTCACCCTTGCCATTTTATTCACTCTCTTTTTCTGTTCACTTTTTCTTTCGCTTGCTTCTTGTTTGCTTGTGTGCTTGCTTGTCACGATGGCTCAAGATAATACTAAATTGTGTGGCTTTGCCAATACCAACAACAATGATTTTCTTAGCACTCCGATTGCTCCTCTTATCGATGCTTAATCTTGTGAAATTAATGCTGCTTTGCTTAATCTTGTCATGAAAGATCAATTCGCCGGCCTTTCCTAGTGAAGATGCCGCTACCCATCTAAATAGCTTTGTTGATTTATGTGATATGCAAAAGAAGAAAGATGTGGACAATGATATTGTTAAACTGAAGCTATTTCCATTTTCTCTTACAGATCGTGCTAAAACCTGGTTTTCGTCTTTGCCTAAAAATAGTATTGATTCATGGAATAAGTGCAAAGATGCTTTTATCTCTAAATATTTTCCTCCTGCTAAGATCATCTCTCTTAGAAACGATATTATGAATTTTAAGCAACTTGATCATGAACATGTTGCACAAGCTTGGGAGAGGATGAAATTAATGATACGTAATTGCCCTACGAATGGTTTGAATTTATGGATGATTATACAAATTTTTATGCCGGATTGAATTTTGCTTCTAGAAATCTTTTAGATTAGGTCGGGGGAGGCACTTTTATGGAAAACACTCTAGGAGAAGCTACTAAACTCCTAGATAATATTATGGTCAATTATTCTCAATGGCACACTGAAAGATCTACAAGTAAAAAGGTGCATGCAATTGAAGAGATTAATGTTTTGAGTGGAAATATGGATGAACTTATGAAATTGTTTGCTAATAAGAGTGTTTCTTCTGATCCTAATGATATGCCTTTATCTACTTTGATTTAGAATAATAATGAATCTATGGATGTGAATTTTGTTGGTAGGAACAATTGTGGTAACAGCGCTTATAGAGGAAATTTTAATCCTAGGTCATATCCTAGTAATTCCTCTAAGAATTATGGTAATTCCTACAACAACTCTTATGGAAATTTTAATAAGATGCCCTCTGATTTTGAGACTAGTGTTAAGAAATTTATGATTTCTCAAAAGAATTTCGATGCTTTGCTTGAAGAAAAATTGCCCAAGATTGATGAGTTGGCTAGGAATGTGGATAGAATTTCTCTTGATGTTGATTCTTTGAAACTTAGATCTATTCCACCTAAGCATGATATCAATGAGTCTCTCAAGGTCATGAGAATTTCCATTGATGAGTGCAAAGAAAGAACCGCTAGGATGCATGCTAAAAAAGATTGCTTTGTGAAAGCGTATTCTTCTAGCTTCCATGATAATAATGATGAAGATCTAAAAGTTATTGATGTGTCTCCTATTAAATCTTTGTTTTACAATATGAATTTTGATAATGATGGGACTGGAGATGAGTCAACTTTTGTTAGAAGGCGTCCCAATGAATCGGAGTTTTTAGATCTTGATGCAAAATTTGGTAAAAGTGGGATGGAAGAGGTCAAAACTTTAGATAGCAATGAACCCACTATCTTGGATTTCAAGGAATTTAATTATGATAATTGCTGTTTAATAGATTGTATTTCCTTGTTGCAATCCGTGCTAAATTCTCCGCATGCTTATAATCAAAATAAGGCTTTTACTAAACATATCTTTGATGCTTTAATGCAATCTTATGAAGAAAAACTTGAATTGGAAGTTTCTATCCCTAGAAAACTTTATGATGAGTGGGAACCTACTATTAAAATTAAAATTAAAGATCATGAAAACTTTGTGATGTTCAAATATTACTATGTCCAGCTCAATTTCACCAATATGAGCAACAAACTTGCAATACATGACTCGGGATATCACTAGAGATGTCGCCCCTTTGCTATTTTTAGTGGATGCTAACCCTGTTGTACTTAACATGCCTGTCCATGTACTTACGCAGGGTCATAACGGCCGATGCTGTTGTTTGCCGTTGATGTTAGCTGCATCCCATGTCTTACAGTATTTCACATCATTTGTGCAATTGTAGTTAATTTCTACCATTTACTGGTTGCTTGTAGGTACACATGTCAGTGGTACTGATCCATGCTTCGACCCAGAGGAACAGCTCGCCTCTGCCGCCGCTGACTTTGGGCGGGCTCTGGCCAAAATGAAGTACCCCAGCAACTACCTCTCAGGACTAATCAAGTATGTACTCACCAGTTCAATCTTACCAATACCAGTTGCAATTAATGGCTATGTTCTGTATGGTCGATGTATTAAGCATGTTGTAGTAAACATGCCTAACACGTTTTAGCTATTTTCTCTACCTTTTTATAGACAACTGGGCCATTATCTACTCTGGCAGCACCTGCCATGTGATGTTTAACTCTGCCAATTGCATTTTTATCAGTACCGGTTTCAATGGTCATTAAGCATGTTGCAATTAACAGTTGCATCCATTTTTAAAGAGTTGTATTTGAATGGCTACAAACTTACAAAACATGAATTAGGATGTTGTTAAGCGTGTTGCAATTAACAGTTGTATCAATTTTTTAATCCGTCCCTTTGTTACCATGCTACTCTTTCGCAATGAAGATATCACTACAGATGCTACCGTTTTATTACCATTTGTTGTTTTTGGTGGATGTTAACCATGTTGTAGTTAACATTGGCTTTCCATGTACTTACACATGGCTACAATGGGCGATGATGTTGTTTGCCGTCGAGGTTAGCTGCATCTCATGTCTTATACACCATCTATTCCTAAATATAAATATTTTTAGAGATTCCAATATAGACTACATAAGGAGCAAAATGAGTGAATCTAGATTCTACTCTAAACTATATCTATAATTCTATATACATTCGTATGTAGTTAATATTGAAATCTCAAAAAAACTTGTACTTAGGAACATAGGTAGTTGTATTTTACATCATTTGTGCAATCTCAGTTTAGCTTCTAACATTTACTTGTTGCTTGTAGGTACATATATGAGCGGTACTCATCCATGCTTAGATCCCTTTTGTGTATGAGGCAATGAGATATTCATGAACAAGCGTCAAGTGAGGAAACTAAGAAAGATTGTTAGGCAAAAGAAATGGGTGATTGGAATTAAGATCTTTATTTACACTTTGTCCAAGACAATAGTGAACTTTAGGATGGTAAGTAATGTGTTTCCTTTACCCCCTTCCCACAACAAGTTACTCTATTAGACCTTAGTATCTGATATTTTTCTCTTTTTAGTGGTTTCCGAAGCTATTTACTGATGATTACCTTGCAAACTACATGACCAGAGTAGTGGCAACTAAGGTTAAAGTATATAATTCATGCTATCATGATAATGCTCTAGAAGTCTTCCTAAAGGCGGTGAAGGATGGGAGGGCGATCGTCACAAGGGGTTGGACAAAAGTAGCTCATGCCTATGGCATGCAGGAAGACACATTATGGGCATTCCGCTTCTTCAACACCGTTGATACATCTCCGTCGTATCTACTTTTCCAAACACTTTTGCCCTTGTTTTGGACTCTAACTTGCATGATTTGAATGGAACTAACCCGGACTGACGCTGTTTTTAGCAGAATTGCCATGGTGTTATTTTTGTGCAGAAATAGAAGTTCTCGGAATGACCTAAAAATCAAAGGAGAATTATTTTGGAATATATAAAAATACTGGAAGAAGAATCCACGTCAGGGGGGCCTCAAACTGTCCACGAGGGTGGGGGCGCGCCCCCTGCCTCGTGGGACCCCTGACGCTCCACCGACCTCAACCCTGACTCCATATATTCACTTTCGGGGAGAAAAAACCCAGAGAGAAGGATTCATCGTGTTTTACGACACGGAGCCGCCGCCAAGCCCTAAACTTTCTCAGGAGGGCTGATCTGGAGTCCGTTCGGGGCTCCGGAGAGGGGAATCCCTCTCCATCATCATCATCAACCTTCCTCCATCACCAATTTCATGATACTCGCCACCGTGCGTGAGTAATTCCATCGTAGGCTTGCTAGACGGTGATGGGTTGGATGAGATTTATCATGTAATCGAGTTAGTTTTGTTAGGGTTTGATCCCTAGTATCCACTATGTTCTGAGATTGATGTTGCTATGACTTTGCTATGCTTAATGATTGTCACTAGGGCCCGAGTGCCATGATTTCATATCTGAACCTATTATGTTTTCATGAATATATGTGAGTTCTTGATCCTATCTTGCAAGTCTATAGTCACCTACTATGTGTTATGATCCGGCAACCCCGAAGTGACAATAGTCGAGACCACTCCCGGTGATGACCGTAGTTTGAGGAGTTCATGTATTCACTATGTGTTAATGCTTTCGTCCAGTACTCTATTAAAAGGAGGCCTTAATATCCCTTAGTTTCCAATAGGAACCCGCTGCCACGGGAGGGTAGGACAAAAGATGTCATGCAAGTTCTTTTCCATAAGCACGTATGACTATATTCGGAATACATTCCTACATTAAATTGATGAATTGGAGCTAGTTCTGTGTCACCCTATGTTATGACTGTTACATGATGAACCGCATCCGGCATAATTCTCCATCACCGATCCAATGCCTATGAGCTTTCCATATATTGTTCTTCGCTTATTTATTTTTCTGTTGCTATCGTTACCACTACTATCATATTACTTTGCTACTAAATACTTTGCTGCGGATATTAAGTTATCCAGGTATGGTTGAATTGACAACTCAGCTGCTAATACTTGAGAATATTCTTTGGCTCCCTTTGTGTCGAATCAATAAATTTGGGTTGGATACTCTACCCTGGGGAACTGTTGCGATCCCCTATACTTGTGGGTTATCAAGACTATTCTCTGGCACCGTTGCCGGGGAGCATAGCTCTATTCTTTGAGTCACTTGGGATTTATATTTGCTTATCATTATGAAGAACTTGAAAGATCCAAGAACCAAGATCTATCCCTCAACTACGAGGGGAGGTAAGGAACTGCCATCTAGCTCTACACTTGATTCACCTTCTGTTTTGAGTAAGCTTGCGACACCTAAACCTGCTTCTGCTATTAATTCTGATATGTCGCATGTTATTGATGATGCCACTTCTGCTATGCATGATACTTATGATGAAACTACTTCTATGCTTGATACTACTGTGCCACTTGGTGAATTTCTTGATGAACAACTTGCTCGGGCTAGAGAGAATGAAATTATTGAAACTGATAATATTGATGAAAGTGATGATGAAGATTCTCCCCCTAGATATGAATTGCCTGTTGTTCCTGAGGGTTATGTTATGGATGAAGAAACTGCTAGAGATTTTCTTGCTTGCGAAGCCTCTCTCAAATCTTCTTCAGAAGCACGTCAAGTACGTTTGGTCTCCGGAGTGTGATATTGCTTTCAACACTTTGAAAGAGAAGTTGATCACTGCTCCAGTTCTGACTCCGCCTGATGAATCCAAGCCGTACGAGGTCTTTTGTGATGCCTCTCTCCAAGGTCTTGGCGCAGTCTTGATGCAAGAGAAGAAAGTTGTTGCTTATACATCTCGCCAGTTGAAGCCTAATGAGAAGAACTACCCTGCTCATGATCTTGAGTTGGCGGCAGTTGTGCATGCTCTTTTTACTTGGAGACATCTTCTATTGGGAAGGAAAGTGGACATTTTCACTGATCACAAGAGTCTCAAGTACATCTTCACTCAGCCTAATCTCAACCTAAGGCAAACTCGATGGGTCGAAATGATTCAAGAGTATAATCCGAGTATCGAGTATACTCCAGGCAAGGCCAATGTGATTGCTGACGCTTTGAGCAGGAAGGCGTACTGCAACAGTCTGATTCTTAAGCCTTATCAACCCGAGCTTTGTGAAGCTTTCCGCAAACTTAATCTGCAAGTTGTTCCTCAAGGTTTCCTCACCAACCTTCAAGTCTCTCCTACCTTAGAAGACCAGATTCGCCAAGCCCAGCTTCTTGATGCTATGGTGAAAAAGGTGAAGATTGGGATTGCCAAGAGTCAGTCCAAGTACAAGTGCTACCACCTTGATGACAAGGACACTCTCTTCTTCGAGGATCGTATTGTTGTGCCCAAAGGTGAACTTCGTAAAGTGATCATAAACGAGGCTCACAATTCTCTCCTCTCCATCTACCCTGGGAGCACGAAGATGTATCAGGACCTCAAGCAAGCTTATTGGTGGACTCGAATGAAGCGCGAGATCGCTCAATTCGTGAATGAATGTGATGTCTGCAGAAGAGTGAAGGCAGAACACCAAAGGCCAGCAGGTCTCCTCCAACCTCTTGCCATTCCAGAATGGAAGTTTGACCACATTGAAATGGACTTCGTGACTGGGTTTCCAAAGTCCAAGCGTGGCAATGATGCTATATTTGTTGTCATCGACAAGCTCACCAAAGTGGCTCATTTTCTGCCTATCAAAGAGTCGATCACTGGAGCTCAATTGGCGGAACTCTATACCTCTCGCATTGTCTCTCTGCACGGTATTCCTCAAGTGATATCTTCAGACCGTGGCAGCATCTTTACCTCGAAGTTTTGGGATTCTTTTCAGAAGGCCATGGGCACTAACATCCGCTTCAGCACTGCTTTCCATCCTCAAACAAGCGGTCAAGTCGAGCGTGTCAACCAGATTCTTGAAGATATGCTCAGGGCTTGTGTGATCTCCTTCGGCATGAAGTGGGAGGATTGTCTTCCTTATGCTGAATTCTCCTATAACAACAGTTTTCAAGCAAGTTCGGGCAAGGCCCCTTTTGAAATTTTGTATGGCAGGAAGTGCCATACCCCTCTCAACTGGTCTGAAACCGATGAACGTCAGCTTTTGGGTAATGACTTAATCACAGAGGCAGAAGAAATGTGCAAAGTCATTCGTGATAACCTCAAAGCAGCCCAATCCCGCCAGAAAAGCTACTATGATAGTAAGCACCGTGATTTGGCTTTCGAGATCGGAGATCATGTTTACCTCCGTGTCTCTCCTATGAAAGGTACTCGCCGCTTCGGTATCAAAGGGAAGCTTGCCCCTAGATACGTGGGACCTTTCAAGATTGTCAGCAAGAGAGGCGACCTCGCCTATCAACTCGAGCTTCCTTCAAACTTTGCAAATGTTCATGACGTGTTCCATGTCTCTCAGCTTCGGAAGTGCTTCAAGACTCCGGACCGCACCGTCAACTTCGAGGACATTGAGCTCCAAGAAGATCTCTCTTATCGTGAGCACCCAGTTGCTATTCTTGAAGAGACTGAACGCAAGACTCGCAACAAGTCAATCAAATTTCTCAAAGTCAAGTGGTCACACCATTCCGACCGTGAAGCTACCTGGGAACGCGAGGATCACCTCCGTTCTGAGTACTCGGAGTTCTTTCAGTCCTAGATCTCGGGACGAGATCTTTTCGTAGTGGTGGAGTGTTGTAACGCCCCAGATATAACTTTCCCAATTTGTACTCCAACTCTTGCCGTTTCCGGCCTTAAGTTATATTTATTTCTCAGGTTCGGGTCTTTGTCTCCGTGTGTTGTTTTCTTTGTCATGCATCTCATATCATGTCATCATGTGCATTGCATTTGCATACATGTTCGTCTCATGCATTCGAGCATTTTCCCCATTGTCCGTTTTGCATTCCGGCGCTTCGTTCTCCTCCGGTGGTCATTTCTAGCTTTCTTTCGTGTGTGGGGATTAAACATTTCTGGATTGGACCGAGACTTGCCAAGCGGCCTTGGTTTACTACCGGTAGACCGCCTGGCAAGTTCCATATCATCTGGACTTCGTTTGATACTCCAACGGTTAACCGAGGGACCAATAAGGCCTCGTGTGTGTTGCAGCCCAACACCCCTCCATTTTGGCCCAAAACCCACCAAACTCTGCTCCATGTCCTAGAGCGTTCGATCACGATCGCGTGGCCGAAAACCGCACCTCATTTGGACTCTCCTAGCTCCACTTATGCCTATAAATAGACCCCCTCCTTTTCGGATCTCTCCTCCCACACGAAACCCTATAAAAACCCTCCGCGCGCCGGCCGGACACGTCCGTCCCCGGTCGGACACGTCCGCCGCCGCCGCCAGCCTCTACGCAGCCGCCACGTGGCAGGCGCCACCGCCGCCGGCCCGCCCGAGCCCG
>NC_041384.1:527087806-527097121 GCF_002162155.2 Triticum dicoccoides
GGCAGCCGCGCCCCGCCGCGGCCGGGTCTCGCCGCCGCCGCCCCGGCCTCGTCCCCAACTCCGGCGACCGTCGGTGAACAGTGCCACCACCGCCTCGGGCCGCGTGCCCCGAAACCCTAGATCTGGATCCAGAGGTCATTTTTTTTGCTGTCCCAGGAATTTCACTTCATATGCTCCTGTTCGAGGTCCCGTAACTTTGCATCCGTAGCTCCGATTTGGGCATAGATCATATCAAAATGTTCGCCTCGACGAGTACATCATTTCATTCCATTGCATCATTTTCATTTGAGTTCATGTTGATGCCCGAAATGCTGTTAGAAGGAGGCTTCGTGAGTTAATTATCAGATCTGCTAGTTCATCTTAGACTTTTGTCATTTTGCCAAGATTATTGTGTGCATGCTATGCCTGTGAGTCCTTCATATGTTTTGTTAAGGATTTTGTCTTCTTTCCAGAGGTGCAACCCATGCATTTTTAGGATGTGTGTGGTGACTTGTGCAAGCTTGCAAAGTGAGGCACCCGGTAAATCTGTTTTCAGGGACTTAGTTGTTTTCACTAAGTCTGGGATTATTTAGTTCATGATAACATATGTTCGTGTTGTTTCCTAGTGATCCGTGCCTCTTTTGAGGATGATCAGTAAGGGAGTTTTGTTAATCCTGTCTTGCTCTTTCCATCCATGTCTTTACTTGCAATTATGGAGCAACCTAGCTTGAGTCAATCGAGCTCTACTCTTGCTTTGTTGTGAATCTGGGCAGATCGTCAACTCGTTTGCGATTTTGCCGGCGTTGTTGTAGTTGATTCGTGCATGCTATGCCATTGTTCTTGCCATGTATAGCTAGAATTTTGTGCCTTCTTAATGGATGTATGCTTGCCTTGCCATGACTTGCACCGTAGTGAGTGCATCGAGCTCGTTTACATGCCTTCGTGAGTTATATTTCAGCATGTCTCAGTTTTCACTAAGTCTGAAAACTGATTGTGTTTTAGCTATGTTTGTGTGCCCGTTAGTATATTTTGTGATCCCTTTTGGCCCCAGGTCACTTAGGGACTTTTGTTAAGCTTGTTGAGTAGCTCCATGCCATGTTCTTATTTACCTTAATCAGGTCATGTATCATGTTGATTTGCTGCTCCGAAGAGGGCTTCGTGATCTGAAATTTCAGACAAGTGTTAATTTCACTAAGTCTGGAATCTGTTTTGCATTTGCGTTTTTGTCATGCTTGTTTGAACCTCATAATGGATGATTTGGCCGTGGCTCAGTGCTAGTCTTTTGTTAAGCATCTTGTGTGCATCCCTGCCATGTATTTTGTTGTCATGTTTGGTGGCCGTAGCATGTTCATTTCATTGCATTTAGATGCCTACTTGCTGTAAATCGCAGACCGGTGTCATATCTTAAAACGCTTGCCATTTCCAAACCGTAACTCCGTTTCCGGCGTTCTTTATATCGTTTTCAAGCGATTTCATCCCCTCTTTCCAGTGGCACCCTTGGAATTCCAAGTTGAGTCCAGGTTCATGCATTTCCTGTCATATCTTGCATTTTGCATCCCGCAACGCATCCCGCATAGCATATCATCATTTCATCTTATTGCTTGGTCTTGCACGTGGTTGATTGTATCCTTGTTGCTTGTTTGTCTTGTTTGGGTAGAGCCGGGAGACGAGTTTGCTACCGAGGAGCCCGTTGAGTTTGCTTGTGAGGATCCAGTCAACTCTGACAACTGTGCAGGCAAGATGATCATACCCTCGAAATCACTACTATCTTTGCTATGCCAGTTTGCTTGCTCTTTTGCTATGCCAATGCTACGATGCCTACCATTTGCTTGTCAGCCTCCCAATTGCCATGTTGAACCTCTAACCCACCATTATCCTAGCAAACCGTTGATTGGCTATGTTACCGCTTTGCTCAGCCCCTCTTATAGCGTTGCTAGTTGCAGGTGAAGATTGGAGGCCGTTCCTTGTTGGAACATCATTTATCTACTTGTTGGGATATCATTATATTGCCATGTTATCTTAATGCATCTATATACTTGGTAAAGGGTGGAAGGCTCGGCCTCTCGCCTAGTGTTTTGTTCCACTCTTGCCGCCCTAGTTTCCGTCATATCGGTGTTATGTTCCCGGATTTTGCGTTCCTTACGCGGTTGGGTTATAATGGGAACCCCTTGATATTTCACCTTGATTAAAGATTTTCCAGCAATGCCCAACATTGGTTTTACCATTCGCCACCTAGCCTTTTCTTTCCACGGGCCAGTGCTCCCTCTGAGTGTTGGTCCAAACTGAGCTGCCTGCGGGGCCACCTCGGGGAAACTTGAGGGTTGGTTTTACTCGTAGCTAGTCTCATCTGAGTGTGCCCTGAGAAAGAGATATGTGCAGCTCTTATCGGGATTTGTCGGCACATTCGGGCAGTGTTGCTGGTCTTGTTTTAACCTGTCGAAGTGTCTTGAGTTACCGAGATACCGAGTCTGATCGGAATGTCTTGGGAGGAGGTCTATTCCTTCGTTGACCGTGAGAGCTTGTCATGGGCTAAGTTGGGACTCCCCTGCAGGGATTGAACTTTCGAAAGCCGTGCCCGCGGTTATGGGCAGATGGGAATTTGTTAATGTCCGGTTGTAGATAACTTGAACCTTAATTAATTAAAATGAATTAACTGAGTGTGTTACCGTGATGGCCTCTTCTCGGCGGAGTCCGGGAAGTGGACACGGTGTTGGAGTAATGTTTGCGTAGGTTTCTCTCTAGTTTCTCGCTCGTGCTTTGCCTCCTCTTCTCGCTCTCTTTTGCGAATAAGTTAGCCACCATACATGCTAGTCGCTTGCTGCAGCTCCACATATATATTTGCCTTATCCTTCCTATAAGTTTAAATAGTCTTGATCGCGAGGGTGCGAGATTGTTGAGTCCCTGTGGCTCACAGATACTATAACTCCAGATGTAGGTCCAGGTGATTCCGCTCCAGGTGACGAGTACGAGCTCAAGTGGGAGTTCGACGAGGACTCTCAGCGTTACTACGTTTCCTTTCCCGATGATCAGTAGTGGTGCCCAGTTGGGGGTGATTGGGACCGTGTCGCAGGTTGGGTTCTCTTTTATTTTGGCGCCGTAGTCGGGCCATGAGTGTTTGCATGATGTAATGATATTTATGTACTTGATTGACGTGGCGAGTGTAAGCCAACTATGTTATCTCCCCTTTTATTATTATATTACATGGGATGTTTGTGAAGATTGCTTAACTTGCGACATATGCCTTCAATGCGATTATATCTCTAAGTCGTGCCTCGACACATGGGAGCTATAGTCGCATCGAGGGTGTTATAAGTTGGTAATCAGAGCCTTCCCCGACCTTAGGAGCCCCATTGCTTGATCGTTTTTAGCGGCCGAGTTGTGTCTAGAAAAATGTTTTGAGTCTTTTAGGAATTATATATCGGAGAGATTAGGAATTCTTTTTACTTCCCAGTCTCCTCATCGCTCTGGTAAGGCTTCCTGACGTAGAGTTTTGACTCTTCTCTTCTCAAATTTCACTAAAAAAAATTTAGGATCACGCGGGTATCTTGGAATCGTTCCGATGGTTTTATGATGAGAACATTGTCTTGGTGCCTCCTGTCAGGGTTTAGTGGAAGTGTCCCGGGGAGTTGAGCTCTGAGGTGTTGTCATCATAATTTTATCGTTACAGTTCTGGAATACCTGAGTCTAGTACGCCGACATCGGAAATCTCTTTTATGCAGTTCGTTGGTGAGATAACCTCGACGCCACCCAGTACTGGGGCGGGAGTTCGGGAGTATCGCCATAACTTGTATAACGGATGCTTTTCGAAGGTTGAGGTAGATGGTTTCCGAAGGTTTCTTGGTTATGTGTTGAAGGATGGATACAGCTGGATGTAGGATTTGCTAGTTTGGGTGAGATATTATGCTTCCCCTGTATCCCCAACACCTGATTGCATAACCGAAAAGGTTCGGAAGTTTCATAGGTGGGAATTCTAGTAGCTCTAGTTCTTCTTCCACGGATATTGGTTTGAGATTGGGATTTCTTACCGATTATTCGTTCTTGATCCGTACCTTGTTGATTTATTTCTCTACCTTATTTCTACGTGGCTTCTCAATTTATGGGTATGTGACCACTTCAAGAGGAATGCATTTGTTCATTTTGTTCGGATGTGAAGACTATATGTTGCAATTTTCATTCCGTTGGATTCAGCTTCAATATTTATCTGTCAATGTGCTAATGGTGGTCAACCTCTTCAGGATGGCTCCTCCAACGCGCACGACTCCGAATCCTGATCCGCCACCACCTCCACCTCCTCCAGAGGCATGGCAAGCTGTGATGGCCGCAACCAATGCAAATACACAGTTGATCATGCAAATTCTTCAAGAGCGCAATCAAGGCAGTCAAGGGAATCAAGGCAGCAATCAGAGTCACTTTGCTACACTCAACCAGTTCCTTGCTAACGGGCCAAAGACTTTCAGCAATTGTGTTGAGGCAACCGATGCTGACGATTGGCTTGTGGATCTGTGCAAGCATTTCGAGTGCAGTAACGTCAGGCCTGAGGACTTTGTTAAGTTCGCTTCCTTCCAACTCAAAGATCAAGCTGCAGAATGGTTCCAGCAGTACAAGGATTCCAGAGGTGGACGTGTTATCACTTGGGATGATTTCCGTCGAGATTTCCGAGCTCATCATATTCTGCAGAGCGTGGTTGAAAGCAAGCGTGAGGAATTCCGCAATCTGAAGCAAGGCTCTTTGTCTGTCTATGACTACAACAAGTTGTTCCATAAGCTCGCCCGCTTTGCTAAGCAGGACGTCCCTGATGAGAAGAGCATGATATATCAGTTCAGGCGTGGTCTCAGAGAAGAAATTCAGCTCGCTCTTGTCCTCTTTGAGCCCTTGAGAATGAGTTCTACAACATGGCACTGAAGCAAGAGGCTGCTCAATTGAGGTGTGATGCTTCCAAGAAGCGAGTCAGAGATGTTACTCCTTCTTCCTCTACTCAAGTGGCCAAGCAGCAGAAGTTTTGGCTTCCTCCTCCTCCGTTCCGTCAACCATATCAGCAGAAGAGCAAAGGTGGCAGTGGTTCTTCCCACCCACCCAACCCTGGCTTTCGGAACAAGACTTCGTCTCAAGCTCCAAGATCGAGTGCTTCGTATCACCGTCCGCTTTCAGAGGTCACGTGCAACAAGTGCCAACAGAAGGGTCACTATGCCAACAAGTGTTTCAATCAGAGGCGTCTTCCTCCTCCTCCTCCTGTCAGATCGGCAAGTACAGCTGTGGTCAAGCATAACCCCAAGCATGCCAAGGTCAATTTGTTGAATGCAGCTCAGGCAGAGGACTCGTCAGATGTGATCATGGGTAACCTTCCTGTTAATGATATTCCCGCAAAAGTACTTTTTGACTCTGGTGCATCGCATTCCTTCATGTCATTCCCATTTGCATCGGAGAACAATTTTAGTACTAAGGCTTTACCTAGAGCTATGCAAGTTGTCTCTCCAGCTAAGCATCTGAGTTCTAGTTTGATGGTTCCGGATATTTCTATCTTGATGGGTGATTTCAAGTTTCTGGCTTCTCCAATGGTTCTTGGTAACTCGGATATTGATCTTATTCTCGGGATGGATTGGCTTTCTAAGCACAAGGCTCGGCTTGATTGTGCAGCCAGGCAGATTCAATTGACTCATTCGTCTGAGGATATAATTGTCTTTGCCGCTCGGGATAATTCTATCCGTCTGTTTTCTCTCAATGAGAAGGGTGAATTGGATGCTATCTCGCAAATTCCAGTCGTTTGCGAATATCAAGACGTCTTTCCAGAAGAGCTCCCAGGAATGCCTCCGCACCGGCCAGTTGAATTCGTTATTGAACTTGAGCCTGGCATGGAACCTGTGTGCAAACGTCCTTACAAGCTCGGACCTGAAGAGTTGAAGGAGCTGAAGAAGCAACTCGATGAGCAAGAAAGAATGGGTCTCATCCGGCCTAGTTCTTCTCCGTGGGGTTGTGGTGTTCTTTTTGTGAAGAAGAAGGATGGAACGGACCGACTTTGTGTTGATTACCGTCCGGTGAACAAGAAGACCATCAAGAACAAATACCCACTTCCCAACATCAATGAGCTGTTCGAACAACTCAAAGGTGCCCAAGTATTCTCCAAGCTTGATCTCCGTATGGGTTATCACCAAATTCGCATTCGTGAAGAAGATATTCCCAAGACAGCATTCAGAACAAGCTTTGGTTCATATGAATACACTGTCATGTCTTTTGGCCTCGCCAACGCTCCTCCGACGTTCTCTCGCATGATGAACTTCATCTTCAACGCCTATACCAATGACTTCGTTTTGGTCTATCTCGATGACATTCTGGTTTTCTCCAAGAACAAGGAAGATCATGCCAAGCACTTGCGTTTGGTTCTTGATAAGCTCAGGGAACATCAGTTCTACGCCAAGTTCTCCAAGTGTGAATTTTGGCTCAATGAGGTTCTTTATCTTGGTCATATCATCTCTGCCAAGGGCATTTCCGTGAATCCTGAGAAGGTGTCCACAATTGTGAATTGGGAACCTCCTCAGAACGTGAAACAACTACGCAGTTTTCTCGGTCTCGCAAGCTATTACCGAAGATTCGTTGAAAACTTTTCTAAGATCGCGAAGCCTCTCTCAAATCTTCTTCAGAAGCACGTCAAGTACGTTTGGTCTCCGGAGTGTGATATTGCTTTCAACACTTTGAAAGAGAAGTTGATCACTGCTCCAGTTCTGACTCCGCCTGATGAATCCAAGCCGTACGAGGTCTTTTGTGATGCCTCTCTCCAAGGTCTTGGCGTAGTCTTGATGCAAGAGAAGAAAGTTGTTGCTTATACATCTCGCCAGTTGAAGCCTAATGAGAAGAACTACCCCACTCATGATCTCGAGTTGGCGGCAGTTGTGCATGCTCTTTTGACTTGGAGACATCTTCTATTGGGAAGGAAAGTGGACATTTTCACTGATCACAAGAGTCTCAAGTACATCTTCACTCAGCCTAATCTCAACCTAAGGCAAACTCGATGGGTCGAAATGATTCAAGAGTATAATCCGAGTATCGAGTATACTCCAGGCAAGGCCAATGTGATTGTTGACGCTTTGAGCAGGAAGGCGTACTGCAACAGTCTGATTCTTAAGCCTTATCAACCCGAGCTTTGTGAAGCTTTCCGCAAACTTAATCTGCAAGTTGTTCCTCAAGGTTTCCTCACCAACCTTCAAGTCTCTCCTACCTTAGAAGACCAGATTCGCCAAGCCCAGCTTCTTGATGCTATGGTGAAAAAGGTGAAGATTGGGATTGCCAAGAGTCAGTCCAAGTACAAGTGCTACCACCTTGATGACAAGGACACTCTCTTCTTCGAGGATCGTATTGTTGTGCCCAAAGGTGAACTTCGTAAAGTGATCATAAACGAGGCTCACAATTCTCTCCTCTCCATCCACCCTGGGAGCACGAAGATGTATCAGGACCTCAAGCAAGCTTATTGGTGGACTCGAATGAAGCGCGAGATCGCTCAATTCGTGAATGAATGTGATGTCTGCAGAAGAGTGAAGGCAGAACACCAAAGGCCAGCAGGTCTCCTCCAACCTCTTGCCATTCCAGAATGGAAGTTTGACCACATTGAAATGGACTTCATGACTGGGTTTCCAAAGTCCAAGCGTGGCAATGATGCTATATTTGTTGTCATCGACAAGCTCACCAAAGTGGCTCATTTTCTGCCTATCAAAGAGTCGATCACTGGAGCTCAATTGGCGGAACTCTATACCTCTCGCATTGTCTCTCTGCACGGTATTCCTCAAGTGATATCTTCAGACCGTGGCAGCATCTTTACCTCGAAGTTTTGGGATTCTTTTCAGAAGGCCATGGGCACTAACATCCGCTTCAGCACTGCTTTCCATCCTCAAACAAGCGGTCAAGTCGAGCGTGTCAACCAGATTCTTGAAGATATGCTCAGGGCTTGTGTGATCTCCTTCGGCATGAAGTGGGAGGATTGTCTTCCTTATGCTGAATTCTCCTATAACAACAGTTTTCAAGCAAGTTCGGGCAAGGCCCGTTTTGAAATTTTGTATGGCAGGAAGTGCCGTACCCCTCTCAACTGGTCTGAAACCGATGAACGTCAGCTTTTGGGTAATGACTTAATCACAGAGGCAGAAGAAATGTGCAAAGTCATTCGTGATAACCTCAAAGCAGCCCAATCCCGCCAGAAAAGCTACTATGATAGTAAGCACCGTGATTTGGCTTTCGAGATCGGAGATCATGTTTACCTCCGTGTCTCTCCTATGAAAGGTACTCGCCGCTTCGGTATCAAAGGGAAGCTTGCCCCTAGATACGTGGGACCTTTCAAGATTGTCAGCAAGAGAGGCGACCTCGCCTATCAACTCGAGCTTCCTTCAAACTTTGCAAATGTTCATGACGTGTTCCATGTCTCTCAGCTTCGGAAGTGCTTCAAGACTCCGGACCGCACCGTCAACTTCGAGGACATTGAGCTCCAAGAAGATCTCTCTTATCGTGAGCACCCAGTTGCTATTCTTGAAGAGACTGAACGCAAGACTCGCAACAAGTCAATCAAATTTCTCAAAGTCAAGTGGTCACACCATTCCGACCGTGAAGCTACCTGGGAATGCGAGGATCACCTCCGTTCTGAGTACTCGGAGTTCTTTCAGTCCTAGATCTCGGGACGAGATCTTTTCGTAGTGGTGGAGTGTTGTAACGCCCCAGATATAACTTTCCCAATTTGTACTCCAACTCTTGCCGTTTCCGGCCTTAAGTTATATTTATTTCTCGGGTTCGGGTCTTTGTCTCCGTCTGTTGTTTTCTTTGTCATGCATCTCATATCATGTCATCATGTGCATTGCATTTGCATACATGTTCGTCTCATGCATTCGAGCATTTTCCCCATTGTCCGTTTTGCATTCCGGCGCTTCGTTCTCCTCCGGTGGTCATTTCTAGCTTTCTTTCGTGTGTGGGGATTAAACATTTCTGGATTGGACCGAGACTTGCCAAGCGGCCTTGGTTTACTACCGGTAGACCGCCTGGCAAGTTCCATATCATTTGGACTTCGTTTGATACTCCAACGGTTAACCGAGGGACCAATAAGGCCTCGTGTGTGTTGCAGCCCAACACCCCTCCATTTTGGCCCAAAACCCACCAAACTCTGCTCCATGTCCTAGAGCGTTCGATCACGATCGCGTGGCCGAAAACCGCACCTCATTTGGACTCTCCTAGCTCCACTTATGCCTATAAATAGACCCCCTCCTTTTCGGATCTCTCCTCCCCCACGAAACCCTAGAAAAACCCTCCGCGCGCCGGCCGGACACGTCCGCCGCCGCCGCCAGCCTCTACGCAGCCGCCACGTGGCAG